>NW_027182323.1:4770314-5090009 GCF_040938575.1 Ambystoma mexicanum
CGGCATCCGCCGCCGGTCAGAAGAAATGTGCCCCAAGAAGAGAGTAGATGCTAAGGGACCTCTGCCGCCTTACAGAGGGAGAGCGCGATGCTGCAGCGTGGGTGGCGCTACCGCAATCAATAAATAAATCTCCTGCCGGAAAGTGGGAGGAAGTAAGGTGCACACCAGTCTTCAAGAGGTCAGATGTTTCTGTACGGTTTTCGCACTATTCTTTTGCAAAGGACCAGGTGTCTCCTGGAACAGCTACAACGAAGCAGGGCCTCAAGAATCGGTTGGATGATTATACTTGTGATGAGACAAAAGAGCTGAAAAGCAAGGGTTCAGTGGGTACTATGTAACAGTTTTTAATCTAGAGATCATGCTAGACTCAACAGGGACACATTCCATGGAGCATCGATAAGTGGAGGAGTACCTCAGAAGAGCAATAGAGGCACATAAATCCGCGGATTAATAGCTCATAACTCCACCACTAGTGCAGAGCTACCAAAGCCCAATGATAGAAGAAAGTGAAATTAGAGTGTGTATGTGGTTGTGCAAAGTGCAGACACTAGCCACAGTCTACGCATTTGTACATGCGTACATACATGCATGTGTCTGCTTCCACAGCAAGTGTACTGCAATGAGATCTAGTCGCTCAGAGGCTGTGATGGGCCACTATCCTTGATGTGGTTTGC
Source organism: Ambystoma mexicanum (assembly GCF_040938575.1). Taxonomy (NCBI): domain Eukaryota; kingdom Metazoa; phylum Chordata; class Amphibia; order Caudata; family Ambystomatidae; genus Ambystoma; species Ambystoma mexicanum. The sequence continues at coordinate 4,770,989 of NW_027182323.1, forward strand.
CCTTATATGCCAGTATCCATACATAAGAACATAGTCCTGCTGACGTTGTCAGTAAAAATGCCATGCCACAATAAGAAAACATGTCACGACTGGCTGCACCCATATATGCCAGTATAGCGATATAGGAACGCTCATCATACTGGCTTTAATTTACCCTTGATGCCAGTAAAAATGCAATGCCATGTCAGAAAATAGCTTCAGGCAGGATGCAACCAAATTATCTAGTCTAGCCAAGTAATAACACTTACCATTCAGTATAAATCCCTTTTGTTTTCCAGTTCAGTCCACTTAATTTCCTCATGCATTCATCAATTATTTCCCCACTCTTGCCTTCTCATTCTGAATCCTGTCTCCCTGTACTGAAATCTTTTTTTCTCTGTATCCCTCTGTGCATCTTTATCACATCACAACTCAGATAACTTGGTTGGGGAGTGGGGCGCTGTAGCTCTCATAGAAGATGGCCGCCTGATTGTGAGCTCCGCTTCGTGAGGCGCCTTCCTGTTTGAATCCTCCTTTGGTGCCCTATTAAAACCTGGGCCAGCTACCCTATTCAATTCCTGCAGGACCCCGGCGTGTGCTGCTCGAACCCCGCGTCCTGAATCAACCCTATCGCGGAGATCCAGTGCTTTTAAATTGGGCCGGGAGCTGGCACCGTTCTGCCCCGCTCCTCTGCTCCAGAGTCATTTGGCTTGACTCTGAGGATCTGGGGCCTACTGCGGGGAGGGGCGCGGTGCGGCGTCGCCTTCTCCCCACTCCTCGAGGAACCGTTGCGGCCTGTGCGCAGACACCAGCCCCCTGACTGGACCCCAGGGGCAACCCCGAATGTAGAGCTGTTGCTCCGCTGCCTCTCCCAGGGCGGCGTGCTGCCTATCAGTGCCTCTTGTGGATCCGGAGAGGAGGCTTCCTGATCTGGGACCGGATTGCGGGACGCTCCCGCTCCTGGCTACTGCGGTGAGTCCCTTCAGGTCCCACCAGACACTCTGCCCATCCGCACTGTAGTGCTACCGGCGCTGGCACGCGTCGCCTCCCTCCCTGGACTCACGACCAGCACCTGGACCTTCTGTGCCGACACCCACTGTGGCTGTCGTCACGCTCCGCTGCCCTGCTACCCTGCCAGACGCACAGGGCCCCCGCTCCTAACGCGACCTGGTGGGCCCTGTCGGGGGGGACACGGACTCCTCGGGCGCCGGCATCTATTAACCCGTGCACCACTTAGGTGTTGGCACACGCTGCCCGCTGCTGGCCCTTGGATTTGGGCCTCTTCTCCTGGTGTGGATCCTACTGCTCTCCACCGTAGCGCCTGCATGGGGTTTTCGCCGTGGTGATACACCTCCCACTCATTGCGCCACATACATCAGCTGGGACACCTGGCCCCTGGGCCACACAGACCGTGGTTAGTGGTGCACCAGGCTGGTCCCTCCTACCGCGGCACGCGGTGACTGGACCCTCTGCTTTACTTGGATATCCTGGGATCGAAGACCCCTGCAGTGACTGTCTCCTCGCTGCCTGGCCGTGGACGTCCTGCTAACCCCTCTGTGGTCCACCACTGCCTTGCTGGGAGCCTTGGCGGACCTCTCCTCCGACACAGGAAGTGGACTCCCCAGTTTGCTCAATCACATCAGTGCCCATAGCTGCTCCTACTTCCACCCCTGTCACGGCACACTGATCTCCGGTTCTTGGCCTTCACCCGTGATCTTCGGGGCGGTCAACACCAGGGGATCCACTCACTGACCACTCAGTGCCCTCATACCACTGCCGGCCTGGGAGATCCCCCCCGGTCCTGGGAACTGGCGGGCAGTGGTGACCAGAGACTCCACATCCTATTACAGCGCTACTTTCCACTTCAACCCTGTGGTCCTCAGGGCACCCGAACGCTCTGAATAGCCTGTTCGACCATCCTCTGTATCCTGCCCTCTGCCTCCCGACCTGCCTCGACACTCCTGCCACCCGCCCAGGCCTTCGGGCCCACCCTCCACCTGGCGACATGACCAAGGGAGCTGGAAAGAAGCAATGCTCGATTAACATGTTCACAAAAACCCCGTTGGGGCGGTGGGGGAGGTGTCCGGGTAGGAACCATCTAACCCCTCAACCTCGGACCCGGCAGATGCTCAAAAAATGATGGAATACATCCGGGAGGGGTTCACCACGCTCCACAGAAAGCTTGACGACATGAATGGCACTATATCCTCTATCAAGGCTCATATGGAGAGGACCGGCGGCCGGGTTGCCGAGATCGAGACACGAGTGAGTACCACCAAGGATAACTTGAGCTCTCTCAGGACGGAGGTCTTCACACTTTCTGGCCGTGTCGCCGAGGTTGCGAAAAAGAACGAGGACCTCGAATCACGCTCGAGACGTAACAACCTCCGCATTATCGGAGTACCCGAAGATGGCATAAAGGAACCCATGTAGGATTACGTAGAGTGCACTCTACTAAAATTGTTACACTCTCCAAAACTCTCCCCACAGTTCGCGATCGAGAGAGACCACCGTGCCCTCACTGCAAAGCCCAGACCAGATGCACCACCACGACCCATTATAGGTAGAGTTCTAAACTTCCGTGACGCCCTGCTCAGGGCGGCTAGAGCCAAGGGTGAACTCATTCTGGGTGCTGCCAGGATCCATCTATATCCTGATTTCTCGGTGGCAGTCCAACGTGAACGCAAAACCTTCCTGGCCGTAAAGAGGAGGCTTCGAGACCTGCAGGTCAAATACTCCATGTTATACCCCGCTAAATTGAGAATTGAACATTTCAACCAGGTCTACTTCTTCACAATCCCTGAGGAGGCCTCCAGATTTATCAATGAACATTTCCCCGGCTGACCCCCTTTTGAAACACACATTGTCAATGTTATGTTTATTGGCTGATTGTTCATGATTTGGGACTCCGACTTGGTACAGAAATGTCTAGCCGGTGGATGAGCGTGAGAAGGGGCTGTCTTCCGCCTGCTCGAGTTTTTTGGTCTATGACATGTATGTTCTGGTCCTTAGGGCTGGCCTTATAATCCCATGGGAGACTCTCGTAGTTATCACTGAACACCTCTCTGGTTCAATTCCTCTCCACAGCGCTCATCCACTGTTGCTAGTTTACTCTATTAGTTGCTGTTAAATTCAGTCACCTTCCTGGTCTAGTTGATTGATTATGGGGCTACTTCCCCCATACGTGAGCAAATTGTTTCTATATTTTGCGATCGTGCCCTTTCCACCCAGGTGGAGTCCTACCCGGGTTGCACAAGATGTCATCACTAGGCACCATGCTTATCCTTAAATTGCCTTCCGGTCCGGAGCACCGCCGCTAGGCCAGCTCACAGGCCCCCCGGCCTTGATGCCATTGGTTTGGATTTGGTTGTTTGGGCATGGGGTTATCATTCCTCTGTTTGGGGGCGGGACGTGGGAGGCGGTGGGCGTTTTTGGGTTTTATGTTAAAAAAGCTTGGTATTCACAGGGGAGGTAGAGTATGGGGCAATATTGTTCTGTTACTATTGCAAGGCTGATCAAATGGTGCACCGATCATGGGAAGCACCACCCCGTTAACCCATCACTTCTAATGACCGCCTCTGGACTGTCAACTGAGGATAACTTGACATTCATGAGTTGGAATGTGCGGGGGCTGGGAAACTATAAGAAGATGAGACAACTACAGCTTCAGGCCAAACGCCCTGGGGTCAAAATCCTGTTTTTACAAGAAACGCACGCCTGCACTGAGTATTCTGAAAGATTTGCCAAAATGTGGGGCCCTCAGAGGTACTTTACTAATTATTCTACCCAAAGCCGGGGAGTTATGACTCTAATTCACAGGAGCCTTAAGTTTAACCCCATATCTACACAGATCGACCCCCTGGGCAGATATGTGTTAGTCCATGGTAGTCTGCAGAATAAGGAGGTGGTCCTATTAAACATCTATGGTCCCAATATCGACGACCCGGAGTTCTATTCACATCTCACGTCTCTCCTTGACAGCTTCCCGCTAGTAATAATCCTCTGGGGAGGTGATTTTAATACGATATTTGACCTAGACCTTGACAGATCCGGCTCCAGACCTCGCCAACTTTCCAAAGCAGCCTACACTACACTGTCATCTCTCCCCAGTCTTTCCCTGGTGGACGCATGGAGGCTTCTCTATCCCGACTCCCGCTCCTACTCCTTCTACTCTTCAGTGCATGACTCCTATTCCCGAATCGATAGATGGCTAGTGTGTGACATACTTATAAGGAACATATCTCACCTATCGATCCTTCCCAGAACCCTCTCTGATCATTCACCGGTGACCATTACCCTTTGTTGGGACCCGGATCGTGACCGGAGCAGACACTGGATAATGAAACCTCACTCTCTCCTCGACCCCGTCTTCAGCTCAGAGCTGGAGACCGCCATTGAGGAGTTCTTCGAAATTAACGCCAACACGGTGTCCTCACAGGCCACCCTCTGGGAATCTTTCAAAGCTTATATAAGAGGTATTGCCCTGTCTAAGGAGAACGGCATCCGTAAAACAATTCACAGAAATATTGCTGAAAGCAAAGCCATGCTGTCCGCACTGGAAGCTCAATGCTCGCTACACCAAACTCCGGAACTCCTGGCATCAATCGGTACGGAACTTGACACATTCTGTTTTCTTGCGGACCGTGAACTGAGGTTCCTGGACAGCCCGGGACTTGCGAGGAAATACGGCGAGGGTGAACGCCCAGGCCGTCTTCTGGCCAGGCTTCTCCACCGAGAATTTGGTGCCCCTCCCATCCCTGGAGTGGAGAGACCCGATGGTACCCTAGCCACGTCCCTGCAAGATATTAACTCTGAATTCCTCTCCTTCTACGAATCCCTATATGCCAATGCAGACAATGTCCCGACAGCAGAGATTGAGTCTTACCTAGATAAGCTTCCCCTCTCGATCCTCTCCCCTGAGACCATTGGCTGTCTCGAGAATCCATTCACCCCCGGGGAATTCTTGGATGCCATAGACTCACTCTCATCAGGGAAATCCCCAGGCTCAGATGGTATTCCTGTTGAATTCTATAAACACTTCAAATCACTCCTACTCCCTCGCCTAATGGCCCTCTGGGAGGAATCAGTGGAGGTAGGTCTGTTTCCCCCTTCGCTCTGTGAAGCCACAATAACCGTTTTTCTGAAGCCCGGTAAACTCCCCACTCAATGCTGCTCTTATCGTTCACTCTTGCTTATCAACGGGGACGCCAAATTACTAGCCCTACGCCTTGCCCCCTACATGCCGCATATCATTCACCCCGATCAAGTGGGATTTATTCCGGGACGCTCCACCTCTCTGAACCTGAGGCGCCTCTTCAACATTATAAGGAGGGTTAACCCAAATGTCCACGCAGTTGCAGTGGCACTCGATATGCAAAAAGCCTTCGACTCGTGGGAGTATCTCTGGCGGGTTCTTAAAAAATGCAAATTCTGCCCCGCTTCCTTTCCTGGGTCGGGCTGCTGTACTCCAACCCAGTGGCCAGGGTTCGTACTGAAGACCGATGTTCCCCCCTTTTCCAAATAGCTAGGGGCACTAGGCAGGGCTGTCCCTTCTCTCCTCTGGTCTTTGCCATAGCGATGGAACCTTTCGCGGACATGCTGTGCCAATCCCATGCACACAGAGGCCTACGTACTGCTGGCCACTCGGACATAGTATCCCTGTATGCTGATGATGTCCTTCTCTTCATCCGTTCCCCCGATACCAATTTGGCTCCGATATTGGAAGATATCCTTTTTGGACGAGTTTCCGGCCTCAAAGTAAATTGCTCTAAATCTACCCTTTTCCCACTCACTGCCTGCACACACCCCCCTCCTGATACCCAGGGATTCACATGGGCCCAGTCAAGCTTTACTTACCTGGGCATAGTAGTGTCTCGCCGATTCGAACAGGTTTTTGAAGAGAACTACCAAAAATACCTCACTAGCCTTACGACAAAAGTCGCTGGAGTAGGCTCCCGATCTCACTTGCCGGCAGGATAGGGATACTAAAAATGGTAGTATTACCCCAGCTTCTGTACAGGTTCGCCAATATCCCCCAGTGGCCGAGCGGTGGGTTCTTCCGGGTGCTGACTCGTACCCTTAATACCTTTCTTTGGCACTCAGACGTGGTCCGGCTTAAACTCAAGACCTTGACCACCCCGATGGAGGTTGGCGGCTTCGGTGCTCCTGACTTCCTTAAGTACTGGCTGGTGTCCCAACTCCAATACACTTCACACTTGTTTAAAACATTGGACCCCCCACCTCATGTCAGACTCGAAAAGCTATCGATCAGCGATCGTGATATTCGCTCCCTGGTTATCACGCCCATGCCGAGGGTTTTAGACTCACTTGACCCGGCGGCCTGCACTTCTCTGGCCCTATCTAAAACATGGTAATTACTAGGCATCGCCCACCCCTTTCATGGTAACTTTCCACTTTGGAACTTCCTCCCGGAGGTCCCACACGTACCTCCCGTCATCGTTCGCCAGATCTTCCACTGTCCTTGAAGCGGAGACCATCCGCTTGGCTTCAGTAGTCATCCCTCCGGAAAATCCTTAAACACAAATACCCCAGTTTCCCAGTGCTGCCACCTGATGAACCTGCAGTTACGGAGCTTTCCTCTCCCACCCCCATGAGGGGCAAAGTTTCCAGATTCTACACCCTGGTACAGGCTAGATCGGCCCCTACATTTACCAAATGAAGACATACTTGGGAGGATGACCCTGGTCTCGAAATCACAGATGAACGATGGGCCCGAATGTGTGCATGTATTCATGGGGTATCCTTTAACTCCCTCTTTAAATTGATCCAATTCAAGGTGCTTCACAGATACCACTACACCCCGAGCAGACTACACCACATTTCAAATGACTTGTCCCCAAGGTGCCCCAGGTGTGGCTGCGACAACGCTGGCTATATCCACATTATTTGGTCCTGCCCCCATCTCACTCAATTTTGGAGCGCAGTATGTGCTACTATGTAAGTTATCCCCGATCACCCTATTACCCTATCCCCAATGAGTTGTCTTTTCCATGACTTTTCTGAGCTCTGCTGAGATTCCAAAAAACTGGCTGGCCTTTGCATGCTAATTGCTGTACGGTCTATTTTACTCTGCTGGCTTCGGCCTACCACACCCACCCATGCACAGTGGCTCAGGGCGGTCACATGGGCCTCGGACACCGAAGAATCCTGGGCTATACAACAGCCAACCCACTCAAGACCCAGAGATGTTTGGTCAAGGTTTCGTTCATACATGGCTCCCATTGATTCTGCCTCGGACTCTACATCTCCAGTCCTCTCCCCCTGCTATTCCCGCAGAACCCCCGGAATTGTTCACTCACTGCCCCCACACCCACCTTGGATGTCTGCCACATGTGCACAAACTTTTTTTGAATTTGCTTTATATGTTTGTATGTTTGCATTGCTCTGATTATACTTGTCCTGTATGTAACTCACCTGTTCCTGTGCTGCCAAGCTAAATAAATAAAAGTTAAAAAAAAAAAAAAAGATAACTTGGTGGATGGGACAGAGAGGAAGAGGATGTGGGCAGCGGCAGACCCTGGACGGGCCTGCCACTTCCCCCCACTCACCTAAGGGCTCAACGGTTGCTCAGCCTGCTGACCAATTATTTTCCTGCAAAAGTCTAATAAACAATATCCCTTTTTCTATACTGTGTCAAGGAAACAGACACAGAAATGTGGCATGGCCCTTTCAGCCTTGGACTTAAAAACAGCTGTGCGCCAGCACTGAGAGGCAGACACTGTTGCCACCTAGATCCTTTATTACTTTGGGCTATTAGGTGGCACCCACCTGTATGCTGAAACTATTGCATTAGAGTCCAGATCGGGAAAAAAGGCATCTGAGGAGGGAACCAAAGCTTGTAAGTGTTGTTTGGTTATTTGCCCACCCATTGACTGCCATGGCCATGTGGCCATTCCCACCCAGTCCTGCCACTCCCCACCCAAAACACCTAATAATGGGAACTCTTTGAGTTAACTTTAATCAAGACTTACCATCTAGGTTTGCACTCGAAATGTCTGCCAGTGTTTTTTCAAAGCAGTCTTCTGAGGGCTAACGAATTGCCGGTGTAAAGTGCCACCGGTGTAATAAAAATGTCGTAACCAAGTCTACATTCACAAGCACTATGAGTGTCCTTCACTGAAGTCTTGATAAAAACATGCATTGACAAAGCCTACTGTTTTGGCTTGTGTTTTAAGATTTAAGTATTAGACGTTTGCCGGCACTATTATTAGATACCGAGGTACACACACCATTTTGCTGCTGGTACCATCAGTGGCCAGTTAATACCACTAGGGTGGTGCCTGGCAAGTGCCTTTCCCAGGCCTAGATAAACGTCCAAACTGTTGGCATTGCCAATGCTTGTTTAAAAGCAGCAGCACATGGTGCCAAGCAGTCACGTGGTGGTGCTTTGCTATTGGATCGGCCCTCTGTGGCACAACACCTGTGACACATATTCCTGCTAGTGAACCCAGCTGTAATCCCTGAAAATCGATATTCTGCGGACAGAGATAAAACAGAAGAAAGATTGTGGGAAATTCGCTCTATACCAGGTGAAGAGAATGTGGTGGCAAACGAAAGCCTGACACATTCCTTCTGATTTCTGTGGCGAGGCGAAAGAGGAAACATCCCAAAGTAGAACAGAGATAGAGAATGAAAACAGTTCCCACATACAAACAACTCCGTGCCGACTCTAACATTAGTGGAACGTTATCGTAAAGGGATGTAGCACAGCGACCAGCAGTCCCTATAGCAGAAACAATCTCGGTCCTGCATCGAATATCACTTTCGATTTCACTGTCGAACCTTTTTTACAAACTAGATTTCATGTGCAGAATTACTGGGCCGAGGGTCGGACGGCACAGGTATTACGGTGGTGTGTTTTATGTGAAAGGATGTAGCTCAGTGGTAGAGCGCATGCTTTGCATGTATGAGGCCCCGGGTTCAATCCCCGGCATCTCCAGGTGGATATTTTTTTTGGGGTACGCATGAAGGTCAACATTTAAAGGATATACTGTTACATCCTCTTTGGGTTTCTGGTAAAGAGGACTATAATTTTATGTCGCATCTCACTACATTGAACATATTCCGTCGCTCACGTTTCAAGACTATCCTTCTTGTGACTAGTTCACATTACCAGAATGGGGCCCTGTCTAGACAACAAACAGCCGGAGCTGCCTCAGCAATACCGCGAATGGGGTTCACAGTAAACAAAACCCCTGGAGAGATGGTGACTGACAAATCTAGATAGCATAGAACAAAGTGATCATGGGAAGCAGCAGCAGCAGGCAGGATTGGGCAGGCAAACATTCCACGTGACTTCTCTGAAGTGCCTGGAAGGAGTTCTTTAAAAGGGAAAAATAGAATTCAGTAAATGTTTTCTTTAAAAATAGCTGTAAATTATCATAACCTATTCGTGTATGTGTTTTTTAAAACTTTGTTTCAACGCTCTTAACATATACATAGTCAAAGTAAAACTGTGCACTTGATTCGCCGCCGTCTGCAAGCAGTAGTACATTCATTTCTGCATACGGCAATACATAACGCCTCACTGTGGCAGTGCACAAGGATCTTATAGCATAGCACAGGCATGTTTTATTGCATGTATGTATTGTGTTTTGTATGGCACAAACCTTGCTGGGGCATAACAGAACATTTTACATTCGGGGTGACGAGATGACTATTGCTCTGTAGGAGCACAGGGGTGAGTAGTGTCAAAAACACCTACTCAGCCCCAGACTGCTACTAAACCATCAATGAGCGCAGTCATAAAGGGGAAGCCGACACACCCGACAGGTATACCCCCTATGCCTCTTTTGGTAACTGTGGCAAAGGGCAGTCTAAATTCTTTCTGAGGCGTTTGAGCTGTTACATTTGCACACAACATCAATATTACGGTGGTACCAACATGAATAAATGCCCAACCAAGGTTCTACAAAAACAGGAACTTTAGGAAATACGTACAGTGCATACAACAAATTAAAAACAATAAAGACCCACCTCTCTAAAGGAAACAGAGAGAATACACACGATGGGAATAAAGGGGCATTCAGTGTGAAGACAGGGGTGCTGGCCAATGATTTTAGCCAATGATTTTAGCAGCACATTTCAATGTTCAAGGATATGTCTTTTAAATGGCTAAGAAAGGTGGCTTAAAAGTTACTGAGGTGCCGAGGCAGACAAGGGGGACAAAGATTCTTCAAATGCGCATGTCTATTGTGATTGGGGCTCATCAGCATCGAGTCAGGCTTATTGGAGCTCTTTCTGGATCGAGTCAGTGTCAAGCCGTTTCAATTGGTGGTCCCATGAGATCATGGGCGCTGAGACAGGTTGAGTCCGCTCGAAGTGCTCAAATGGTACAGTGCAGACTTTTCAAAAATGATTGGCTAGATTGCGCAAGCTGGTCACCCCAAATGTGCCCTTGCTTGGGTTAGGGAGTAGAGCTTGCCTCTGCCCTGAAGCCTTCTGTCTTCAGCTCTATGGCAGAGAACTTTGGTATAAACTACATTCCCAACACATTTCCAATGAATCCTTCTTCTCCTTCTTCTGAGAATCCAAAGATGAATCAACTGAGGACCACATTTCCTGCCTTTATAAAGGCAACATTCTACAGCAGATTGGCCCAAAACAAGAATGTAGTCAGTGTCCAATCCAGGCTGCTATGACATGTGTACCTTGTCTTCCAATGTCATATATAGAGTGCCTGTGTCTGCAGAGAGTGGGGAGAGGGAAGGATGCGTAGGGAAGCCTGACAGAATCCAAAACAGTAAAAGCCCTCTCTTGACCTAAACCTGATCTCGTGGGACTCTAACTGCACCCACCATCCATGTCTGCATGCTTCAAAATGACTCTGGTGATCGACACCCTAATGTGAGAGTGGCTTTGTCATATCAGGGCTGCCGGTGAAACACTCTTTCGCAGGGGACCTCCCGGGAGAGAGTTCCAGTACGCTGAAGGGAGGTGTTACCATTTTCAAAGGCATAATAAGAAGAGCTTCCTGGGACAGGGTCCCACATGGATTGCCGGATGGAGGTCAGAGAGCCGCTACTGGGTGAAGAGTGACCCCCAGAGACAATAATAACCCATCTGGGGGGGAACGATGTGGCACAGCTGGGAAGAAGGCAGCTGCTTAAGGAAATGTGCGCCACGTTCTGGGCATTGAGCGAGGAAGGGGGCGCGTGTGGACTCATATGGCCAGAAATCGTGCCCAGATAAATATGGAGGGGTGCAAATTCACACATGGCTGTGGAGAAGTGCCAGAAAAAATGGAATATGGACATGACAACGTTTTGCAGGGGAGCATGTTTCTCAACGTTTAGGGATGGCCTAATGAATTGGGGTGTACCAGGATACTACGATAAAGATGGGGTTGACCTATCTCAGGTGGGCTCAGACTTATTATTGAATTTTAACGACGGATTGAGAGAGCATGGTTTTATTAAAAGAAAAAAAGAAGAAGCAAAGAGGAGGAGGATGGGGGCAGCGAAGGGGCGACAACCCCTTCTGGCCGTTGCGGCCAGTCAAAAGTAGTACAATGTTGAAAAGAGAGCTGATGGCATTAGAATGAGCTGGGTGCTGGAGGACAGAAGTGTTGAAGCACGTACGCTACTGATCGTCTGTGTGGACTTGCATGTTGAATATTAATATTTTGTAAATAATTATGCCTGGGCTTAATTTGTTATGGGCTTCAGGCGAGGATAAATGCCAGGCCAACAGCAGGTTAAAGCTCGGGATGAGGGCATAGCAGCACCCGACTTCATATGTTGGCGAGATGGCACACCCACCCTGAAAGGGGGGCATGGGGACACCAGGCAATAACATGGTGGAGGGCCAAGGCCCCTCCAACTCCAATTCACAGGGCGGCACACACAAGGGTCACAAAGCATAGGTAACCCAAGTGGAGAAAGGCAGCAGGACAGGAAGGGGAGGCTGTCCCGAGGGAGAGGGACTCACGATTGGAAGGGCAACGTCTTCTTCACACCTTCCAGGTGACTTCAGAGACCCGGGGGCCATATTGTTTATGTCTTGTCAGCGATGGATGTCACACCAACGATCGAGCAGAGAAACATCCTCTTTACAGAGGAAATGACCATGAGCAATTAGCCCCGTGTTTAGCCTAACACGGCAGGTGGACACATAGGGCTGGAAAAAGAGAAGCCCCCGTTTGCAGTTTCCAGCCCCGGCTGGTGAAAAGAATTAGATAATGACACTCCCCACAGCCCAAAACCAGAGATACACAATTCGTCCTGAGCGGGAGGTTCAGGAAGGTTGCAGGAGTGAGACCTGGATTTTGGAAACAGTTAAATATTTTCAGCTGCCAGTCCCCAGCCCTGGCCTGCAGGCCCACACCATGTGATCACGGTCCGGCAGGTCTCGCTGGTCTGGGCCTCCTGCATCAGCATGGTGCCCTGGGTCCGCCCAGGCCACCCTCCATCCAGGATGCTCCCGGCATCCACAGTGCCCCCGGCACCTCAAGCCCATGTCCCCATGGGCCATCATGGTCCCGGCCTGCAACAATAGTAAGTTCGGGTGATCCTGGCAAACTACCAAGGTGCTGGCTCCCCCAGCACGTGAGAGGCCGGCAGTGTGTCCACCTGCGGCCATCCAACAGTTAAGTACATTCCAAATATGTAAATGTCACACATACATAGACTGAAAACTTGGCAGCTGGGCAAGGGGGTGGGGGTGTCCCAAGAATACTGAATCTCTACTGGAACAAGATGTGGGGCTTTAAGGAGGCTCAGCAGGCATGGTTCAAAGGGAGGCTGGCTCTTTACTGAAACATATGGGGTACGTGCCTGGGATCTTCACTCCGTTATGAACCAAGCAATGGGTTCTAGTGAGATTGCCTTTGTGCTAGACCAATGGGTGGGCACTGGGGCAGCCTGGTGTACTCGGCAGAAGAGCCAACAACCCAGTCCACCCCAGCAAGAGTCTTTTCAACTATTCCTTACATTATTACTATTTCATTGTAGTAAGGCCAACACATCATACTGTTGTGTATAATCCACACTCATACAATCATATCAATCTTTCACAAGCTGTAAAATTCGAAATGTTCAGAGACTGTGCTAGATACTAAATTGCCTAATCTCACTTGGAGATATGGTAATTGAGGAGAAAACCCAAGAGTCTTTTCTGAACAGAGCCCAATGCAACAGCCATTTCAAGTCATTTTGCAGAATGGCATCATGACGGCAATGGGGAATTAACATAATGTTCCAGGCCTGTATTCTATGAGTGGTCCAAAGGCAAGAAAGAGTCATGAAATCCCATGCAGGTGAGATGGTAAGGTGCATATGTTAAGGGGTTTCAACCTCTGCTCAGTGCTCCCTGAGGTACTCATTCTCCGTGACAAGCTCTTTACAAAGACATAAGTATAATACAAAGTCCCAATGATTAAGAATTACTGATATCGGGAAAGGGTGTATTAGGCGATCATAAATCTCGTAGTACTGCAGATTTCAGGGCACCTGTGCTTAGCTAAAAATCAGGAGTACCGTGGCACTAAGTGTATGGTTCCATGGTGTAATGGTTAGCACTCTGGACTTTGAATCCAGCGATCCGAGTTCAAATCTCGGTGGAACCTCACATTTTTCACTGAAATGAGACGCTTTTCGGAATCTCAATTTTATTTCCCTTTATTTCATTCATTCCCGCTCCTAGTATTTACAATTCGAATACATCATGAACGAAAGTCGGTCTTAGTTTCGTCTGACTTTATTTTGTTCCGTGTTCTTTACATACTATCACTATAAAAAATGTAATCTGTATTAATTTTGCTACTAAATAGTTTTGAAAATAGTGTTCGTTCATATCACGTTGTGCATATGGACTTCACTATGGAAGATGAAAAGTGAGGATTAAAGAGGCTTTCGCTAAAAGTGTTTCCGCCCGGTTTCGAACCGGGGACCTTTCGCGTGTGAGGCGAACGTGATAACCACTACACTACGGAAACGAGACTGTGTGTGTGTCGTTCTTTCCCATTATTATGATAGCGCACAGAAGGGGTTGCTGAAGCACAGCATATGAAAAATGTTCAACATTGCAGCCACTTGCTTCCTTCCGTACACTGGATTAAATTTGCGACCAAGATCCCGTTAATATATATGTCTTACTCCATGGACACTCCCCATCTTTTGAAGTTTTAAAGGAATGTATTGTTTCATTTTGAGTGCCCCAAATCAATCCAAAATCCTTTGTAAACGTGGATCTGTCTCCAGTGCTGCGTCAACCACCTGTGCCCGTGTTCTGTAATATTTGGTATCCCATACCGATCCGGTTATCCCCTGGTCTTCGGCTGATCGCTGATTGGCTGTATTACCCTGAGCAGTGGCCCCTCTTGGAGCTGTCACAGACATAAGCAGCAGAGCACCGCACAAGCACGTTGCTGTAATAGATTAAAAACACTGTTCATTCTGAGAGAAAGCTTTGCATTAAAACGCGAGGCTGCCTCTGAGGAAGCCGCTGATGTAAAGCTTTCTCTCAGAATAATAAACAGTCATTAATCTATACCCACAACGGAACGAAGCTCGGCATTGCATAAACTTTAACTTGTCATTAAAATACGAGGCTTCGACTGAAGCCATTAACGACTCGATACAGTTCATGAAATGTCGAGCTGCGCTTTGTGGTAATAACAAGACAGTTTACATCTTATGAAAAGCCTCCCTATATTATCCTTTAAGTGGAGTATTCAGCATTGCAAGATGTGGTGAGGGGGGGAGGGGACAGCCACGGTGAAACTCCTGCTACTTTCCCCTCAAATGCAGTACACTCAATTTCAGGTTGTCTCATTCGCGCCTCAAACTGCCCACCCCTGCCCCAATCAATTTTTTTGGTAACATTACTAGTGGCATCTCGCATTTTAACACAACAAAAAAAAGGGCAGAATCATTACAGATGCAGGGAACTCATCTATTAAAGCTCTGTCCAGGCGCTCTGGGGCAAAATACATGCACATCTCTCCTGATTTGCTTATGGATTGCATCAACAGACATTACTTCACAGAAAGCACATCACAGGGAGCATCATCAGTCTTTGATACTTGGAGGCAGAATGCAAGTGACTTTACAATAAGTTGTCATAAGTAAGCCAAGTGGCAAATCATTTTGTGGTGCAAAATACCTTAATTGCACTGTTATATATGGAGCAAGTCAGGCTTTTTAAACAAAAATAACAGCATCATATATTAACACATAAGCTTTGAAGGGAATCACTTACAGAGCTGCAGATAAGACACAGTCTGATTTCATGATCTGCCCAGGATCACACACTTTGGTTAATAGTGAAACCGGGATGGAGACAATTTAAGCAACTGAGCACGTCTTCACAGTTTTAGTTTATTTAGATATTTATTAAGGTTTCCCTTTGCATTTCATCTGCTTAAATTATACTTTATTTATAGCAATGCCTTGAAAGCAAAGCACATTACATAAGAAACTAAGGATCTTGTTGCAGAATAAGTGTGCAATTTTTTTCTATCTTCTAGAATTTTATATGGCAATATTTTGAAGTCAATGACAGCTTTTTATTGCCAAAGATGGTGGCATTTAATAAGTGTACGATTGTCCACTTATGCCAACAAACATGTTCTGCTTTTAGCAGCCTGATGGGACAGAAAATCAGGTTACCTTACCAGCATTGTGGGTTTACTTACTTGTGTAATTGACAGGGTGTCACTGTCTTATTGATGCTTCTGAGTAAGTTATATGAAACCCAATTGAAGACACACCAAACTATAATGAGAAGGACACGAGAAGGTGGAGACAGACGCAGGATCCTCTATCCGAAAGGCATGCGTTCTACAACAGAGCTATATCCACTGCTTGCTGTTATGTTTTTAGCCTTTGCCTCGCTTCATATTATTGATACAACGTATAAGGGATGAAGGAGAAAAGTTTACAAAGTGAAAAAGAAAGTGGTCTTTGTTGTAGTACAACGATTGCTTCTAGTAGATTTGCTGCTCAGCAAGTCCTAGATAAAATATTTATGATGTGAAATACTAGGTGTCTGTCACATTAGAGGAGTCGCACTTACTGCGCACACCCCCTGGTGGTGTAGTGGTTAGGAGTCGCTGCTCTCGGCCCGGGTTCGATTCCCGGTCAGGGAAGGAGTTGTTTTTAAACTATTGTATATGGTGTACAGCGTATAATATTGATCCTATTCATTTATCAACACTTTTATTTCCTATAAAAAAAATACACGTCGTGCATTCCAACGTGAGGTAAGTGATACCGAGAACCGGCAAAAAGCACTTAAATCAATGTGGTCTTGAAAATGAGAACCAGTTATTTGTTTATAACCTTTTCAGCGTACTGCCACGGTCAGATAACGCCATTATGTATTTTATTATATGTGAATGAACTGAACAAGTAGATTATGAAGCAAGGATGTAATCTGTCCATTTTGATCCCCGTCTGCCTTTCTTCCCAGTGGTGTTTGTTAGGCCCGGACTGGGCCTTTGAAAGGAGGACAGACACACCGATGGAGAGTATACGTCTTTCTTTATTCGCAAATTAACAAGGGGGGTCCTGGGAGTCCCTCTGCCAGACATTAGTCCTGGTTACGAGAGACTTACCCAGAGTCTTTAGCTCACTATCTTTCACAGAGAAGAAATATCCCAAACATATCAGTCTTTGTCCTGCCCTGGGGCAGTCCAGCACCGAAATGCTAGGCAATTCTCCTCTGAACAAGAGTACCAACAGAAACCCCAGACACATGTTTCGGTCTGGTTGGACCTCATCAGTAGGGTGGATCTGTGCCTCTCTAAGAATAGTGAGCAAGGGGTCCACGTCTGGATTCCCCTAGTAACTTAGGGTGAGACCCAAAGTTACTTAAATACGCAAATTAACAAGGGGGGTCCTGGGAGTCCCTCTGCCAGACATTAGTCCTGGTTACGAGAGACTTACCCAGAGTCTTTAGCTCACTATCTTTCACAGAGAAGAAATATCCCAAACATATCAGTCTTTGTCCTGCCCTGGGGCAGTCCAGCACCGAAATGCTAGGCAATTCTCCTCTGAACAAGAGTACCAACAGAAACCCCAGACACATGTTTCGGTCTGGTTGGACCTCATCAGTAGGGTGGATCTGTGCCTCTCTAAGAATAGTGAGCAAGGGGTCCACGTCTGGATTCCCCTAGTAACTTAGGGTGAGACCCAAAGTTACTTAAATACGCAAATTAACAAGGGGGGTCCTGGGAGTCCCTCTGCCAGACATTAGTCCTGGTTACGAGAGACTTACCCAGAGTCTTTAGCTCACTATCTTTCACAGAGAAGAAATATCCCAAACATATCAGTCTTTGTCCTGCCCTGGGGCAGTCCAGCACCGAAATGCTAGGCAATTCTCCTCTGAACAAGAGTACCAACAGAAACCCCAGACACATGTTTCGGTCTGGTTGGACCTCATCAGTAGGGTGGATCTGTGCCTCTCTAAGAATAGTGAGCAAGGGGTCCACGTCTGGATTCCCCTAGTAACTTAGGGTGAGACCCAAAGTTACTTAAATACGCAAATTAACAAGGGGGGTCCTGGGAGTCCCTCTGCCAGACATTAGTCCTGGTTACGAGAGACTTACCCAGAGTCTTTAGCTCACTATCTTTCACAGAGAAGAAATATCCCAAACATATCAGTCTTTGTCCTGCCCTGGGGCAGTCCAGCACCGAAATGCTAGGCAATTCTCCTCTGAACAAGAGTACCAACAGAAACCCCAGACACATGTTTCGGTCTGGTTGGACCTCATCAGTAGGGTGGATCTGTGCCTCTCTAAGAATAGTGAGCAAGGGGTCCACGTCTGGATTCCCCTAGTAACTTAGGGTGAGACCCAAAGTTACTTAAATACGCAAATTAACAAGGGGGGTCCTGGGAGTCCCTCTGCCAGACATTAGTCCTGGTTACGAGAGACTTACCCAGAGTCTTTAGCTCACTATCTTTCACAGAGAAGAAATATCCCAAACATATCAGTCTTTGTCCTGCCCTGGGGCAGTCCAGCACCGAAATGCTAGGCAATTCTCCTCTGAACAAGAGTACCAACAGAAACCCCAGACACATGTTTCGGTCTGGTTGGACCTCATCAGTAGGGTGGATCTGTGCCTCTCTAAGAATAGTGAGCAAGGGGTCCACGTCTGGATTCCCCTAGTAACTTAGGGTGAGACCCAAAGTTACTTAAATACGCAAATTAACAAGGGGGGTCCTGGGAGTCCCTCTGCCAGACATTAGTCCTGGTTACGAGAGACTTACCCAGAGTCTTTAGCTCACTATCTTTCACAGAGAAGAAATATCCCAAACATATCAGTCTTTGTCCTGCCCTGGGGCAGTCCAGCACCGAAATGCTAGGCAATTCTCCTCTGAACAAGAGTACCAACAGAAACCCCAGACACATGTTTCGGTCTGGTTGGACCTCATCAGTAGGGTGGATCTGTGCCTCTCTAAGAATAGTGAGCAAGGGGTCCACGTCTGGATTCCCCTAGTAACTTAGGGTGAGACCCAAAGTTACTTAAATACGCAAATTAACAAGGGGGGTCCTGGGAGTCCCTCTGCCAGACATTAGTCCTGGTTACGAGAGACTTACCCAGAGTCTTTAGCTCACTATCTTTCACAGAGAAGAAATATCCCAAACATATCAGTCTTTGTCCTGCCCTGGGGCAGTCCAGCACCGAAATGCTAGGCAATTCTCCTCTGAACAAGAGTACCAACAGAAACCCCAGACACATGTTTCGGTCTGGTTGGACCTCATCAGTAGGGTGGATCTGTGCCTCTCTAAGAATAGTGAGCAAGGGGTCCACGTCTGGATTCCCCTAGTAACTTAGGGTGAGACCCAAAGTTACTTAAATACGCAAATTAACAAGGGGGGTCCTGGGAGTCCCTCTGCCAGACATTAGTCCTGGTTACGAGAGACTTACCCAGAGTCTTTAGCTCACTATCTTTCACACGTGTCTGGGGATGCTGTTGGTACTCTTGTTCAGAGGAGAATTGCCTAGCATTTCGGTGCTGGACTGCCCCAGGGCAGGACAAAGACTGATATGTTTAGGATATTTCTTCTCTGTGAAAGATAGTGAGCTAAAGACTCTGGGTAAGTCTCTCGCAACCAGGACTAATGTCTGGCAGAGGGACTCCCAGGACCCCCCTTGTTAATCTGCATATGCAAGTAACTTTGGGTCTCACCCTAAGTTACTAGGGGAATCCAGACGTGGACCCCTTGCTCACTATTCTTAGAGAGACACAGCTCCTCCCTACTGATGAGGTTCAACCAGACCGAAACACGTGTCTGGGGATGCTGTTGGTACTCTTGTTCAGAGGAGAATTGCCTAGCATTTCGGTGCTGGACTGCCCCAGGGCAGGACAAAGACTGATATGTTTAGGATATTTCTTCTCTGTGAAAGATAGTGAGCTAAAGACTCTGGGTAAGTCTCTCGCAACCAGGACTAATGTCTGGCAGAGGGACTCCCAGGACCCCCCTTGTTAATCTGCATATGCAAGTAACTTTGGGTCTCACCCTAAGTTACTAGGGGAATCCAGACGTGGACCCCTTGCTCACTATTCTTAGAGAGACACAGCTCCTCCCTACTGATGAGGTTCAACCAGACCGAAACACGTGTCTGGGGATGCTGTTGGTACTCTTGTTCAGAGGAGAATTGCCTAGCATTTCGGTGCTGGACTGCCCCAGGGCAGGACAAAGACTGATATGTTTAGGATATTTCTTCTCTGTGAAAGATAGTGAGCTAAAGACTCTGGGTAAGTCTCTCGCAACCAGGACTAATGTCTGGCAGAGGGACTCCCAGGACCCCCCTTGTTAATCTGCATATGCAAGTAACTTTGGGTCTCACCCTAAGTTACTAGGGGAATCCAGACGTGGACCCCTTGCTCACTATTCTTAGAGAGACACAGCTCCTCCCTACTGATGAGGTTCAACCAGACCGAAACACGTGTCTGGGGATGCTGTTGGTACTCTTGTTCAGAGGAGAATTGCCTAGCATTTCGGTGCTGGACTGCCCCAGGGCAGGACAAAGACTGATATGTTTAGGATATTTCTTCTCTGTGAAAGATAGTGAGCTAAAGACTCTGGGTAAGTCTCTCGCAACCAGGACTAATGTCTGGCAGAGGGACTCCCAGGACCCCCCTTGTTAATCTGCATATGCAAGTAACTTTGGGTCTCACCCTAAGTTACTAGGGGAATCCAGACGTGGACCCCTTGCTCACTATTCTTAGAGAGACACAGCTCCTCCCTACTGATGAGGTTCAACCAGACCGAAACACGTGTCTGGGGATGCTGTTGGTACTCTTGTTCAGAGGAGAATTGCCTAGCATTTCGGTGCTGGACTGCCCCAGGGCAGGACAAAGACTGATATGTTTAGGATATTTCTTCTCTGTGAAAGATAGTGAGCTAAAGACTCTGGGTAAGTCTCTCGCAACCAGGACTAATGTCTGGCAGAGGGACTCCCAGGACCCCCCTTGTTAATCTGCATATGCAAGTAACTTTGGGTCTCACCCTAAGTTACTAGGGGAATCCAGACGTGGACCCCTTGCTCACTATTCTTAGAGAGACACAGCTCCTCCCTACTGATGAGGTTCAACCAGACCGAAACACGTGTCTGGGGATGCTGTTGGTACTCTTGTTCAGAGGAGAATTGCCTAGCATTTCGGTGCTGGACTGCCCCAGGGCAGGACAAAGACTGATATGTTTAGGATATTTCTTCTCTGTGAAAGATAGTGAGCTAAAGACTCTGGGTAAGTCTCTCGCAACCAGGACTAATGTCTGGCAGAGGGACTCCCAGGACCCCCCTTGTTAATCTGCATATGCAAGTAACTTTGGGTCTCACCCTAAGTTACTAGGGGAATCCAGACGTGGACCCCTTGCTCACTATTCTTAGAGAGACACAGCTCCTCCCTACTGATGAGGTTCAACCAGACCGAAACACGTGTCTGGGGATGCTGTTGGTACTCTTGTTCAGAGGAGAATTGCCTAGCATTTCGGTGCTGGACTGCCCCAGGGCAGGACAAAGACTGATATGTTTAGGATATTTCTTCTCTGTGAAAGATAGTGAGCTAAAGACTCTGGGTAAGTCTCTCGCAACCAGGACTAATGTCTGGCAGAGGGACTCCCAGGACCCCCCTTGTTAATCTGCATATGCAAGTAACTTTGGGTCTCACCCTAAGTTACTAGGGGAATCCAGACGTGGACCCCTTGCTCACTATTCTTAGAGAGACACAGCTCCTCCCTACTGATGAGGTTCAACCAGACCGAAACACGTGTCTGGGGATGCTGTTGGTACTCTTGTTCAGAGGAGAATTGCCTAGCATTTCGGTGCTGGACTGCCCCAGGGCAGGACAAAGACTGATATGTTTAGGATATTTCTTCTCTGTGAAAGATAGTGAGCTAAAGACTCTGGGTAAGTCTCTCGCAACCAGGACTAATGTCTGGCAGAGGGACTCCCAGGACCCCCCTTGTTAATCTGCATATGCAAGTAACTTTGGGTCTCACCCTAAGTTACTAGGGGAATCCAGACGTGGACCCCTTGCTCACTATTCTTAGAGAGACACAGCTCCTCCCTACTGATGAGGTTCAACCAGACCGAAACACGTGTCTGGGGATGCTGTTGGTACTCTTGTTCAGAGGAGAATTGCCTAGCATTTCGGTGCTGGACTGCCCCAGGGCAGGACAAAGACTGATATGTTTAGGATATTTCTTCTCTGTGAAAGATAGTGAGCTAAAGACTCTGGGTAAGTCTCTCGCAACCAGGACTAATGTCTGGCAGAGGGACTCCCAGGACCCCCCTTGTTAATCTGCATATGCAAGTAACTTTGGGTCTCACCCTAAGTTACTAGGGGAATCCAGACGTGGACCCCTTGCTCACTATTCTTAGAGAGACACAGCTCCTCCCTACTGATGAGGTTCAACCAGACCGAAACACGTGTCTGGGGATGCTGTTGGTACTCTTGTTCAGAGGAGAATTGCCTAGCATTTCGGTGCTGGACTGCCCCAGGGCAGGACAAAGACTGATATGTTTAGGATATTTCTTCTCTGTGAAAGATAGTGAGCTAAAGACTCTGGGTAAGTCTCTCGCAACCAGGACTAATGTCTGGCAGAGGGACTCCCAGGACCCCCCTTGTTAATCTGCATATGCAAGTAACTTTGGGTCTCACCCTAAGTTACTAGGGGAATCCAGACGTGGACCCCTTGCTCACTATTCTTAGAGAGACACAGCTCCTCCCTACTGATGAGGTTCAACCAGACCGAAACACGTGTCTGGGGATGCTGTTGGTACTCTTGTTCAGAGGAGAATTGCCTAGCATTTCGGTGCTGGACTGCCCCAGGGCAGGACAAAGACTGATATGTTTAGGATATTTCTTCTCTGTGAAAGATAGTGAGCTAAAGACTCTGGGTAAGTCTCTCGCAACCAGGACTAATGTCTGGCAGAGGGACTCCCAGGACCCCCCTTGTTAATCTGCATATGCAAGTAACTTTGGGTCTCACCCTAAGTTACTAGGGGAATCCAGACGTGGACCCCTTGCTCACTATTCTTAGAGAGACACAGCTCCTCCCTACTGATGAGGTTCAACCAGACCGAAACACGTGTCTGGGGATGCTGTTGGTACTCTTGTTCAGAGGAGAATTGCCTAGCATTTCGGTGCTGGACTGCCCCAGGGCAGGACAAAGACTGATATGTTTAGGATATTTCTTCTCTGTGAAAGATAGTGAGCTAAAGACTCTGGGTAAGTCTCTCGCAACCAGGACTAATGTCTGGCAGAGGGACTCCCAGGACCCCCCTTGTTAATCTGCATATGCAAGTAACTTTGGGTCTCACCCTAAGTTACTAGGGGAATCCAGACGTGGACCCCTTGCTCACTATTCTTAGAGAGACACAGCTCCTCCCTACTGATGAGGTTCAACCAGACCGAAACACGTGTCTGGGGATGCTGTTGGTACTCTTGTTCAGAGGAGAATTGCCTAGCATTTCGGTGCTGGACTGCCCCAGGGCAGGACAAAGACTGATATGTTTAGGATATTTCTTCTCTGTGAAAGATAGTGAGCTAAAGACTCTGGGTAAGTCTCTCGCAACCAGGACTAATGTCTGGCAGAGGGACTCCCAGGACCCCCCTTGTTAATCTGCATATGCAAGTAACTTTGGGTCTCACCCTAAGTTACTAGGGGAATCCAGACGTGGACCCCTTGCTCACTATTCTTAGAGAGACACAGCTCCTCCCTACTGATGAGGTTCAACCAGACCGAAACACGTGTCTGGGGATGCTGTTGGTACTCTTGTTCAGAGGAGAATTGCCTAGCATTTCGGTGCTGGACTGCCCCAGGGCAGGACAAAGACTGATATGTTTAGGATATTTCTTCTCTGTGAAAGATAGTGAGCTAAAGACTCTGGGTAAGTCTCTCGCAACCAGGACTAATGTCTGGCAGAGGGACTCCCAGGACCCCCCTTGTTAATCTGCATATGCAAGTAACTTTGGGTCTCACCCTAAGTTACTAGGGGAATCCAGACGTGGACCCCTTGCTCACTATTCTTAGAGAGACACAGCTCCTCCCTACTGATGAGGTTCAACCAGACCGAAACACGTGTCTGGGGATGCTGTTGGTACTCTTGTTCAGAGGAGAATTGCCTAGCATTTCGGTGCTGGACTGCCCCAGGGCAGGACAAAGACTGATATGTTTAGGATATTTCTTCTCTGTGAAAGATAGTGAGCTAAAGACTCTGGGTAAGTCTCTCGCAACCAGGACTAATGTCTGGCAGAGGGACTCCCAGGACCCCCCTTGTTAATCTGCATATGCAAGTAACTTTGGGTCTCACCCTAAGTTACTAGGGGAATCCAGACGTGGACCCCTTGCTCACTATTCTTAGAGAGACACAGCTCCTCCCTACTGATGAGGTTCAACCAGACCGAAACACGTGTCTGGGGATGCTGTTGGTACTCTTGTTCAGAGGAGAATTGCCTAGCATTTCGGTGCTGGACTGCCCCAGGGCAGGACAAAGACTGATATGTTTAGGATATTTCTTCTCTGTGAAAGATAGTGAGCTAAAGACTCTGGGTAAGTCTCTCGCAACCAGGACTAATGTCTGGCAGAGGGACTCCCAGGACCCCCCTTGTTAATCTGCATATGCAAGTAACTTTGGGTCTCACCCTAAGTTACTAGGGGAATCCAGACGTGGACCCCTTGCTCACTATTCTTAGAGAGACACAGCTCCTCCCTACTGATGAGGTTCAACCAGACCGAAACACGTGTCTGGGGATGCTGTTGGTACTCTTGTTCAGAGGAGAATTGCCTAGCATTTCGGTGCTGGACTGCCCCAGGGCAGGACAAAGACTGATATGTTTAGGATATTTCTTCTCTGTGAAAGATAGTGAGCTAAAGACTCTGGGTAAGTCTCTCGCAACCAGGACTAATGTCTGGCAGAGGGACTCCCAGGACCCCCCTTGTTAATCTGCATATGCAAGTAACTTTGGGTCTCACCCTAAGTTACTAGGGGAATCCAGACGTGGACCCCTTGCTCACTATTCTTAGAGAGACACAGCTCCTCCCTACTGATGAGGTTCAACCAGACCGAAACACGTGTCTGGGGATGCTGTTGGTACTCTTGTTCAGAGGAGAATTGCCTAGCATTTCGGTGCTGGACTGCCCCAGGGCAGGACAAAGACTGATATGTTTAGGATATTTCTTCTCTGTGAAAGATAGTGAGCTAAAGACTCTGGGTAAGTCTCTCGCAACCAGGACTAATGTCTGGCAGAGGGACTCCCAGGACCCCCCTTGTTAATCTGCATATGCAAGTAACTTTGGGTCTCACCCTAAGTTACTAGGGGAATCCAGACGTGGACCCCTTGCTCACTATTCTTAGAGAGACACAGCTCCTCCCTACTGATGAGGTTCAACCAGACCGAAACACGTGTCTGGGGATGCTGTTGGTACTCTTGTTCAGAGGAGAATTGCCTAGCATTTCGGTGCTGGACTGCCCCAGGGCAGGACAAAGACTGATATGTTTAGGATATTTCTTCTCTGTGAAAGATAGTGAGCTAAAGACTCTGGGTAAGTCTCTCGCAACCAGGACTAATGTCTGGCAGAGGGACTCCCAGGACCCCCCTTGTTAATCTGCATATGCAAGTAACTTTGGGTCTCACCCTAAGTTACTAGGGGAATCCAGACGTGGACCCCTTGCTCACTATTCTTAGAGAGACACAGCTCCTCCCTACTGATGAGGTTCAACCAGACCGAAACACGTGTCTGGGGATGCTGTTGGTACTCTTGTTCAGAGGAGAATTGCCTAGCATTTCGGTGCTGGACTGCCCCAGGGCAGGACAAAGACTGATATGTTTAGGATATTTCTTCTCTGTGAAAGATAGTGAGCTAAAGACTCTGGGTAAGTCTCTCGCAACCAGGACTAATGTCTGGCAGAGGGACTCCCAGGACCCCCCTTGTTAATCTGCATATGCAAGTAACTTTGGGTCTCACCCTAAGTTACTAGGGGAATCCAGACGTGGACCCCTTGCTCACTATTCTTAGAGAGACACAGCTCCTCCCTACTGATGAGGTTCAACCAGACCGAAACACGTGTCTGGGGATGCTGTTGGTACTCTTGTTCAGAGGAGAATTGCCTAGCATTTCGGTGCTGGACTGCCCCAGGGCAGGACAAAGACTGATATGTTTAGGATATTTCTTCTCTGTGAAAGATAGTGAGCTAAAGACTCT
Source organism: Ambystoma mexicanum (assembly GCF_040938575.1). Classification (NCBI taxonomy): domain Eukaryota; kingdom Metazoa; phylum Chordata; class Amphibia; order Caudata; family Ambystomatidae; genus Ambystoma; species Ambystoma mexicanum. The sequence goes on from NW_027182323.1 coordinate 4,796,649, forward strand.
GGGTAAGTCTCTCGCAACCAGGACTAATGTCTGGCAGAGGGACTCCCAGGACCCCCCTTGTTAATCTGCATATGCAAGTAACTTTGGGTCTCACCCTAAGTTACTAGGGGAATCCAGACGTGGACCCCTTGCTCACTATTCTTAGAGAGACACAGCTCCTCCCTACTGATGAGGTTCAACCAGACCGAAACACGTGTCTGGGGATGCTGTTGGTACTCTTGTTCAGAGGAGAATTGCCTAGCATTTCGGTGCTGGACTGCCCCAGGGCAGGACAAAGACTGATATGTTTAGGATATTTCTTCTCTGTGAAAGATAGTGAGCTAAAGACTCTGGGTAAGTCTCTCGCAACCAGGACTAATGTCTGGCAGAGGGACTCCCAGGACCCCCCTTGTTAATCTGCATATGCAAGTAACTTTGGGTCTCACCCTAAGTTACTAGGGGAATCCAGACGTGGACCCCTTGCTCACTATTCTTAGAGAGACACAGCTCCTCCCTACTGATGAGGTTCAACCAGACCGAAACACGTGTCTGGGGATGCTGTTGGTACTCTTGTTCAGAGGAGAATTGCCTAGCATTTCGGTGCTGGACTGCCCCAGGGCAGGACAAAGACTGATATGTTTAGGATATTTCTTCTCTGTGAAAGATAGTGAGCTAAAGACTCTGGGTAAGTCTCTCGCAACCAGGACTAATGTCTGGCAGAGGGACTCCCAGGACCCCCCTTGTTAATCTGCATATGCAAGTAACTTTGGGTCTCACCCTAAGTTACTAGGGGAATCCAGACGTGGACCCCTTGCTCACTATTCTTAGAGAGACACAGCTCCTCCCTACTGATGAGGTTCAACCAGACCGAAACACGTGTCTGGGGATGCTGTTGGTACTCTTGTTCAGAGGAGAATTGCCTAGCATTTCGGTGCTGGACTGCCCCAGGGCAGGACAAAGACTGATATGTTTAGGATATTTCTTCTCTGTGAAAGATAGTGAGCTAAAGACTCTGGGTAAGTCTCTCGCAACCAGGACTAATGTCTGGCAGAGGGACTCCCAGGACCCCCCTTGTTAATCTTTCTTTATTCGCATACATACATGAACTGAACTCAAGCTCCCTTCCCCCATACTGACGTACTTCCTCACGTGATGTTTCCCACGTGGCGGGGTTGCAATCTCTTAAGGAGACACGAGCCCTGCAATGGCGTAGCCCCGTAACATCACCCCCAGACGGAATGTCCTTGCATCGAGTTTAGCACTCTTCGACTAGGCGTGCTGGTTTCTTTATGGCATGTTGGGGTCGGGTGCTGGTACCTTCTTGAGGATCTTCTTCAGGCCTCTCTGTCCTCTTGATTCCTGGCCGGGGGGAGAACCTTGGAGGCGTCCACAATGTGTCTCGCCCATCTACTGTCATCATCTCAGGGTCTGGGGTTTGGAGTCCCTCAGAGTCTGTGGTTGTTGCCAGCTTGAACTTTGAGCAGTTCCTTGTGATTTCTCTTTCTTTGTTTTCGGCGGTCACCATTGTTCCTCTCACGGCCGTGACCTGTAATGTCTGCGGTGAGAATCGAGGGTCACTCTTCTTTACGGTTGGCTGTTGGACAAAGACCTCACCTCCTACTTGAAAGTCTTTCTGATGTGCTCGCCGCTTTTCATCAGTTTGGGTGAGGGCTCGTTCTTTTCTCTGTGTGTCTCTTTCTATGAGTTGTGTGTCCGTGTCCGGTCTGTTCAACGGGTGTTGAATGATCCTTGTGCGAACTTGGTACTTTACCATAAGTTCAGCCGGGGTCTTGTGCAGCATTCTGCATAGAGCTTGGTGGAGATCTACATTTTCTAGCTTGGCTCTTTGTACTGTTTTCTTGATAGATGACATGAACCGCTCCGCCATGCCATTCGCCTGGGGCCAGAGTGGCGTTATTTTCTGGTGTTTGAACCCCAGGTGCTTTGCCAGTTTTGAGAAGTCATGACCACAGAAAGGGGGTCCGTTGTCGGATTTGATCACATCTGGTATGCCCCATTCGCTCACTACTTCATCAAAGATTGCCGCTACTTGTGCAAAGGCTGTGGATGGTGACCTTTTGACAATGGGGAAACGTGAGTGTTCATCAATGAACAGGAGTAGGTATTCTCCTGACTCTAGGGGCCCGTAGAAATCTACCGCCACCCTTTCCCACGGGCGTTCCGGGATTTGCGTCACTTGTAAAGGTGCGGGTGCTTCCTCTCTGGCTGTGCATTGGCATGCCATGCAGTTTCTTACCCATCGGTCAACTAAGGCATCGAGAGAGGGGAACCATACGTGGCGCCGTAGTTGGCGCTTGGTGTTGTCTGCGCCTCTGTGGCCTTCATGTGCCGTCTTGATTATTTCAGATCTCAGGGCCGTTGGGATTATTATTCTGCACCCTCTGAGAAGTATGGTGCTGTCTTGCGCTGCTAGCTCTGAGTGAACTCTTGCAATCCTTTCCAATTCGTCTCGGTTTGCTCCTGGGTGTGCTGACAGTGCTCTCTTGTAGTCTTTCCACTTGTTGTGTTCTGTGAGTTCAATCGCCAAGGCCATGGATGGGTCCGCAGCTGTTGCGAGTGCCACTGTTTCCAGTGACATTGCCGGAGGTAGTGCGTTGGTGGTGACATAGTTTATGTATTCTATTGTCGCCTTGCCTTGGCGTTGACGTTCCGGAGGGGTGTCTCGACAGATAGTCGGCTGGATTATGCTCGCCCCCCGGTCGATGAATGATGTGATAGTCATATTCTTGCAGCCGGATGCCCCATCGTTCTATTCTGGGGGGCATTTTCGTCCGCGGGTTCCCAAACAGCAAAAGGAGGGCCTGGTGATCCGTGATGAGGGTGAATCTTTTCCCGATGATAAAGTTGTGAAAGTGTTCACATGCCCAGACTGCTGCTAGACTCTCTTTTTCCGCTTGGGAGTATGCGGCCTCAGGGGACGCAAGTGCTCTGCTGGCATATGCCACTACATGCCTCGGGTGAGCGTCAGTGCCGTTGGTCTGGGCGAGTATGGCACCTAGTCCCACCGGACTCGCGTCGACCATGATTTCAGTGTGCCATTCTGGGTCGAAGTAGGCCAGTTTTCGCGCTTCAGCTAGGGACTGTTTAATGGAGTCAAACGCCTCCTGGCATTCGGCGGTCCAGGCGAAGAGCATGTCTTTCTGGAGCAATTTCCGAAGGGGTTCCGTGATGGTGGCATAGTGGGGGATGTATCGGGCGCAATACCCAGCCATGCCTAGGAACGTGCGGACGTCGGCAATCTGTCTCAGGGCTTGCAGATTGAAGATAGTGGCCACTTTGTCGGGATCTGGTGTCATCCCGTCGGCCGAGAAGATGTGTCCGAAAAATTTTAGCTTGCTTTTGCTGAATCTGCATTTCTCCACGTTCATCGTGAGGCCTGCGTCCTGGATGGCTTTGCATGTGGCGCGAAGAGCGGCGTCATGTTCTTCGCGGGTGCGCCCGAACACCAGTATGTCATCACTGTAATTCAGTGTGCCTTTAATTGGACGTATGATTTGCCTGATGGCTTCATGAAAAATTTCCACAGCTGACGAGATGCCAAAGTTTAGGCGTTTGTACCTAAACAACCTGTCGTGTGTGGCAAACGTGGTGATCCTTCTGGATTCCGGGTGGAGTACCATCTGGTGGTAGCCCTGGTTCAAGTCCAGTTTCGAGAAGAGGGTGGATTTATTCAATTGAACTATCATATCTTCGATTCGTGGCCCAGGATGCCTTTCGTGCTGGATTGCTGTATTGGCTATGCGCATGTCAACGCAGAGTCTGAGACGTCCGCCTTCTTCTGGTACTATTACCAACGGGGATACCCATGGGGTCGGGCCCGTGGCTGGTTCAATTATTCCATCAGTTAGGAGTTGATTGAGTTCTGCTGACACTGCGGCCTGAAGATGGAAACCAACTCTTCTCGGGTGTTGTGGTACCGGTCGGACGGTGGGATCTATGTGAAGTTTCACCGGTGGTCCTTTCAGTTGACCCAGGCCTTTGCAGATGAGGGGGAACTCTTTCAGGACGTCATCGCGTGACATCGTTCCAGTTTTAGTGGGCGCTGATGAGAGGAAAAGCACTGTCTCTCTCGTCTCCAGTGTTGGGTCTGTCGAACGGATTTTGTCCCCTTCGCAGACATGTATGTCGATGAGTCCTAAGCACGACGCCGTCCTGTAGCTGAGCAGGCATCTGCCTTTGGTAGGGCTGCGAATGACGTGTATGTCCGTCGTGGTGGATTGGTTATCATGGATGAGCCGACGGCTGAAAAATCCAATCGATTGTAGAGGAGTTGTGGCGCCCCATTGGTAGATCTTGGAGTTTGAGGGTGTCAGGGGCGGCCGGTTGGTGATCTGGTTGAATTCCTTCTCACCCATTATGTTAACGGTGGCTCCCGAGTCTACAAGGAAACAGAATTGCTGCCCTGCTATGTCAACGGGTATCTTGGGTGCTTCACGTGCTTCGCCTTCATCCATGATGAGATTCACGTATTCGTCGTGTGGATACTGGTTGTATTGGTCGAATTCCTGTTGGCCCCCTTGTGAGCCTCCCTCATATTGTGAAAATTGTTCCGGGGGCCCGTCATATTCATCCCTGATGTGGGACACTTGCTCTTCACCCTCGTGCTCTTGACTGTCATCCATGGGGTATACCTCTTCGACTACTCTGACGTGCCTCCGTGGATTCTGGGCGTACGGGCGTGGTTGATAGGCCTGGGTTAGGGGGTTCCTGACAGGCGTTTTGAATTGGGAGGCGATTGGGAACTTTTGTGTCGGGAATGGTCTGCCTTCTCTGCAGACTGATTGGAAATGTCCCTCTCTGCCGCAGTTGCCGCATCTCTGTGATATGGCGGGGCAGGTCCCTGCGTGAGGGAACGACATTCCACAGCGGTAGCATTGGCGTTGTGTACTCGGCGTCGTGGAGTAGTTGGGGTTGACGCCCTTGTCCCCTTGTCTTTCGTGGCTGGCCTGTACCGCTGCAACGGTTTCAGCTCTCTCTTGTCTCGTCGAGGCTGTGTTCGAGATTTGGGACACTTGCTTCTCGACTCTCTCTAGAATCCTGGCCATCTGGCTCACTTCCTCTATGGTGATAGGTTTTTTAAGGAGTTGTTTCTTTAAGGTTTGAGACAAACAGCCTTCAATAATCCTCAACCGTATGGCTTCGTCAAGTGAGAAGGCTTCAAATTGACAGTTGGCCCCTTTTATTCGTAGGCGGGTTATGAACTCGTCAATGGTTTCATCGACTCTCTGTGTACAAAGGTTGAATATGTATCTTTCATAGTCTCTGTTTGGTTCAATAACTAATCTTCTGTTTATGGCCGCTATTAGTGTTGGAAAGTCAGCTTGTTCTGCGGGGGGAATGGTCTTGGTAAGGACTTTGATGTCATTGCCCGCCAGATTTAGGAACATGCTTCGTAGGCGAGGGGACTTGTCTTCCCCTGCAGCATCAATGAAGGTGTTAAAGTCCTCTAGCCAATCAATCCATCTTGGACCCTTGTCTGCTTGCAGCATCATTGAAAATGGGGGAGGCATGCGCCACGCTGTCGTTGCCGTGTTACTTGCAGGGGCATTTGGTGGTTGTTGGGCCTGAGGTGAGCTCATGCTGAGGGCTTATGCAGCAGTCGGCGTGTGTCTGGGTATGTGTGGTCTGACCCACCTTCGATGGCTTCCAGGCTTCCGTTGCACCTGCTGATGGTTCGTCGTGTGATCGGCGTAGGGCGCTCCGAAAAACACTCCTGGGCGATCAGCGCCTGGCACGTGGGTTCTCTGTAGTCTGGAGCCTGGTGGTGGGGTCGCTGCGTCACGCGACGCGGGCGTGGGGTCACCCGCTCTTGATCTCTGCATATGATCCTCACTCCCAGGAACGCGGGCTTGGGAATCGGGCAACGTCGCTGGGACCACGGGCGGAGGAGGCGGACGTGTCTGCAGCGCGGATGCATTGCCTGCTCGGTGAGGCGAAGGACGGGCCTGGGATCAGGCTCGGCGCCAGGCTCGGAAATGTCCGCGGCGCGGATGCGCTGTCTGCGCAGCGAGGAGGAGGCAGGCCTGGGATTAGGCTGGGCGCCGGGCGCGGAACTGCCCGCGGCGCGGATGCGCGGTCGGCACGTAGAGGAGGAGTCGGGCCTGGGATCAGGCACGTGCGCCGGGTTGGAAGGTGCCTGCGGCGCGGATTGGAGCGGGATCGTTGCACGCAAGGAGGAGGACTCGGTGGTCTGGTAGGTCAACTCGTCGCCAGATGTTAGGCCCGGACTGGGCCTTTGAAAGGAGGACAGACACACCGATGGAGAGTATACGTCTTTCTTTATTCGCATACATACATGAACTGAACTCAAGCTCCCTTCCCCCATACTGACGTACTTCCTCACGTGATGTTTCCCACGTGGCGGGGTTGCAATCTCTTAAGGAGACACGAGCCCTGCAATGGCGTAGCCCCATAACAGTGTTCCGAATAATGTAACTCTCTTAGGAAGAAAAACTAACGCACTAACTACTTAATTCTCAAACCCTTGTCTCATTGGTGTTATTGTGCGAACACCGTCCTTCTGGGAGAAGTCAGACAAAGCAGGCGTTAATTAACTTTATGGGCCAGTTTATAAGCCAATCAGCTGCCTATTGCAAATCTCTGTAGAGTCTGCAAGAGGCACAATGTGGACGTGGGGACCAATACTTGTTACTTTGTCGAGATAATTGGAAAAAAGCTGACATTGCTGAAGACGTATGGGAGGCACTGTCTAGCTGTCTAGACACATGGGTCACACTTACTTGTATGAAGCCCGGATAGCTCAGTCGGTAGGGCATCAGACTTTTAATCTCAGGGTCTAGGGGCATCAGACTTTTAATCTCAGGGTCTAGGGTTCTAGTCCCTATTCGGGCGGTATCATTTCAACTGTTTGTGTTCGCTTTTAAGCATAGAGTCATGCAAATTTTGCTTCGCCTCTCAATAATTCTGGTTTGCACTACTGGTTATTGTGATGGTAGAAATATTATGGTCATAATCGAAATAGACACCTGCTGTTTTGTATAGCTCACATCAGTGGTCCATGCCGTGTAAGGTGATGCTACTAAGAAGACATTGGGGAATGAAATTGATCCACGCGGAAAGTAAGCAAAACTTTGAAACAAAATTATAACGTGATCAATGCAGATATATTTCATATACCAGTAGGCATAGGTGTGCAAGCGGGTCCACTGTCTGTCTTAAATCTTGGACGCAGTATGTGGTGTGCCTGGATAATGACGTCCTCCATCAAAATGCATTTGCTCTTGGACTGTATGTAGCACCCATCCCATGCCCTTCTCTAGGCACACTTTCTCTTAAATTGACAACTGCCCGTTTGCTGCACATTTAAATGGGAAGGACACCGGGCGATAACTTTAATATTTATGGGGTGGAGGGGAAAGCATCATGTCACAACCTTTGACCCAGGTGATGTCATGGAAAGTGACATCACAGCTCCAGCAAAGGGAGTAGGTGGCATTGGCGGCGGGTGGGGATTGGTTCTGCCATGTGGTGCTGGCAAGTGCCTGCCAGGGTTGCCCATCAGTTTGGTGTTTATTGCAGTGGTAAGGCTGGCTGGCATGGGCGTAGGACATAGGGGAATGGGGGGGACAAATCCCCCCACAATTTTAAGTGGGGGGTTATAATAGCTTTTATCCCCCCCAGATTATTTGTGTCACTGCCGTAAAATCTGACTGCAGCCTGTCATGTAAGCACTGGTGTAACTGGGGTCCCTGCACCCCCCGCGGTGCACGGGCCCCCGTCCATGTCCTGGTAGGGGCCCCTCAGACCAAAAAAAGATATTTTAATTTATTTTTTTTAAACTGACAAAAACAAAGTTTCTTTTTGAAGTCACTCTGCCTTCATAAAGATTTTTTTTACAGAAATAATTTCTTTATGAAGGCAGAGTGACTAAAAGATTCTATTTCTTTATGAAGTCAGAGGGCTCCCCCACCTCATGACATGGTAGCCTAAGGACTAGTGGCCTCCAAGGCATGGGGCGGGGAGCCCTATGACTTCAAAAAGAAATAGGGCCTCATTACGAGGTCAGCGGTAAACCGCCGGTGTGACCGGTGGGTTACCGCCGACCTCGTAATACCATTTCTGACACCTAGCTTCCCGGTGCTAGCGGGACATTACACGTCCTGGCAGACTGGGAAGTTAGGTGCCGGAAAATGTTAGTCCCCATTGGTTCACGGAAGCACCGGCACTGCCACTAATGGTGCCTGTGCTTCTGTGATGAGTTTGCCTATTGGGGCCGTTGCGCCCGCCAGGGTCAGACCTGTCGGATGCAGTAGTCCCAGCAGGCATACTCTGAGTGTGGCGGTCCGGAAACAAGGGTGCCGGAAAGCTTACAACCACACTTGTTTCCAGACTGCCACACTTATAATGAGGCCCATAGTTTATGTTTGCAGTAACTCTGCCTTCATAATAAAATTATTTCTGTTCCGGTTTGGTCCTTTAACAGAAATAACTTCTTTATGAAGTCAGAGTGACTTCAAAAATAAACCATTTTTTTGAAGTAATGGGACTCCCCTCCACCCCATGACGCGTGGGCCTCCCGATCCTCTGCAGATGACGGGAACGAGCATTCCTGGCTACTGCAGGGAGCTGAAGGTCTCGTTCCCTGGACCAACGGGTTAAAGGTAAGAAAATGTATTTTCTTTAAACGTGCATGTAAGTGTTTGAAGTTTGAAGTTTAGTTTATTTGTAAAGCGCACCAGGCCCATGGGCATGCGGGCGCATAATCTTAGATAAGGGTTACATCAAAAGTATACACAGAATACCAAATGTACAAGTTATACACAGATACAAATTTACAAGTTATGTTAGATACAATGTGGCATATGTACACAGATAAGATATATTACAAATAGAGAACCAAGCTGACGTGAGGAACCTCATGATTTCTGGGTGAACAGCCAAGCTTTGGCGTTGTTCTTGAACGTTAGGAATGAAGGTAGGAATGAAGGTTCAATTCTTATGTGGGTTGGCAGAATGTTCCACAGTTTGGAAGCTAGGACAGCAAAGCTCACACCACCCGCTTTTTGGAGTTTAAATCTGGGCAGGGTTAGGCTGTGAATTTGAGCTGATCTGGTGGGACGGGAAGAGGAGTGAAGTGTAAGGAGAGATGTATGGTGGGGCGTATATGTATGTATATAATGTAATGTGCATTAATGAGTGAGTGCATGATGCGGCCTGGATATGCCTGTGTGAATGTATGGTTAAAGTGTGCACACTCAAATATATGGGTGGCTGGGTGTGCGTGTGTGAGTGTACAGTGAAAAGGTACACACTTAAATATATGGGTGGCAGCCTGGGAGTGCCTGTATGGTGAAAGGGTGCACACTTAAATGTACGGGTGGCTGCCTGGGTGTGCCTGTATGGTGAAAGGGTACACACTTTAATGTATGGGTCGCTGGGTGTGCGTGTGTGTGGCTGTATGTGTATGGTGAATGGTATGTGTGCTTGTGTTCAGGGGCTCAACAAAACCTAAATTTCAGGAGACTGCTAACCCGTCAAATGTTGGGAGAGGCGCTAACTTCACAAGCGGTGAGGGAGTGGCACATTTATTTGTGTGGGGGCATCTAACTTCTTTACGCATTCTAATGAGACTATTCTAGTGCAGCTTCAATGTTACAAGCAGTTACCTCTCTCGTTTATGTCTGAAAGCTTATGGACTGCTGTGAGAATGAGCTGTCTCCTGTCCCCTCTCTACCCTGCCAATCACTCCCCTGGCATGCAAGTACTAAACCCATATCGTGATTTCAACTGCCTAAAAACGAACTGTGAAATGCTTTACGTTAGTTGCTGGGCCTTTAGGAACAAACACAGGTGCCGTTTAACATCTGTTTCCTGTTCTGGCCGGTGTAACGTCACTTTTTGCTATATGTCAGAAAATCCTATCGGTAGGAAAATCTGACAGGAATTGTAATGTCATTTTTTGCTACCTGTCAGAAAATCCTACCGATAGGAAAAAGTGACGGGGTAGGAAAATCTGACAGCCTAGCCTGTCATTTTTTCCTACCCGTCAGAAATTCCTACCGACAGCAGGCATTGGGCAACCCACCCAGGGGTAGGAAAAAGTGACGGGGTAGGAAAATCTGACAGCCTGACCTGTCATTATTTCCTACCCGTCAGAAAATCCTACCGACAGCTAGCATTGGGCAACCCACCCAGGGGTAGGAAAAAGTGACGGGGTAGGAAAATCTGACAGCCTGACCTGTCATTTTTTCCTACCCGTCAGAAAATCCTACCGAGAGCAGGCATTGGGCAACTCACCCAGTGGTAGGAAAAAGTGACGGGGTAGGAAAATCTGACAGCCTAACCTGTCATTTTTTCCTACCCGTCAGAAAATCCTACCAAGCGCAGGCATTGGGTAACCGAAAAAGTGACGGGGTAGGAAAATCTGACAGCCTAGCCTGTCATTTTTTTCTACCCGTCAGAAAATCCTACCGACAGCAGGCATTGGGCAACCCACCCAGAGGTAGGAAAAAGTGACGGGGTAGGAAAATCTGACAGCCTGACCTGTCATTTTTTCTTACCCGTCAGAAAATCCTACCAAGCGCAGGCATTGGGTAACCCACCCAGGGGTAGGAAAAAGTGACGGGGTAGGAAAATCTGACAGCCTAGCCTGTCATTTTTTCCTACCCGTCAGAAAATCCTACCAAGCGCAGGCATTGGGTAACCGAAAAAGTGACAGGGTAGGAAAATCTGACAGCCTAGCCTGTCATTTTTTTCTACCCGTCAGAAAATCCTACCGACAGCAGGCATTGGGCAACCCACCCAGAGGTAGGAAAAAGTGACGGGGTAGGAAAATCTGACAGCCTGACCTGTCATTTTTTCCTACCCGTCAGAAAATCCTACCAAGCGCAGGCATTGGGTAACCCACCCAGGGGTAGGAAAAAGTGACGGGGTAGGAAAATCTGACAGCCTAGCCTGTCATTTTTTCCTACCCGTCAGAAAATCCTACTAAGCGCAGGCATTGGGTAACCCACCCAGGGGTAGGAAAAAGTGACGGGGTAGGAAAATCTCACAGCCTAGCCTGTCATTTTTTCCTACCCGTCAGAAAATCCTACCGACAGCAGGCATTGGGCAACCCACCCAGAGGTAGGAAAAAGTGACGGGGTAGGAAAATCTGACAGCCTGACCTGTCATTTTTTCCTACCTGTCAGAAAATCCTACCGACAGCTAGCATTGGGCAACCCACCCAGAGGTAGGAAAAAGTGACGGGGTAGGAAAATCTGACAGCCTGACCTGTCATTCTTTCCTACCCGTCAGAAAATCCTACCGACAGCTAGCATTGGGCAACCCACCCAGGGGTAGGAAAAAGTGACGGGGTAGGAAAATCTGACAGCCTGACCTGTCATTTTTTCCTACCCATCAGAAAATCCTACCGAGAGCAGGCATTGGGCAACCCACCCAGGGGTAGGAAAAAGTGACGGGGTAGGAAAATCTGACAGCATGGCCTGTCATTTTTTCCTAGCCGTCAGAAAATCCTACCGACAGCTAGCATTGGGCAACCCACCCAGGGCTAGGAAAAAGTGACGGGGTAGGAAAATCTGACAACCTGGCCTGTCATTTTTTCCTACCCGTCAGAAAATCCTACCAAGAGCAGGCATTGGGCAACCCACCCAGGGGTAGGAAAAAGTGACAGGGTAGGAAAATCTGACAGCCTGGCCTGTCATTTTTTCCTAGCCGTCAGAAAATCCTACCGACAGCTAGCATTGGGCAACCCACCCAGGGGTAGGAAAAAGTGACGGGGTAGGAAAATCTGACAACCTGGCCTGTCATTTTTTCCTACCCGTCAGAAAATCCTACCAAGAGCAGGCATTGGGCAACCCACCCAGGGGTAGGAAAAAGTGACAGGGTAGGAAAATCTGACAGCCTGGCCTGTCATTTTTTCCTAGCCGTCAGAAAATCCTACCGACAGCTAGCATTGGGCAACCCACCCAGGGGAAGGAAAAAGTGACGGGGTAGGAACATCTGACAGCCTGAACTGTCATTTTTTCCTACCTGTCAGAAAATCCTACTGACAGCTAGCATTGGGCAACTCACCCAGGGGTAGGAAAAAGTGACGGGGTAGGAAAATCTGACAGCCTGACCTGTCATTCTTTCCTACCCGTCAGAAAATCCTACCGACAACTAGCATTGGGCAACCCACCCAGGGGTAGGAAAAAGTGACGGGGTAGGAAAATCTGACAGCCTGACCTGTCATTTTTTCCTACCCGTCAGAAAATCCTACCGAGAGCAGGCATTGGGCAACCCACCCAGGGGTAGGAAAAAGTGATGGGGTAGGAAAATCTGACAGCCTGGCCTGTCATTTTTTCCTAGCCGTCAGAAAATCCTACCGACAGCTAGCATTGGGCAACCCACCCAGGGGTAGGAAAAAGTGACGGGGTAGGAAAATCTGACAACCTGGCCTGTCATTTTTCCTACCCGTCAGAAAATCCTACCAAGAGCAGGCATTGGGCAACCCACCCAGGGGTAGGAAAAAGCAACAGGGTAGGAAAATCTGACAGCCTGAACTGTCATTTTTTCCTACCTGTCAGAAAATCCTACCGACAGCTAGCATTGGGCAACCCACCCAGGGGTAGGAAAAAGTGACGGGGTAGGAAAATCTGACAGCCTGACCTGTCATTTTTTCCTACCTGTCAGAAAATCCTACCGACAGCTAGCATTGGGCAACCCACCCAGGGGTAGGAAAAAGTGTCGGGGTAGGAAAATCTGACAGCCTAACCTGTCATTTTTTCCTACCCGTCAGAAAATCCTACCAAGAGCAGGCATTGGGCAACCCACCCATGGCCAGCAAGAGGCCAATGTGGACAGGTCTGCATATAGACTGGTGCAGCAGAGGTCCACTGCACACTTTACATAGCGCTACAGGCTTCTGCATTTTGGTGCTTGTAGTATTTATTATATGTCAAATTTAATATGGAACTCCAAGTTCCAGGGTGCAACGCGCGGTTGGCTAAAATTATAGGATCATCCTACCATTTCCTACACCATGAGGGGAAACTGTACGATTTGGTCACAGAACAAGTGTGTTGATAATTTTCCAGTAATCAGGGTATCTGCCAAAAAAAAGATGTTTTTGGAAGGGACACCATTGTGTTACCTGACTGGCATACTTTTGTGTTTGTGTTCAGTGGTTTGTGAAAAATGGCGGTAATTCTGCTACCGCCCAAAAAGATGGCAGTAATGGAATTACCACTTTTTGCCGTGCCACTGAACTTGTAATGAGGCCCTTAAAGTGTGCTGCTTTTAGCTCAGTTGGGTGTGTGCTGTGCTCGGTCGAGCTATGGGATGCTTCTGTGAGCTATGGGTTTCTTGTGTGAGCTATGGGATGCGTGTGTGAGCTATGAGATGCTTGTGTGAGCTATGAGATGCTTGTGTGAGCTATGGGATGCGTGTGTGAGCTAGGGGAAGCTTGTGTGAGCTAAGGTTTGCTCGGTTGATGCAGTGGGTGGGCATCAAGAAGATGCAATCTAGGGTGGTTTGTGAAGTCTTGAGAGGAGCCTGTACTGGGATGTGATTGGGTGCTTGGCTATACAGCTCGGGGGAGCTTATGCGGGTGGGTGGGCTGCTGGGGTGAGCTAGGCTGGGTGGGTGCTGTGCTGGGGTGAGTTACAGTGGCGTGCTTGGATGAGCCACAGTGACGTTGTTATTTGCTCTAGTGTCCTAGGGTGGGTGGGTGATGTGCTGTGATAAGCTATGTAAGCTTGTTCAGATGCTGGGTGGCTAGGTTAAGTGGGCTGGGTGCTGGTATGAGCCAGTGGGATAATGAGGTGAATTAGGGTAGGCGGGTGTGGTTGGTGGGAATAGCTCTGGTGGGTGTGGGGCTAGGGTGAACTAGGACGGATGGTTTGCTGGGGTGAATTAGGATCGGCGTGCTAGTCTGTGTCATGCTAGGCTGGGGCGTTTTGCTGGTGTGAGCTACGGTCGATGGGTTTGTACCTGATGAGCTAGGTGGGTGGGTGCTGTGTTGTGGTGAGCTAGAGTGAGTGGCTAGGGGCTGAGATGAGTCAAAATGTGTGCAGTGTTGGGGGAGCCTATGGTGGATACGATGCTTGGATGATGGGATGCTTTGGTGAGCTTGAGTTGACAGATAGGGTGCTATAGTGATCTTGTGCTGGAGTGATCTAGGGTGCAGGGGGTGTTGCTAAGAGGTAGAGGAGGGTGGTTGTACTGCACAGGTGAGCTAGGGCGGGTAGATTGTATGCTAGTAAGAGTTAGGGTGAGTGGTCGGTTGGTGGTGAGGGGGAGAGAGGAAAGGTCGGGAGTGTACTGATGCAAGCTGGGATTGGTGTGTGGATTGGTTTGCTGGGACAGTTTATGGTGCCCTGGGTGAGCTACAATAAGTATTGTGCCAGGGCAAGCTAGGCCGGGAGGTTTATGTACTGGAGGGAGCTAGGGTGGATATGTATTGTGCGGGGATTAGTTAGGGTAGATGGGTGGCGTGCTGCGGAGAGCTAGGGTGGGTTCGATGTTATGCTGGGGAGCTAGGGCGTGTTGACGTTGTTGGGTAAGCTTGTGTAGGATGCGGCAAAGTGGTTTGTTGAAGTTTGGTGGGGTGTGTGAGGTCGGGTGAGGTGTGAGGGAGGTTGTGTGACTGGGGAGAATGGGGCGCTGGGGTGAACTCATGTTTTCTGGGGTGCTTTGGCAGTGGTTGGATAGGTGGGCTGCTGGGATGAGCTATGTTGAATGTGTTGTGCTTGTTTTTATTGCATTTGCATTGGGGGTGAATGCTTGGCTGGGCTAGGGTTCCTGGCTGTGGTAGGTTGTGCTGGGGTGAGGTAGGTTTGCTGGGGTGAGCTAGGGTTTGTTAAGGTGCGCAAGGGTGGTTGGGGTGCTGGGGTGAGCCGCATGTGTTGCAGTGATGTAGCCGGGCTGGGAGTGATCAGGGTGTCATAGGGTATGGGGTGGGCTAGGGTATGGAAGTGAGATTGGGTGGGTTCTTAGGATGTGTGTGTTGGTGTGATGCTGCAACGAGCAGGGGGGATTCTAGGTGAGGAAGAGTGGGTAGAGGGTTAGGTGTGATCCTGGGGTAGCAAGTGTGGGTGAGCTATTGAGATGCTTGGGTGGGTGAACTCCTGGGGTGGGTTGCGGGGAATCCACAGAGGTCTGCCTTGCGCAAATTGCCCCAGTTTTTATTAGCCACAATCCCAGACAAAGTGTGATATTTGGTGGGGAAAAAACACAATGTTCACTTTGTCTGGGGTTCTGGGTAATACATTCTGGGCCGCTTCGCGCAAGTCAGACCTCTGTGTACACCCACACATGTGAGGTATCTTTTTCGTCGGGAAACCTGTATGACATCTGTTGTTGGCGACATGTTTCGGTGAGTGGACACAGGGAAATGTCTCTGAAATTGGCTGGAAATGAAGACAATTCTCAGTCATTTCGCTCTGGCCACCCACCGAAACACACCGCCAGCAACACATGGCCTACCTTCCTGCGTCCCCACACGTGTCCTGATGAAAACAGTACCTCACATGTGTGGGGTCACCTACAGTGGGTGCAAAAGGAAAAGGGTAACCCACTGGGAACCCCAAGCCTTTCGCCACTGCCCATTTTGTTCATGTGGGCAACCTACAGATTTGGGCCTAGGGTGTCGAAGCCAGCAAGGGAAACAGGGAACCCCATGCATTTCCCAAAAAAGGACACCCCTGGGAATCCACACATGGCCCAATTGGAGGGGCGGCACATCTCATGTAGCCCTCCCAGGGACAGATACGGGGGGGGCTGTCCTGCACTCCTCCCTGGGCTCAGGCGTCCGTTCCTAGGAGCAGATATCTGGTCCGAGGGAGGGCTGCATGACATGGCACCCACTCCATTGCGGCTGGGGTGCGAGGTGGTCAACGCCCCATCCCATTAGAAAATTCCCAGACCCTTTGGGGTGCCCCACAGCCCCCCCTAAAAAGCGTTCCACCATTTTCACTTTTTTCCTTTGATAACCCAACTCCCCTTGGTGCAGAGGCCCTCTCACCCTCAAACCAAATGGGTGGCGGGGGCACCTCATGCAGGTCTTCCTGGGCCTCCTACAAACGGCTGAGTGAGGTACACCCCCCTCCATTTGGGGTGGAGGGGAGAGGGCCCCCAAAAATTGTGGGACAGGCCCCCCCAGTGGGTGGGGCAGTAAGGTTTGGGCACCCTGGCGCCTGATTGGCACACCAATGTACCCCTCTGCACCAAGGCAAGTTTCATAAACAAACAAAAAAATGGAAAAGGTACACTACACTTTAGGGCAGGCTGAGGGTAATTTTCTAATGTACTGGGGGGTGACCCTCTACCCCCACACCAAATGCAGGGGGGGCATCTCATTCAGCCCTCCCTGGGGGCAGATGCCCCTTCCTAGGAGCAGATATCTGCCCCCAGGAAGGGCTACAAGGGGTGCCCCCATTTCTCCTTGGGGTGAGGGGGAGAGGGCCACCCCCCATTTCTGTAAAATATATCCCTGGTGGCTAGTGCCCCCCCACCACCCATCCCACCCAAAATTCCCTTTTTCTTATTTTTTGTTTTTGTTTTGGCCCCTTCCCTAGGGGCAGATGATCAGCTATCTGCCCGCAGGGGGGGCTAACCTGCAGGCCCCATCCTTTGGGGGGCCTGAACACTAATTCCTGGTAGCCCTCCCCCCACTCCCCAATTGGATGGGGGGCCACCTCATGTACTCCTGCCTGGGGCCATAAATCTGCCCCCAGGGAGGGCTCCAGGGGGTGGCCCCCCCTTTCCACTTGGTGTGGGAGGGGGAGGGCCACCACCATTTCATGGGGGCAAAAAAATCCCAGCACCCCCACCCCCATCCCCGTTCTATTTATTATAATTTTTTTTCTTTTTGCCCCCCCTTCCCTGTGGGCAGATGATCAGCCATCTGCCCCCAGGGTTGTGCACATATGTGCCCCCATGCTTTGGGGGCCAGGGGGGGGAGCCAGGGGGGGAAGAGGGCAGCCCCCCTCCCGCCCACGTCACAAACGTTTTCATGGTGGTCCAGTGGGTTGCTGGTCACGGATTGAGCGCTTTGCGCTGATCCGTGACCAGCAATGCATCATATACGTGGTGTCCTTGGAAAGGGGAGATCCTCCCCTTTCCAAGGACACCACTTTTTCCTATATCCCTGGTGGCCTAGTGGGCCCCAGGGCCCCAAACCCCCTCCCACCTCCCCCCTTCCCTCGCCTTTATTTTGTTTCTTTTTCACCCCTGGGCGCAGTGATCATCTGCCCCCAGGGGTCTCCAGCACTGTGCCCCATGCTTTGGGGCCACAGGGGGAAGGGGGCCGCTTATCAAATCAATCAAATGCTCTGCGTTCCATTACTCCATTAGCACCAGAACCTCTTTACAGCTTACCCACCCGATATCAATTAAGATGATGCAAAAACCCCTGTCCACTTAGAGTCAGCCAGTAGATGGGCAATAGTCAGCCTTGCATGTGCCATCCTTAGAAATGTGGGCTTGCAATGTGTCTCCACTGGGTGGTACCTCAAGAGGTGGCACAGGGCAGCCCTTTTTAGGAAGACAGCTCAGGTGCTAGGCAGATTCTTGTAGGCAAAGTGGCATTCTTCAATAGGAGGCACTAGTGCATACTCTAGAAAGGGGACAGCAAGAGAGCCTTCTCCGGGAAAGATGACCATAAGCAGAAGACTATCCCTGTCTACGGAATCCAGGTGCCTGTGGTCCAGGACGGAACAAACCCGCATTCACTTCTGATAAGGCAGGCGTGAGCATGTCCACGCTGAGCCAGAACATTCAACAGTTTCTAGTCAATAGTGAAGTCTCATTTATTGTGCGAGGCATTACAGCATACAATGCATCTATCCAATTTCTTCACATTTCACTGAAGTTAGTCTCAGAATTGTCCTCACGGATTAGTACCCCACAATAATGAACTTTGTATCTGTTATTTGGACTGTCAGATGCCTGGAGAATAAAGAGGTCGATGGAGGTGGAGGGGTAAACCCATCCTCAATGATAGGTAGAGGCTATTCTTATCTATAAATCTTCCCAGTGAAATGCCTTCCATCTCACTGAAGTACCAGGATAAAGTCGTGTTTACAACATCTACAAATCATCTTGGCTGTAAAAGGTGGGATTTTCATCTCCATACTTCTCCCTAACATGCTCTGTAATTTGGCATTTGGGGAGGTTCTCTGTCTGTGCAGTGCCCTTAAGAGTCTGCAGTGAAGTGTAAACATGCACAGCAATCACCTTACAATTGTACTTTGAGGCTCCTTTGACATCAGAATGCTGGCCTACCTTTATCTTTGCACTGCACCACGCAGTGATGGGTGCATATTTTTGGGGTGTTGGCAGAATGACAGAGATGCAAACAGCTTCAAGCAACTCAAGTTTCATCCTGTGGACCTGAGTCTTACCCGTTCATATACAATCCAATTTTGGACACTGCCAGTCCCTCCATTTTTTTCTGTAGTCTCCCACATAGTAATTTTCATTTCTTTTACTAAAATGATAACATTTGTCCAAAATCATCCTACCTCGCAATATACCTGGACGTGGCATGGCACAGTTGAACTGCCAACACACTTCTGTGCCATTCCAAAACCCATGCCCCGTGTACATGGTGGCAGGGGAGCCGACTTACGAATTTCCCGGTGGGGGGGCTCAAATACAGGAAGTGACATCACTGGCAGTTATAGGACTACAAATTTGCATGTAGTCGCCAACTTGGTGCAATGGCGCGTGGGGGGGTGGAGTCGCGCGCAGCGCAGAACAGTGGAACATTGGCTAGCATGTGCTGCATATACTAAAGTCAAGTAAGAAGGAGATTTAAGCCTTCGAGATTTAAGCATTCCACTAAGTCATCAGTGCCCCTACTCCACCCCTCTATAATCATCCAGGTTGTAGTAGCCCTCAAAAGGCAGAGCAACACAACTAGGATGGGAGAACGAAATGCCGTCCCATCCTGCGAGTGTGTCAAACGTCAGAGCAAAGACTGTGCGGGTGCCTCCTACCTTGGAGCACAATCTCACTAATTTGGTGCAAATCTCCCAAGTGGGAGCATGGGAATCCCCTGCGTGTGTGTGGCTGCAGACCCCGGATCACATGCTCACTTCTTCAGTATGAAACTCTGGCCAAGGCTCTTTGGGCAAGCATTCAGGATGGGTCTCACACCTATAAACAGTGTGATATATTGAGTGGGCACCTCACACCTTGGAGCATAGTATCAACCGTTGCTGGTAATCTCACAACTGAATGTACAGTTTCACTCTTGGTCATCTCAGTGACCCCAGGTATATTAATGGAGTCAGTCTCCCATCTGGGAAGACAATTATATTTCTGTTAAAATACTCTGAATTGTCACTCCAGTTTTCTCGAACTATAGATCCATACCATATTCATTCAGTGTGTGCAGGGGTGATAACTTGTGTGTGAGAGAGCTAATTCTTTCATTCAGGAAAGATAAAGGGGTAACAACCCCCTACATGTGGGATCATTCTCATTTTGCCCCATGGCCCCTCCAGAAGGAGTGAGCAGGTTTTAAGACCCTGCTGATTCTGCTATCCGACAGGATCGAGCCTTCTATCCCTTGCCCCAAAACGGCTCCCAAATCCTGAGTGGCAGCTTATGGCCAGCAGGCAGCTCCGGACATGCCTGTTGCCAATTGAATGTAGACAGATCTACTATTTAGACACTGGGAGAGATCCATGAAACCACATTGGTGGTGAAGAAGCACTCAACATACAGAACACAATGGAATAGTGTTGCAGTCCTGCTGAGAAATGACAATTCTGACCATGTGAGCAGTAGGCTGGATCAGTGCTGCCCCATAAAAGGTGTAGAAGCCTCTGTGAGAAGTGGTAGTACTGGCCCAACGGTGAGAAGTGTATTATTTTCACATTAACTATGCTTAAGAACTTTGGGTTATTGAATAGTGCTGCTACATTCTGAGTAATTCCATCCCTTTAAATATATGAACTCTTGTATAACCATGACAGTGTTGAGATATTCTGATGATGACGGACTTGCTCAATAGTTCTGGTTCTGTATCATTAAATGTACTTCAGATCTTTAGAGTAACGGAAGGATAGCTCAGGGGCAACGTGCTCGCCTTGGAAGCAAGACGACACAGAGCAACACAGGTTCGATCCCTCGGTCCGCGCAACACAGGTTCGCTCCCTCGGTCCGCACAACACAGGTTCGCTCCCTCGGTCCGCGCAACACAGGTTTGCTCCCACAGGCTGCGCTTAGAAACCTCTGGGTAGTACACGCATTATAAATAACCAATACAAATAAAAATAAATACATCTGTTGAGAAGTGCTGGGGCCTTGTCAATAAGAGTGTAGCAGCTCAACTGAGAGGTGCTGATGTTGTCCCATCAAAAGTATAGCAGCCCCACTAAGATGAACTAGCATTGCCTCAACAAAAACATAGTATTAATGCTGAGAAGATTCAACAATTATAGAAGCCCTGTTACAGCAGTACTATCCCATCAAGGGTATAGCCAGCTAACTGAGGAGCACCAGCATTGCCCCATTTCAAATATGGCAGCTCTACTAGAAAGTGCTGGTTCATACGCCTCCGCTCCCCGCCCATAGCATTCACCCTCACCACGTGCACACTCAGAGACATGCAAACAGTCCCATTTTCCCTCTCCCTGCCCCTGCTCCCTGTCCCCTCCCTCGCTTTGCATCTGTACTTCCATTTCTAAAAAGCCTTCTGGGTTGGGTGTACCTCTACATCTGTCCACCCCTCTTTCCAAGAGGGGTGCACAGATGTACAAATACACCAAACCCAAAACGATTTTTAGAAATTGAGGGACAGACTTGTTTTGCATCTGTGCCTCCATTTCGAAAAATCCTTCTGGGTTGGGTGTACCTCTACATCTGTGCACACCGGCGCACAGATGTAGAAGTATACCCAACCCAAAACGATTTTTAGAAATTGAGGGACAGATGCAAAGCAAGAGCCTCTTGCTTTGCATCTGTCCCACAATTTCTAAACATCGTTTTTCCTCAGCTTTTACCCGGGCCGCCAGAGAGAGACACAGTATGGATGGAACAAAGGGCCATCCATACTGCGTCTCTTCTCTCCGTCCCAGAGGGGTGGGGGGGCTCAGCCCCGACTTCATTCTGCCAGGGGGGTGGGGGGGCACGGGCCCCGCAGCCCCCCCTTACTCGGCGCCCCTGCATGGTGGGGTTGTAAAATCCACTGTGTCTTTTCCAGGGCCCTCAAGCCCAGTGTTGCCAGGTCAGAAGGAAAAAATAAGCTCAATGCCCCTTCAAAACAAGCCAAAAACAAGCGGACTCCCAACCAAATAAGCTGAAAAAACAAGCACACCTCTAAAACAATGTGGATAGGTCTTAGAAGTTGAAAAATAACTATAACGCAAATAATACATACAGCGAACACAAACATAATATGTTAACAAAAAGCATTTATTAAAATTGTTATTTTCTAACACTTGGTGTCTATTTTAATTTCTTGTATGTGTGCGATTTATAAGCGCATAATTGGCTTTTTGGATCCTTGGCTGCTCTGGTCCTTGATTCATCGCTCACCTCTGGTCCTTGGCTCCATTGATGGTACCTGGCAAGTAGCCCCATGTCCTTCATGACACTGAGTCCAGTTATTTCCTGTTAAATGCTAGGAATGGTATTTTACTTCTTCCCATTATAAGTATAGACCTACAAGGATCAGTATGCAAAGGGAAAATCCAGGACTGGCTCATGGCAACACGCATGACATAGCCCCCACCCCCTTGCCATCTTCCTTCTTTTCCTTCTGGTATTTGGCGTAATAAGAAAAAGAATAGCCATTTACAAAGTGTCGACTTGTACTCCCAAAGTGAACTAGCCAGGTGCTGTGGCAGTACTGGTGAACGGACTCAGTCTTCCGGTTCACGCTAGAGTTGGCCTGTCAATGTACTGAGCAAGAAGGAAAATTTAAACCTACAGGAAAAATAATATATGAACAAAAGCACAAGCGGGAAGATAAGAATCATACCCGACCAGTAGTGCCCAAAACACCTTCTCATGGGAACTCTTTGAGCTCTCTTTATTCAAGCCTTAACATCAAACTTTGCACTCGACAATGACTTAATTTGAGCTGTAAATGCTACTGGTGTAATAAAAATGTCTTAACCTGGTCTGCCTTCAGCCAATCCATTTATAAGCACTGTGTGTGCCCTTCAGTGAAGTCCTGTTAACAGTTTTTGGCTTTTAAAAACATATCAGGCATTTGCCAGGCACTGCCATTAGATGCCCAGGTACTTGCACCTGCTACCGTTCATACCATTAAAGACAGCAGGGCCTACCAAGGGCCTTTCCCATGCCTACACAAAAACCCAAACTATTGGCATTGCATTTGCTTGTTTCCATCTTGATGCCGTAAATACCCTGTAATTGTTTACCTCTTTGCTAGGTAATGCGTCTTCAAAGGGTCTCTAATATTGAAAGAGCCCATCAATGCAAAATGCCTCCACCCAACCTACAATGGGAGCTCTGGGAGTCCTTGCGGGTCATTAAGGGGCTGTAGACAGTCCGTCGAGGATGCTGCATGTGGCTTTGAGTTAGAACGGCAATCAGCCCGAGCTTCACATTGTGTGCTTAACTGCTTATGGGAGGACAGGATGTTTGCGTTGTTTCATATGCATTTTTTTTTCTTTTTTGTAAATGTGGCCAAGTCAAGCAGGGATTGGAAAACAAGCAGAACAACAGCACTGAACTCACTGAGCCATGCAGTGTCAACACTTCTCACTGTAACGAGGCTTCATTAAGAGGGGGGGGGCAAAGTGAACAGATGGCTGAGCGCGACTTCCCCTGTCCCTAATGCTTTCATCTGTAGAAAGATGCCTCTTCTACGGCCCTGCCCCCAGTGCTTAACTATACATCATGATTGAGCATGCGCAGTCAGCCGGATTTATCATGAATATGTACATGTATGTGAAATAAGTGCATTATTAACGTGATAATGATGCACTTACTTCACATACAGGTACATATATATTTGTTATGTATACTTTCCTATGTTTTGCACATTTAGTGCTTATTAAAATCCTGGGACTTTATGAAACACAGTGTCCGCTGTGTTTATCTCCCGGAGTTCGGTGCATTCGTGAGGTTTGAGTACATTTAAGAGTAGCTCTTAACAGGGCTTCGCCGTGTTCTGTTATTTCAGTGAGCCTGGCTCGCATGAAGTTACAGAAACGGCACGCCTGGGACTCCACAAACACAGGCACACCACATTCCTGCTGTCAAAAAATCCTATCCTTTAAGTACTGACTGAGCATGCGCTCGCATGCTCAGTCAGCAAGATAGGATGTTCTGACAGATAGGAAAAAGTGACGTTACACCGGAAACGGATTTGTAGGTCAGCCAGGTAGATTCAACATAGCCCAAAATTTCAGGGGGTGGGGTAGGAGGACTAAAGCCCAGTCCGATCACTGGTGTTGCGCCACTTCTTGTGTTTAATGCCATGATTACTTATTGATAATCTTCATTACTCATATCCCCATTCTTCCTCATTCCAGTACTTGTGTATGAGGCTGTTTGCCTCATACACAAGTACTGGGATGTGGTAGCGGGACATGGAGGTAATGCCTGGCTTAGTTACCTGTAATATTCATTACTTTTAGCCCCACTCTTCCTCGTCCTTGTACTTACCTATGAGGGAAGGTACCTCATACGTCAGCACTGGGACAAGGAAGAGGGACGTGGAGGTAATTCTGGGCCGATGTGCTGATTTTGGGGGTTGGAGCAGGTGGTTGGAGGGAGGGGGGATCTGTGGGGGGCAGGGATTGTGGGATAAATTGTAGTGGCAATCCATCTCCAGGCTCAGCAGGCATGATATGTGGGATAAGTGGATAGAGAGGCATTTTGGTGCAGCCAGTCTAGTCATTTCTTAGTTTGGCTTGACTTTCTTTAACTGGACATGGCTGATTAAGCAGTTCTGCTAAGTGTAATTACCTGGCTAGACTGGCATTTGGTTGCTGCCATTCTAGCCGTTTCTTACTTTGGCATTGTATATTTTTCTGGGCATCTGTGATAAAATAACCATGATATGTGTTATTGCTTTGACTGCCATTTTGGTGGAACCAGTCTAGGTATGTCTAAATGTTGCCTGCCATGCTTTACTGTAAGATGTTATTGCATGTCTAGCCTGGTCTGCATTGTACAGCCAGTTGGACATTCTTTCATTGTGGCATGTCATTTTTAATAGCAAAGCATTCCATTAATGAAAGCATTAATGTTCCTGAGCACTGTTGGTGACATGCATGTATTGGATTTTTGGACTGGTGTTACCCTACAAAACAATTGCAAATGTTCTGGCTTTTTAGCCAATTTTTCTCAGAAAGTGTGCTGTTTCTTGCATTAAAGCACACATGTATGTATGCTGCTCCAAGCACAGTGTGCAGCGTACACTTGAAGCAGCACGCTTGTGCGTATTGCGCAAGCGTGGTAATCTAGGCCAGCCCAGAGTGTGGCACGGCCCATGATTTGTTGCCGAACTGGAGGGGGCCCCCTCAGCATGGCTTGAAGCTAGTGTTACGCCACTGCATGTAAGCTTGCAAATGTTAAAGTAGAGTCTACTTTTACTTTTGCAAGCTTACAGTACACTGACTGACTGCAACGTCTGCTGATGCACTGCACCTGCGCATAATGAACGTGCCCAAGCCGGGGAACGAACAAACAGTGCACTGCTGCGCAGCCTCAGCCTTTGTTTTACAGAACGAAGGAGAAGCCAGGCAGCGTGCTGCAGTTTGTTTGTTTGTTTGTTTATTCATTTGTTATGTGCACCAGACCTGTGAGTAAATGGGCGCAGCCGTATGGATATGCAAAGCTTACAAGGTTGCGAAATATGCACAGGATACAGTATTTACATGATTACAAGATAAACACAATATACAAAATAGGGGCAAAGACTAAGAATGGAATATGTAATTACAGAGATAAACAAAAAGCACTGTTCAGAAAATATATATGACAAAAGTGCAGCCTTTCGTATATCACTTAGGCTCCCAAGTAGACTACATTACACATGGTCTTCAAATGTTAAAACAGTAGTACATTATTAATGCAGGATGAAAAGGTCTCTACAGATGTGGGCAGGTCCACAATGGGTACTGGGAGACTAGGGGTCAGTGGCGATGATGTGTTTTATTACATTTTTTCTGAAATGTAGATAGGGTTGGTCGGCTCTCAGCTCTTGAGGCAGTGAGTTCCAGAATTTAGCTGCCTTTACAGTAAAGCTATTACCACCGAAAGTAGTGAGCTCATATTTAGGTATGGTCAGAGAGTTAACATTCCCAGTTCTGATAGGTCTGAGAGAAGTTCTTCTCTGGAGTTTATCTATAAGGTAGCTGGGTGCTGCGGTATTGAGGGCTTTATAGGTCAAGGAAAGCGTTTTTAGTTGTATTTTATTAGATGTGGATAACCCTTTATGCTGGCGTCTCAAGGAGGAGATTTTCTTATTTATTCCTAGGGCTGCTCTTAGGGCATTGTTCTGTAGTGTTTGGAGCTTTTGGATGGTAGATTTATTGGCACCACTGTATAGGGCATTACAGTAGTCAATTCTGGAGAGTATTAGGGCTCTTGCCAATATCAGGCAGCTATTGTCCGAGAGGAATGGCTTACCAGCTCTGAGTAACTTGCAGGTGTAAGCCGTGGAGGAGGTAAGGACAACTGTTTATCAAAGGACAATGTGGAGTCCAAGTAGAATCCAAGCGTTTTTACCTCCTTAGAGACTGTGATGGTGTTCCCGTCAATATTAAATGAGGAGAATTCTTGGCCTAGTTTTTAATGTTGGCCTGTGAGCCCAAAATTATTAGTTCGGTCTTATCATCGTTCAAGCACAAGCCATGCGTGGCCATCCATGCTTGGATGATAAGGTAAACTTTGTTCACTAAACCCGTGTCTGCATTGTAATCCCCAGAAAGCGGGCAGAGAATCTGAGTATCATCTGCGTAATTAGTATAGGTGATACCCAGATGGTCCAGATCGTCAAACAGTGGCTTAGTGAAAATATTGTAGAGGGTTGGCAAGACGCATGACCCTTGGGGAACACCACATATGATGGGTGTTGGGTCAGCGGCTGCCGAGGGGGAGAAGACTCTCATAGTTCTCTCACTCAGGAAGGACTCTATCCATTTGATGGCTCCCGTGGAGAAGTGGGCAGCAGAATCAAGGTGTCGGCATAGGACCTTGTGATTGACCAGATCAAATGCGGCAGAGAGATCAAGTAGTAGCAGGAGAACTGTCCTACCTTTGTGGGACTTTAGGTTGATTAAGGCTGTCTCTGTTCCGTGTAGTGGGCGGAAACCAAATTGTCTGTTGCCTAGGAGTTTGTGCAGTTCAAGGTGTTTTTGAATTTGGATATAGGCGGCTTTATCCAATATTTTTAGTAGGAATGGGACTGTAGTAATTGACTGGTAATATGTGGGAATAAGAGGATCTAATGTCTGTTTCTTGAGGAGGGGGAGCACCCAAGACTGTTTAAGGTTAGGAGGGATGGTACCTGTGGCAAATGAGTCATTCATCAGTTTAGTGATGAATGGGGAAAGTTATCTGGCAGCATCTTTTATTAGTTGTGCTGGGCAGATATCGCCTTTGCAGTTCGAAGGCTTCAGTGACAGGATGATTTTTTCTACCTCCAAGTTAGACATTTTAGAAAAATGGAAGGTAGTCTTGTGTGCCGGTGGTGAGACATTGGTCAAGGGGGTATTGGTTGAGTGCTGTAGTTTCAGAACTTCTTTTTTTGTTGAATTATATTTTGGAGTGTGTTAATTTTATTAGCTAGGGCATGTTGGGTGTCTGTACACCAGGATTTGTCCTTGGTGCAAACATCAGGTATAGCAATTGGGGACTCTAGTTCTTTGAGTATGGAAAAGAGTTCTTTCATACTACAATTAGAGTTGGCAATACGCTCATCGTAGGAATTATGTTTTTGCCCGGCAGATTTCCTTCTTATAATGTGTGACTCTGTGCTCATGACAGCATGTGTGTTATCGAGGGAGACATAGTGAGAACAGGCTGAGCAGGCAGCAGCTACCCTAAGGTAAGTCAGTCAAGTGCCCCCCCTCCTCTCCGAGTTGCAGGGGGCATGGGGAGGATTTATTGGAGGGAATGTGCGGCTGTGCCAATGTCAGATATAGCGTCTAAACACGCGCAGTGCATTGCAAAACTGACCAGGGAATCCTGGCCTCTGAATGTTTCAATGAAACATTAAGAGGCCAGGATTCCCTGATTAGTTTTCAACATGCCACGCGTGTTTAGAAACTGTATATCTGACGTTGGCAGTGGTATTATTTGGGGTGAATTCAATGTGCCAGTGTCAGATATACAGTTTCTAAACACGCGCGGTGCACTGCAAAACTCATCAGGGAATTCTGGCTTTTTAATGTTTCAATTAAACATTACGAGGCGAGGATTCCCTGATCAGTTTGCAACGTCCCGTGCATGTTTATAAACTGTATATCTAATGATGGCAGTGGCACACTTTCATGAATTGAAAAACCTGAGGCCCTGCCAGTGCCGCCCTCATGTTTTTCAATTCATGAAAGTGTGCCAAAGCCCCTGCCAAAG
The DNA here is from genome assembly GCF_040938575.1 of Ambystoma mexicanum. Lineage (NCBI taxonomy): Eukaryota > Metazoa > Chordata > Amphibia > Caudata > Ambystomatidae > Ambystoma > Ambystoma mexicanum. The sequence goes on from NW_027182323.1 coordinate 4,824,159, forward strand.
AGGAACATCACATTTCAGAATGGCTCTTTGTTCGTTGCTTACTGATGGGCAGCCAGGGATCACATATAAGCTCCAAGCATTGGCCAACACGGGCTTGCAGAGGATCAAGGGTGCACAATAGGAGCCGGTATATATTGACATGTACATGCAGTTTCTATACAAATGCCACAACACTGTTTAATATATTATGTATTGTCTTTTTTAAGGAGAAGGGCGTGACTATTATTTTTGCTGCTTACACTATATCAGTGCCCCTAAACAGTCACGTTACTTTGAGATGGTTTCTAGTTTATTTTCTTAGAGTTGGATCACACTGACTGCACCTGATACGTTTCTCTGCAAAAAAAATTACAAATTCTATGTATCTATAACTGCTTGCCAAAATGAGACCCGGTCCCCCAGCTGGAGGTGATATCTATTGCTGTGACACTTTGTCCTTCTTCACACTCACTCAACATGCTTGACATACATGGAGCCACAAGAAACTCTGTTAGAACATTTACGATTGAGGCATTTAGTTATAGTGTACACTGCCAACTGAGTCACTTCTAGGTGATCCCAAGTAAACATATATAGAAAATAATGCGCAGTGGGGGGGGGTCACATGATTCGCCCAGGATCACACAATCTTCCGAAGACTGAATTTTCACCCAGATGTCCCTGTACCCCAGGCCTGGCTTGCAAAGTGCAGACACTGCCTGAGATATCAGCCTGACATTGTCTACGAAATCCTCATGAAACCATATAAAATAAAATTAGGATGAGCCAATCTCAAGAAGGGCTGCTACGTGTGATATGTGCTCTTTTCCATAGAATGTCTAAGGTAGGCAAGGGAAAACACTTGATGTATACTCTAATATCAGTAGACCTCACTTAAGGCACACCCCTTCGCATCTTCCCAACAACTCACACCTGCTTGAAGTTTGGATGGTACCACACCTAAAGCTTGGTATATGACATGAGGGCTACCTGCATTTCGCTAGTTCAATCCCAGCAGCAGGCTCCACTTAACCTTTCATATATTCAGTGTTGTTGAAATGAGGGTAATAACATCTGTTATTACATTGCCTTGAAGCGGAAAGCATTTAGCATCAAGCGTGTTGACCAAAATGTTATTATATTCCATAAAGCAAACTATTACCAGCACAGACCTGAACTCTGTCAGTGCCCAAAATAAACCATTTGTTGGAGCCTATCCTGCGCATCTCTTAAAAGAAATCAAGCACTAATCTTCTGTAGGTCTTGGCTAAGATGCACCCTGTTTTATTCAGCCTGGCTGTTTCTGTCAGCATACTTGAGTGGTCGCAGTGCGATCAGATTTTGGGGGGAGAGCCTCGGCAGAACATGGATTTAGTGACTTCTTTGTCTGACCTCCTTCCAAATATCCATGCTCCTGACTATTTCGTAAGAGTTAATGCTTGCAGGTATCAATAGGCCCTTTTAAGGTCATGGATCTGGCATGCCTGTTTCGGCTTATTCGGAGCAGCTATATGGAGTGGTTGGTCATGTAAGGCGTGCAAGAGAAAACCTGTGAAATGTAAGCCAGGATATCGAGAGTGCTCTGAAGACTGAGGAGAAAGTGCTGAGTAAGTGTAGATGAGAGTTGTGGGTTGCTGGCCATAGGGGAATGGGAAGCGAGGGACTTGGGTGAAGTAGAGTGTGGGACTGCAAAGTGAAAAAGGATACCTACTAACAATTTCATCCCTCTGCATACACCTCCCAAACTCTTACCAAACACAACCACAAGCCTTTAAATGCAGCAATCCGCACAACTTCACAACACTGCAACAACAAAACAAACCACACATACACTTGCACAACAGCACATGACGACTACCGACCGTAAAACACCTCAAGCCCAGCCAACGGACCCACCGGGCTGAGGCTGCCAACAGCACATCACTGCTCTCTTGCACTTTTCCAGCTTATTCCCACTACCCACCCCCTCCTCCCTTTTTCAGAGCCTCCAGAGCGCCAGGGGCCACTCCGTTGGTGATAGTGCGCGGTACAAATATCCTTTAACATTAACATTAACATAGAAAGGGTGCAGAGGACAGAAAAAGAGAGGAGCAAGGGAGGGGAGAGATGGGAACAAGAACGGAGTGCAGATGAAAGATAGGGATGGTTTGCAGCACAAGAGAGAAGTACAGACAAGTGAGAAAGTGCAGAGGGCAGTGTGTCAGAGGAGTGACTTGGTGTGGGGTGGAGAGAAGGGACTTGGGAGTAAAGGGTGTACAGCAGACGAGAATGTGGAGTAGAGAAGGGTACAGAGGGGAAATGTGTACAAGGAAGAAAGGTGCCTCGCCTCATGTTCCCAGATAAAGCGTGCAGTTATGAATGCGTCTTCTTCTAATGCTTGATCCATGCTCACGAGGCCTGCACGAGGACGATTAGAAGTCGTTTGTTGAAATAATTGCAGATATATACACTACACCATATCTGTCTGCACATTGATTGGGCCTGATAATACACAAAGTGGCCCCCCTCTCCCAGGTGCAGGCCGGCATGGGGAGGATTTATTAAAGGGAAAGTGGGGCTTGGCGCTCTCCCACTGCCCCAGTGTCATCTGCGCTGATGTCTGGTTCCTCTCCAGGAAGAGACAATCACAGCAGGCTGTTCCTGCATCGACTCCCTTTTCACTCAATCCTACCTGCAGCCCAGGTCTGAAGTCAGGACTAACCTTAAATGAGGTACATATTCACCTCTGACCTGTCCTGTAGTGGGAGCTGGTGCCAGGGTGCGTGGCATCTTGCCTTGCAACACAACACAGTATCAGTTATTTGGGCTATCTTAGCAACTTACATGGGTTTTTGGTGGATGGATGCCACGCGGGCCACAGACTCAATTTACGCCATAACCTATTCCTTTAAAAAAACACTAGAATGATCTATAAAGGGTACGTAAAGTACCAGTTCTGGTTTAGATAAAGCCACTGACGTAGAGATGTTTACTACAAAGCCCTGTGTAGTTAATAACTTAATTGGAGCTGGGAACTTACTACTGGTGTAATACAAATGTCATATCCAGGGATGCCTTCATCCACTCCTTTTCTCCTTAATTGTTCATTGCACTTGTACTATCTGAAATGTCGTCAGGCAAAGGTAGGGAGCGGAGGAGAGAGACGCTATCCCGACCCACAATAATAGCCAACCCCTCCCCAGGGAGCCAGCCCATCTCCCCAAGGACCAGCAAACCAGACACCCATACACCCAAGAGAAAGGGACTCGGGGGACGACAGGCAAAGAAGGGAGAGGAGGGACAGAAGGAGATACGTGATGCGTGCAAGGCCCGAGCGAAGATCAAGGTCCCATGTGCGCTATCTAGTGAAACTATCACCATCTGACTACCACCCCAGCTCATCGGGAAGCGCTCAAAAGAAGAAGGCATACGTATATGCCTTAGGAAATCCCACCGCCACAGCGCACAGTCCTACCCTGATCATCAAACTAAATGAGCAGCCGACAGAATTCCTTATCGACACAGGGGCCACAGTAAATGTCGTCAGCGAAACCGTCTTTAAGGAACTGCCCACACAGCCAAAACTGTGCCCCGCAACGGTGGACATATACGCCTATGGGGCCAAGGCACCCCTTAAGTGGTTAGGACAGTTTGAGGGCACCTGCCGATACAAGGGACATGAGAGAAAAATAACCATTCACGTCCTAGCAACAGAAACAGACAGTGGGTGCGTTCTGAGCTTCAAGGCAGCGGCCGACATGGAACTTATTCACATTTTGTACAACATCATGGTCCACAAATACATTGATCTGGTTGAAATGATCAACAACCTCTACCCACGCATATTTAGGGGCATCGGGAAATTAAAGAATAGACCCAGAAAGCTGCACATAGATGAATCCATACGCCCCCGTAGCCCAACACTACCGAGGGATCCCCATCAACATCCAAAAGAAGGTGGAGGACGAGCTACATAAATTGCTCGAGCATGATAGCATCAAGCCGGCCACCGTCCCCACCACCTGGGTGTCCCCAATAGTGCCGGTGCCCAAGAAAGGATCGGAAGCAATTTGACTGTGCATGGACATGAGGCACCCCAACCAAGCCATTCAGAGAGATAGGCACTTGGCCCCACGTATTTCAGACATGATTCATCTCTTGAACGGGGCCAAAGTGTTCTCCAAGCTAGACCTACAGAAAGGCTATCATCAACTCGTATTGAGCCCCGAAAGCAGGAACATCACCACCTCGTCACGTATCTGGGCCTCTTTCGCTATAAGAGGCTAAGTTTCGGTGTGTCCTCAGCAACAGAGATATTTCAAGCCGAAGTGCACAAGATCATCAAGCACATACCGAACTGCCTCAATTATAGTGACGACATCCTGGTCATCAGCGCGGACGTCATCAAGCATGATGAGGCACTAATGAAAGTGTGCAAAGTACTTACTGGAGGCAGTGAATCTCATGCTAAATCGGGACAAGTGCGAGTTCTGGAAGAGCACGTTGAGATTCTTTGGACGTATCTTTTCAGAGTCGGGCATAACACCAGATCCTGACAAAGTGGCTGCGCTGAACGACACCGCACCCACAGCCAATGTCTCAGAGCCGTGGTCATTCCTAGGGCTTGCCAGCTCCTGTACGCGCTACATCAAGGACTTTGAGACAGTAAGCAAGCCACTAAGACTCTTAACCAGACAGGATGCCACTTTCCCCTGGACTGATGAGTGCCAGAAGGTTTTCGAGATCATCAGAGAAAGGGTTGCTAAGGCCGAGAATATGTCATATTACAACCCCAGCCGCCAAACTGAACTGACAGTAGATGCCAGCCCTGTAGGACTGGGAGCTATCCTGGCTCAAGTGGACTCAAAAGACCATTCGCGAACGCATGTTATCGCATACGCCAGCTGGAGCCTCTCTGCCACTGAACAGGCATATTCCGAGGCAGAGAAGGAAGGCCTTGCTGTGGTATGGGCATGCGAACACTTCCACCTTTTCCTATATGGCAAACCATTTTGAGTCAAAACAAAAACAAGGAGTAGGCTGGGCACCACTTATTCTTAAATAGTTCACAGTTTTACTTGGTGTTCGCAATTGTTGTGGGAGCTCACCCTGTAGCCTCGGCACAAGGTAATAGGAATATCCAGAAAGAAGGAACGGGTAGCTTCCGTCCCTGGATGAGCTCACTCATAAAACCCTATCGAGGGTTTCTAAATACTGTTCGAATCAATTAATCACTTTCATGTGGTTAAATCAAGATTCTATATTTCTGTGTAGTCTGTCTAGCCAGCTGAATAATGTACTACAATGAATTTTCGTTTGCTTATTGTTTGTTTTTTGTTTTTTGAATTTCACCTTGGACTGCAACTATCACCTGGTATGTGGAATTTATATGTCATATTTTGCTCGGTTTTTTGGGGTTCACTGTATGATGGATAACTAATTTTAATTGTATCGATGTATGACAACATGTTGATGGGATACTTACTGGTTGATGAATAACAGTGGTAATAGCCCTGACGATGGACGGATGTCCGAAATGCATTGGCTAAAACTGTATGACACTGATGAGTCAGGAATAAATAATGATATTTGAGAAAAACTACACAGAAATATAGAATCTTGATTTAACCACATGAAAGTGATTCATTGATTTGAACAGTATTTAGAAACCCTGGATAGGGTTTTATGAGTGAGCTCATCCAGGGACGGAAGCTACTCGTTCCTTCTTTCTGGATAAAACCATTTTGAGTCATCACAGATCATCAGGCGCTACTATTCATGTATGGGAACCCCCAGGCGAAGATGCCACCTCGGATAGCCTGATGGGGGCTACGACTGCAAGATTATGCTTTCAAGATCGTGCATCGGCCAGAAGGCCCTGGAGGGGTGTACGCCAGAACCCTCTGTAGCGGACAGATACCTTCGGTACCTCACACATCAAACTACCCCAGAGGGGATAGACATCGAGACAGTAGCTCGAAATGCAGAAAACAATCTGGCCTGTCAAATCATCTGTGACTGCCTCGAATCAGGCATGTGGAGGAGAGCCAGAGAGAGAGCGAGAGCGGCAGGGGACCAGGTGCGCATCGAGGTAGAACTACTGGTGCAAATGAAGGACGAACTGGCACTATCCCAAGAGCACCTGCTCCTAAAAGACTGCAAGCTGGTGATTCCGCCACCCTTATGAGCAAAAGTCATCGAGCTCGCCCATGAGAACCACAGAGGGATAGTGTCGACCTTCGCCAGAAAGTCTGGTTTCCCAGCATGGACTCCCTGGTGGAGGAAGCCTTGAAGTCATGCCCCACGTGCAGCCTCATCACACCCAACCGACACCCGGAACCCTTGAAAATGTCGGAGCTTCCCCAAGGAATATGGGAAGCAGTAGCCACCGACTTCTTTGGGCCCATCAAAGGAGGGAAGTACGTGCTGGCGGTGATGGACGAATATTCTGGATATCCGGAAGCACAGCTCATCACGTCATACCAGCGCTAGACCCCATATTCTCCGCCTACGGCATCCCAAGAGTGCTACAGACAGACAACGGGCCCCCATTCAATGGGCATCAATTCACACAAGTTGCAAACTTCCTTTGATTCCACCACCAGAAAATAACCTCATTATGGCCACAGGCGAATGGAATGATAGAACGATTCATGGCCAACCTGACGAGGGCACTCTGTTAGGCAGAATCCTGTGCAGTGTCCTTAGGGACCACTACACACAATTAAGACTACAAGTGGTAATACAAGGTCACCTTTGGTACAAGCCTGTACTAAACTGTTAGAGTGGTAGCAGTAGCGGAGCAGCCAGACTTATCTCAAGAGCAAATGAGCAGTAGTAGAGATTAGACAAAGGACCACAATTACTGTGACTCAAGCAAACACTGACTCAAGGTTTTTGGTTGAGAAGTAACAGTACATTTATTTCCAGAATATCTGTTTGTAAAACCCTTCACTTCTATTAATTTAAAATCACATGAAAAATACACTACACACAACCAATTCACTTTGTGCAACGCAATTCAAGGTAAGTACCTTTGGTTTTGACTGACCGGTGTTGGGAAACAAAGAAGTTACCGGGGGGACAGATGCAATCGCTTTTTGACAGTAATGACAGTTCGGTCTTACTAAAGATACGCGTACCAGAGGGAAGAAATGTTACCGGAGTTAAAACACACTTAGCACATGAATCAACACAAGAGAGTTGGGGATACAAATCATAGGCAATACTTTTGTCAAGGCAGATAGAATCAGAGGACACTTTCCCACAAGTGAATAAGTCAATAGGCCCGCGCCAGTGTCAAGTGGAACAGGGTTCCTGTTGTCGAGGATCACACGGTTAGTACAGTTTACGATTCGAGATTGCCAGGAGTACTTGGATATTGTCAAAAGAGGAAGCAAAAGATATAAGGCGGAAGGAAGATAAGGACAAGCCTTTAGTGAGGAAAAAGGGTTCACCCCCGTTCCTCGAGGTTGGACACAGCACCTTAATCAAGTGAAGAAAAGCTGGTGCAACGGCAGTTGTTCCTGGTTGTTCCTGCAGACTCACGGTTCCTGAAGCTTAAGTCGTGGGGACAAGAAGGAGGACGTCTGGAGCGATTTGCACTACGCAGGGATGAGGCCAGCAGCAGCAAAAGCAACGGTGAATAAAAGGTGCGCTTCTTTAAAACAGGAGAGGCTCTTCAGATGGCTATCCGGACCACTACAGCAGTGTGCAGCAATTTCGACCAAGAAGAGGATCCTCTGCCTGTGGAAGAGGAGCTGGTTGATCCCACCAGGCTCAAGGGAAGAAGACTCCGGATTGGATCTTCTCTTGTCGTTGAAGGATAGATAGCTCAGGACTGCAGCAGGGCTCCACCTGGACTCGGTAGTTGCAGCAGCCGTCTTCTTCTCCACTTCTCTTCGGTTCCTTGCAGTTTCAGTGGCGATTCTGACTTCCAGCCCAAGAGTCCTGCCTTTTATGCGAAAATCCCCCATTCACACAGCCTGGCTGTCAATCACACAGCAGTGGGGTTGTCTGGCCCGGACAACCACCACAGCCAATCACGACAAAGTGCGACTTGGGTTTCCAAGGATACCCTGTGCAGGGGGTGACTACACCCCTCCCTCACATTCAGCCCACCTAGACACCCAGGCGCCAAAAGGAGGGCTTCTTGAGAGAAGCCCGCCAAAAGATGGCGAACAAAGAAGGCAAACCTGGTTTGCCGCGCAAAGTAAAACACAAGAAGGATTTTAACAAAAAGAAATGGCAAATAAACCCGACCGGAGCCAAAAGAAAGAGCATTTGGTCAAGCGGGTTTATGTTCGAGGCTAATACAATAGCCTGGAACCGTACCACGTTTATATAGTATAATCGCGGTAGAAAAGTAGGGTAGATTCCACTGCCACCAGCCAAGTCAAAATGTTAAAAGAGCAAGACAAAGCTCAGAGAGGCACAGACAAAAATGGATAGGAATTAACCCTTTCCAGTACTCCATGTAAGATGGGGTGTACTGGGTCTTACTTTTAAATGACTATGTAAAGTAAATGGCAACTTTACCTGTTTTCTGGGGGACAGTAGTCAGTCCCAGAAAAATGGAGTCAGGGGGAAGTCTCAAAGACAACCCTGTGTCACTGCACGGAAGGTGCTGTGTAACACACATAAAAGTGGGGTTCGTGGAGTGGTGTCCTCCAGAGCCCACAATCACACAGACAGTAGAAATACACATGGAAAAACACATGTAAGAGGGGGAAAAAGTCTCACACTCTTACCAAGTGGAAAAAGTAAACCCCAGAAATCCAGCAAAGCTCTTGAGGGACTCACTAGGTAAGGGAAATTAGCCATAAATTAGAATTCTCCCAAACACTCGCACCCCCCTAACCCCCCAGACTAAGGGACAGGAGGATTTAATCCACTCCCGGAGGGATCTCATACCTCTAGTCGGTTATACACATCCCACAGAGACCATCAGCATTTTGGTGGTGACTTCCTGCTCTGTGCTCAATGGTAAAATCAAAGGTTTTCCTTTGTAAACTATATGACCTACACACCCTTTGAGAGACATTTCTTTTGAAATCTATAGGGGATCTGGTTGACCAGTCCCTCAGAAGTTGGTTCAACTCCTGAACCTGTGATAGGCTTTTCCAAGGGGTCCTTATAAAGGATTCCCTTAGATCTAGAGGGGCCTCCAGGTTTCCTCACCATCTCTCTTTTGGGAGCAGGTTGGGTCTCAGGCATCTTGGGTGGAGGGGCTGGGGATAAGCAAGGTACATGCTTCCCCTTCCTCTTAGATCTAACCTTACCTATTTTAGGAGTTGTTCTCCTAATATTAGGATTTGGGTTGGAGTCTTCTGTAGAAGGTCCAACAGTCTGAAGGTTTTTGGCCTTAGACTTGTCTTTTCTGGTTGTCCACCAGCACTGAGAATTACAAGTTCTCTTAGGCCCAGAGAGGGGTCCAGTTGGTCTATCCACCTCTTCCTCAGAAGCAGGGGGATTCAGAGACTTTAAAGCTGGGGGAACAATGATAGAGCTTGGTATGGGCTCCCATTTCCCTAACATACTAGCCTGAACTTTGCCTGGGTTAGAGGTCAACTTACTAACACCAGGGCTTGTAGTGGGGTTCTCTGTAGAGGTTCCCACAGGCTCAGAGTGGTCCCTTAAGGTGGCCTCTCTAGATAATTTAGTTTGGTTCTGCTTCTCCATACTGGGAGGCCTGGGGGTACTGGATACTACTCAGAGTTTTTAGATCATTCCCAAACAGGACTCTCCCAGGCACCTCACTCTGAATACTGACAGGGATCCTCACTGTCATTTCGTTATACTGAATGAGAGCTAGTAGAATAGGAACCTTTTGGACAGTGCCTCTAGCAAGTTTTGTGAGGCCTTTGGGTGCCTTAGCACAGGAATTTCACCTGACCCTAATTATCATACTATTTTGGATTCCCTGAACCACATTTTTCTCACACCTGCTGTGGGCTCGGTGACGTCTACCTGGTGCCATCCCATCCATATATAATGGCATTGCTCAGCAGGCCAGGACAATTGTAAAATGCTCATCTGTACCCATCCATTCAGGCTTTCAGTACCATAGAGTGCAATGGGACCTGCCCTTACTGCCTAGAGGGATCTACAAGGAGGCACAGGTGCATATAGGCCAGAATTTGTGGGGGGAGAGGAGGTCTAACCCTTTAAATGCTGGGAGAGGTGCCAACTTCAGAGACTGTGGGTGAGGAGCAAACTTACTTATGTGGGGTCACCTAACTTCTTCATGCATTCTAATGAGACTATTCTAGTGCACCTCCAATGTTACAAGCAGTTAACTCTCTCCTTCACGTCTGTGAGAATGAGCTGTCTCCTGTTGCCTACTCTTCTAATCACTCCCCTGGCATGCGAGTACCAACCCCCACCAAGGAAGCCCTGGTTGACCGTGCATGGAGAGGTTTGGTGGTGCCGGTTCTGCACAATACAATTTGATGCAGCATGCACGGCACACGAAGATAATCTTCCTGTCCGTGCATGGTGGAGTCTAGTTAGTGCTGCTTAGTGTCCAGAGCACTTTGCTGGTTGCAGTGTTTTTTGCAGCATGCTCAAAGGTCGAAAGTGCATGGCATAACTAGGTGTTTTGTGAAGTGGACAAGAAGGATCTAGGGCGGGTAACTTTACAAAATGTTTTTCACAGGGCTGTGTAGACAAGGAAGCACATTATAAACCTGTTGTCGTGCACGCGTCCCCTATGGATTTGCACTGTTTGTTTCTCACCATATCCACTTTTTCCAATGGGAAAAGGCATTCTAACACATATGAAAGCTCTAGGACCATTGTGAATACAGGGGAACTGACCTGTTTTCTTTCTCTCCAGAGCAGGTCTTGTGAACTCGGAAGCCTGCGCTGGAAATATGCACAAAAACCTACCAATTTGAATATTAATTGCCATAATCAAAAGGGGAAGGGGGTCATTGAAAATGACATTACATGATGTGCCATCAGTCTTTGGTAGTGGAGGGCACCACGGAAAGTGGCATTACAAGAGATTTCCACAAGTAAGCCAAGAGACAAAGAACTTCATGGTGCGCAACGTGTGAGGTCACGAGCATTATATATGGAGCAACGGTCTAGTATTCCATGGGTGTGGCTTTGTGCAATGGCATAAGCAGTGCATGGAATCGCTTTTTTGGACGCCCAATAAAACTGCGAGACTAAATGATTTGTGAAACCGCGATTTGGAGCCAATCTGCAACTAAACACGTGAACAAATATCAAAAGTGATTACACAATATGCTAAGCAGACAAACATAGAAACATGTCAACAGAAGAAAAAAAAGCCTACGGATTTCGCTTTATTTTCCTTTGGAAGTTACAGCACTCCCAACCCACAGTAACGTATCTCTACTCAGCTGCCTATAACAAAGGGGCTCGTCTGCAGGATACACAGGGGATCCTTTCTATGGATTGAACTCAGCACTGAGTACCCCAGCATGGCCAGCTGCAAGACTTCCCTGGCCGCTGGACAACGTGCCAGGCTACATCATGCACTAGCGAGGTAGAGCAAGCCCCTCTGGGGCACTATGCACAGAATACGTGGGTTCCATCCAGCAGGGCAGTTGTACCCACATACAGCACTGTGCTACTTTCCGCACTACACACAAGGGGGCCCCGTTGGCGCTGCACAGAGCGCTACACCAGAACATGCACTGCCAACCCGACACCCCTGTGTAGTGTGCCTAGTGGTACGCACCTGTCTCGACCTTTGAACACTGCCATTCTATGCATACCACCCAGTTCGGCCACTGTTAGGTCAGACCAGGAGGCTGTTCTGTTCACTCGGAGAATTGGCCAATACAAGGCACAGTATATGCTTAGTTTATTTCCTGCAGTTTACATCCAGGAAGGGGAACCTACAGTACACGGTAGACCCCATAAAACGATGTGTAATGCCTGCATACAGGGTCGGACTGGGCCATACAATTGTCTCGGGCACCAATAAAAAAGTGGCCCACCTTGGAAATAGCAATTCATTCCTTTTGTGGCAGACCGTGTGAGTATAATCAAAATGTGATGCAAATTGTGCATTTTCAGGAATATTTTTTCAGTAACTTGTCAAAACTACTAGCCACATGGTGAAGCATCTTATCAAACTGACCCACATAGGCCAAAAAAGTGGCCCATTTGACAAAGAAACTAGGCCCACACTAGCATTTTGGGCTTTTGGTTCTGGCACTTGCTTGTTGTCCTATAGGCCAGTCCGAGTCTGGGGATCTCTCCCGGTTTGGTAGTAGTGAGAGGGGTTCAGTAGGCAGTTTAGCCACTGCTCATCATGTACACCTGCAGAGTAGTAGTCATTTACTCCACAGGGTATTCCTGCAGCTTGCTTTGCAGTTGCCTTTGTTGGATGTATTTTTGGGGAGTCTTTTAGTTGTATTGTTATGTTATGTTATGTTATGTTATGTTATGTTATGTTACTTGGCATCTATATAGCGCCTTATGTATCATTGGTATGATCTCAAAGTGCTGGTAGGTTGAGCGCCCTTGGAACCGTAGCTCAAGTCAGGAGAGAGAGAGACAGAGAGAGAGAGAGAGAGAGAGAGAGAGTCATAAGGTGCGTGGGTGCACCGGATATTGGTCCTAGAAGGAGTGTATACATTATTTATTACTTGCGTGTTATGTTTCTTTACTATTCTGGGAACAGGTTCTGGGTCTTCTGTGCAACCTAAGTGCTCGCAATACTGATAACGACGCAATAAATACTTAAATAAAATGCCCCGAGATTTCTCAGGTCTAATGTGGCGATCACCATCCCATGCTCCCTAAGTCCCTTCTTGTAACAAACCCTCTCTAAACGGTCATTATGGTTGTTATTCTTTAATGGGTCAATATTTTCGTTCACAATATGCAACGTTCGCCCTCCTCACCCGCAGAAATACCGCTCACACGCAGTCACGCGACGTGTGTCAGGTTGTCAACCAGCGTTTTCCATTCAGTGTCTAAGTTACTGGGGTGCATCCTGACCTGGCCTGTCACCATTTCATCAGCAGACCCTAACATCAAGGATTGGCAAAGAACCCCTGGGTTCCCGTCATAGAGCGGCCCATTGGGACCCAGGGGTGTGGGAAGCACAAACAGAATGCATGTCTTTCAAGCTCCACATTCACTTTCTAATTTCATTGGTCCTCTGGCACTAGCAAGGCAGGTCCATGCCCCCACCACCAAGTCTGCACCCCTTATCCCGCCCTGTGTTGAGCTCTTTGTGTGGGTAGGTACATGAAACTTAGTCATGTGATGTGATACTATGGGCAGTGTAATGCTAATCACGTGTTTTCTTTTTACTTTTAGAGAACACAATTTCCAACCTGTTGCTGTCGAATCATTGAGGTGTGAGAGAGGGGGTTCCAATGATATGAAGGCGATCTAACACTCTGACCCCCGCGTGTGCGTTTGGGGAATACAGGGGGGGGGGGTGATGTAGTACTGGAGACAGGACCACGCTTACAAAGGATCAAGGGTTGATTTGGGGCACTTAATATGAAATCATACATTTCTTTACATCCTGCAAAGATGAGGAGTGTCCATGCAGCAATACATGCATGTGGATTACAGGGACCTCGGTCTCATGTTTGCCCCAGTGTCAAACCATCTGTCTGGCTTCATTGGGAGGGCGGAACTCCGTGGCTGACATGTGCTTGTGTTGATTTGAAACTTGTGGGCAATTCCAAATGTTTTATGTCAATGAAATACGACAATGGAAAGAAATTCACTGCTGCCAGAGGGAGGGCAAAGCCAAGAAAAAAAGTTATAAACTATCAGAAATGCCCTTGTTTTAAAAATGTTTCTAAGAAGCTGTAAATTGAGACCAGGGGAAGCAGCAAGATTGCATCGAATTATATCATGTTTGCAAGTGAATAGAACAAGTGAGTGGATGCAAAATGTTTCTAAGAATCTGTGAATGAAGTAGAAAGGTGAGGGAAGGGGGGTCATTTTAGCAAGTTAACAGAACAAGCCATTCACTTGATTGAATGCAGAGCAAAGAGGCATGAACATTCCTCCGAGAGACACTTCATGTGCCGGCTATTGAAAGATCAGCAGTGGCAACAATAGCACAGCTGTGACTGAACCTTCAGACAAGCACTGCACTCAAGTAAAATATCCATGTGCATGTCCATGTGTCCTGCCGATCCAAGATCACCATGCCGTTTCCGTAGTGTAGTGGTTATCACGTTCGCCTCACACGCGAAAGGTCCCCGGTTCGAAACCGGGCGGAAACATTTTTGCAAAAATCCTCCTTAGATCAGATTTAGGACAAGAAAGAGCTTTATTTTGAAAACACCATGATAGGTATGCGAAATTCAATAATGGAAACCATGTTACTTCAAACTTTTAGTATCATGATATAGAACATGGAGGAATTTAAAGTGAGACAAAAACATTGAAAAGTCTCAAAAGTTGACACTCAATGGTCCCACCGAGATTTGAACTCGGATCGCTGGATTCAAAGTCCAGAGTGCTAACCATTACACCATGGAACCTGCTGATATGCTGTTCTCAAGTGCTCTTCATCAATGCCACAGTAGATGCAGCGTCCTCGTATGCAGATCAGCTAAAGAATCCAGAGATGTAATATTGTATTAATTCCCCATTGCCATGATGATGCCTTGTCCATCACTTGAAAACGCCATGTTATGGGCTGCTGTATTGGGCTCTGTTTAGAGTTTGCTCCTTGTGTGTTTCTCACTTGCCTTTTCTCTGGGTGGGATCGGGCCCCTGAGTATCTAGTGCAGTCTTTGTGCATTTAGAATTCTACAGTTTAAGACATATTTATACGATTGCATGACTGTGTAGCATACATTGCATTTTGCGTTTTCCTTCTCATGATAAACGGGTAATAATATGAGTTGATGCACTGTCTGTCGAGCACCCCAGGATGTTCTAGTACAGAGAAAGCCTTCCTAGGACCTACCTGTTGGTGAGAACAACCTCCTGGACACATTCTTAGTTCTAAAACCAGTGCTTTAAATATACCATTCCTACCCCGCTCTGTATCTACACTTCTTAATTTTGAGCATTATAGTACCTGCACTTTTCAACCCGTAAAAGACAATACCAGTACTCAACTATACTGAGAAGTGAAAATTAAAGCTTTACAGTTCACTTTATCGCAACTTAAAGGACTAGTCTTTACTGGAGAAAGCAGCGCCCTCTCTCTCCTCCTTTCCCCATCGCCCACAGTGTCCATAATGTCTCCTTCAGGGCCCACCCTGGAGAACAAAAGGAGAGAACACGTCTACTGTGCTCTTAGCACACTAGCTGGGGAACACTTTTTTGCGAAGTCGACTTCAACTGTTACCACTGGTGTCCTTTAATGGAGCATGGATTGATTTGGAAACCACTGAAAATTCGTTTTTTAAGATGACTTTGTTATTAACAGTGGCTATTTTAATATATACATGTTTAAGTGATAGGAGTTGTGATGGAACGACGGGAAACTCCCACACAGCTCCAGTTATCAACCGAATTTCTAATTAGCCAATGAAAGCGAGCTGTGAGGAATTACACCATCCGCAGGGTGTTCGTGTGCTCGCCTTGGCTTTGCGGGAGAGAGTAAGAGTTAATTTTTAATGCAAAGTACATCTGTAAGAAGAGGCTGTTGAAACCAAGTGAGGGTAGGCGCATGCAGGGTAGCCTATTTATAAATTTCCCGGGGGGGGGGGGGGGGGGTGGGGGGGGTTGCCCGGATATAGGGAGTGACATTACCACCTTTGCACTGAGTCGTTAACTTGGTGATGAGGGGGTGCAGAACAGTGGGAACAGGGGCTAGCATGTACTGCATATACTAAAGTCTTGTATGGAGATGCAAGCCTTCCATTAAGCCATCACTGCCCCTATTTCACCCCTCTATGTTCATCCAGGTTGTATCAGCCCTAAAAGGTGGAGCAATACGACTACGATGGGAGAACGACCTGCTCGCTAAACAGAAGGTACAGCTGCAAGGAGGAGTACCCACGCCACCAAAATAAAGGTCCCAATGCAAGGGGAAAAAAGACAAGTAAAGTGGGGAGAGAGAGATAGTGACTAGGGCGAAGGAGAGGGGCTGTGTCGAAGGAACTCCTGTGTAATCAACTGTTTAAATATCGGCATTGATCATGTACTTATCAGACGTGTGGGTCATTGGGGTACTGTACAGTCAGAATCACCTAATGAAAGATTTCACTCATTGGTGGCACGCCCAAACCAGAACTGGGGTGGGTCACAAACACTTCTCTGATGGAGGTACTAATTAGCCCATACAGTTGGGTCAGACTGTTTTTTTTCAAATTCCGATTTGCCTTTTCATTCAAAGTGCACGTGGGTGCCAATTGCTTGTTTGCATTCGATCTTTTAGCAGTAGCAATGGGACAACCCCAATGATATGTCCTTCATGCATTACTGGAGACATCCAAAGAGGGGCTAGCTCCGGGAGAAACATGTGCACTGTTACACACCATACGCCACCAGGCGGCATGCACAGGAATTTCACCTGACCCTAATTATCATACTATTTTCCATTCCCTGAACCACATTTTTCTCACACCTGCTGTGGGCTCGGTGACGTCTACCTGGTGCTATCCCATTCATATATAATGGGATTGCTCAGCAGCCCAGGAAAATTGTAAAATGGTCATCTGTACCCATCCATTCAGACTTTCAGTACCATAGAGTGCAATGGGACCTGCCCTTACTGCCTAGAGGTATCTACAAGGAGGCACAGGTGCACATAGGCCAGAAATTGTGGGGGTGGTGGGGTTGTGGGGGGAGGAGGTCTGACCCTTCAAATGTTGGGAGAGGTGCCAACTTCAGAGACTGTGGGTGAGGAGCAAGCGCACTTGTGTGGGGTCACCTGACTTCTTCATACATTCTAATGAGATTATTCTACTGCAACTCCAATCTTACAAACAGTTAACTCTCTCCTTCACATCTTTGAGAATGAGCTGTCTCCTGTTGCCTACTCTTCTAATCACTCCCCTGACATGCGAGTACTAACCCCCACCAAGGAAGCCCTGGTTGACCGTGCATGGAGAGGTTTGGTGGTGGCGGTTCTGCACAATACAATTTGCTGCAGCATTCACGGCACACGAAGATAATCTTCCTGTCCGTGCATGGTGGAGTCTAGTTAGTGCTGCTTAGTGTCCAGAGCACTTTGCTGGTTGCAGTGTTTTTTGCAGCATGCTCAAAGGTCGGCAGTGCATGGCATAACTAGGTGTTTTGTGAAGTGCACAAGAAGGATCTAGGGCGGGTAACTTTACAAAATGTTTTTCACAGGGCTGTGTAGACAATGAAGCAAATTATAAACATGTTGTCGTGCACGCGTCCCCTATGAATTTGCACTGTTTGCTTCTCACCATTTCCACTTTTTCCAATGGGAAAAGGCATTCTAACACATATGAAAGCTCGAAGACCATTTAGTTTAGTTTAGTTTGTTTATTTGTAAAGCGCGGCCTAACCCTAGGGTAACTGGGCGCTAAGTCTTCAGGATCAGCAATAGTTACAGAAGGTTGCACATACAGGGGCACGCGAGTATAATACAGTACAGTAAATGGTGAGAAGGACCAGGTTACAGAGTGGTCTGAGAAAGGGGCACAGTAGATTCTGGTGGGACAGGGTTACAGTTTGGTCCGCCACAATCATGGCATACATTAAACAAAGATACAGGTGTCAGGGTGACGTACATAGTGGCATACATTTGATAATGGAGCAGTTGAATGTAGCTAAGTGCAGTGGACAGGCTATTGTTTGGTTATGAGCATTTCCTTGACTTTGGCTCTAAACGACCAAAACGATGTGTCAGCTCTAATTGTCATAGGTAGTGCGTTCCAGCATTTGGCTGCTAGTACAGGAAAACTTGCTCCCCCGGCCGTTTTCAGGTTGAACTTCGGGATGTTGATTTGGTGTAGGTAAGGGGATCTGGTTGGTCTGGTAGAGTTCATTGTGCATACAGGGGAACAGACTTGTCATCTTTCTCTCCAGAGCAGGTTTTATGAATTTGGAGGCCTGTGCTGGAAATTGCCTACAAGCCTACTAATTTATGCCATCATCAAAAGGGGAAGGGGGTCATTGAAAATGACATTACATGATGTGCCATCAGTCTTTGTTAGTGGAGGGCACCACGGAAAGTGGCATTACAAGAGATTTCCACAAGTAAGCCAAGAGACAAAGAACTTCATGGTGCGCAACGTGTGAGGTCACGAGCATTATATATGGAGCAACAGTCTAGTATTCCATGGGTGTGGCTTTGTGTAATGGCATAAGCAGTGCATGGAATCGCTTTTTTGGACGCCAATAAAACTGCGAGACTAAATGATTTGTGAAAGCGCGATTTGGAGCCAATCTGCAACTAAACACGTAAACAAATATCAAAAATGATTACACAATATGCTAAGCAGACAAACATAGAAACATCTCAATAGAAGAAAAAAAGCCTACGGATTTTGCTTTATTTTCCTTTGGAAGTTACATCACTCCCAACCCACAGTAACGTACCTCTACTCAGTTGCCTATAACAAAGGGGTTCGTCTGCAGGATACACAGGGGATCCTTTCTATGGATTGAACTCAGCACTGAGTACCCCAGCATGGCCAACTGCAAGACTTCCCTGGGCGCTGGACAACGTGCCAGGCTACATCATGCACTAGCGAGGTAGAGCAAGCCCCTCTGGGGCACTATGCACAGAATACGTGGGTTCCATCCAGCAGGGCAGCTGTACCCACATACAGCACTGTGCTACTTTCCGCACTACACACAAGGGGGCCCCGTTGGCGCTGCACAGAGCGCTACACCAGAACATGCACTGCCAACCCGTCACCCCTGTGTAGTGTGCCTAGTGGTACGCACCTGTCTCGACCTTTGAACACTGCCATTCTATGCATACCCCCCAGTTCGGCCATTGTTAGGCCAGACCAGGAGACCGTTCTGTTCACTCTCCGCCTAGCTACTAGCAGGTTCTCCTCGGAGAATCGCCCAACGCAAAGCAAAGTATATGCTTAGTTTACTTCCTGCAGCTTACATCCGGAAAGGGGAACCTACAGTGCACGTTAGACCCCATAACACGATGTGTAATGCCTGCATACAGGGTCGGACTGGGGCATACAATTGTCTCGCGCACCAATAAAAAAGTGGCCCACCTTGGAAATAGCAATTCATTCCTTTTGTGGCAGAGCGTGTGAGTAGTACCCAAAGGGGGAGGTTTTTTAATCAAAATGTGATGCAAATTGTGCATTTTAAAGAATATTTTTTCAGTAACTTGTCAAAACTACTAGCCGCATGGTGAAGCATGTTATCAAACTGACCCACATAGGCCAAAAAAGTGGCCCACTTTGACAAAGAAACCAGGCCCACACTAGCATTTTGGGTTTTTGATTCTGGCATTTGCTTGTTGTCCTATAGGCCAGTCCGAGTCTGGGGATCCCTCCCGCTTTGGCAGTAGTGTGAGGGGTTCAGTAGGCAGTTTAGCCACTGCTCATCATGTACACCTGCAGAGTAGTAGTCATTTACTCCACAGGGTATTCCTACAGCTTGCTTTGCAGTTGCCTTTGTTGGCTTTGTTGTTGGGGAGTCTTTTAATTGTATTGTTATGTTATGTTACTTGGCATTTATATAGCGCCTTATGTATCATTGGTATGAACTCAAAGTCCTGGTAGGTTGAACGCCCTTGGAACCGTAGCTCAAGTCAGTAGAGCGAGAGAGAGTCATAAGGTGCGTGGGTGCACCGGATATTGGTCTTAGAAGGAGTGTGTACATTATTTATTACTAGCGTGTTATATTTCTTTTCTATTCTGGGAACAGGTTCTGGTTCTTCTGTGCAACCTAAGTGCTCGCAATACTGATAACGACGCAATAAATAATTAAATAAAATGCCCTGAGATTTCTCAGGCCTAAAGTGGCGATCACCATCCCATGCTCCCCAAGTCCCTTCTTGTAACAAACCCTCTCTAAACGGTCATTATGGTTGTTATTCTTTAATGGGTCAATATTTTCATTCACAATATGCAACGTTCGCACTCCTCACCCGCAGGAATACCGCTCACACGCAGTCACGCGACGTATGTCAAGTTGTCAACCAGTGTTTTCCATTCAGTGTCTAAGTTACTGGGGTGCATCCTGACCTGGCCTGTCATCATTTCATCAGCAGACCCTAACATCAAGGATTGGCAAAGAACCCCTGGGATCCCGTCATAGAGCGGCCCATTGGGACCCAGGGGTGTGGGAAGCACAAACAGAATGCACGTCTTTCAAGCGCCACATTCACTTTCTAATTTCATTGGTCCTCTGGCACTAGCAAGGCAGGTCCATGCCCCCATCCCCAGGTCTGCACCCCTTATCCCGCCCTGTGTTGAGCTCTTTGTGTGGGTAGGTACATGAAACTTAGTCATGTGATGTGATACTATGGGCAATGTAATGCTAATCACGTGTTTTCTTTTTACTTTTAGAGAACACAATTTCCAACCTGTTGTTGTCGAATCATTGAGGTGTGAGAGAGGGGGTCCCAATGATATGAAGGCGATCTAACACTCTGACCCCGCGTGTGCCGTTTGGGGAATACAGGGGGGGTGATGTAGCACTGGAGACAGGACCACACTTACAAAGGATCAAGGGTTGATTTGGGGCACTTAATATGAAATCATACATTTCTTTACATCCTGCAAAGATGAGGAGTTTCCATGCAGCAATACATGCATGAGGATTACAGGGACCTCGGTCTCATGTTTGCCCCAGTGTCAAACCATCTGTCTGGCTTCATTGGGATGGCGGAACTCCGTGGCTGACATGTTCTTGTGTTGATTTGAAACTTGTGGGCAATTGCAAATGTTTTATGTCAATGAAATACGACAATGGAAAGAAATTCACTGCTGCCAGAGGGAGGGCAAAGCCAAGAAAAAAAGTTATAAACTATCAGAAATGCCCTTGTTTTAAAAATGTTTCTAAGAAGCTATAAATTGAGACCAGGGGAAGCAGCAAGATTGCATCGAATTATATCATGTTTGCAAGAGAATAGAACAAGTGAGTGGATGCAAAATGTTTCTAAGAATCTGTGAATGAAGTAGAAAGGGAAGGGAAGGGGGGTCATTTTAGCAAGTTAACAGAACAAGCGATTCACTTGATTGAATGCGGAGCAAAGAGGCATGAACATTCCTCCGGAGAGACACATCATGCGCCGGCTTTTGAAAGATCAGCAGTGGCAATAATATTACAGCTGTGACTGAACCTTCAAACAAGCACTGCACTCAAGTAAAATATCCATGTGCATGTCCATGTGTCCTGCCGATCCTAAATCACCATGGCGTTTCCGTAGTGTAGTGGTTATCACGTTCGCCTCACACGCGAAAGGTCCCCGGTTCGAAACCGGGCGGAAACATTTTTGCAAAAATCCTCCTTAGATCAGATTTAGGACAAGAAAGAGCTTTATTTTGAAAACACCATGATAGGTATGCGAAATTCAATAATGGAAATTATGTTACTTCAATCTTTTAGTATCATGAACATGGAGGAATTTAAAGTGAGACAAAAGTATTGAAAAGTCTCAAAAGTTGACACTCAATGGTCCCACCGAGATTTGAACTCGGATCTCGAATCGCTGGATTCAAAGTCCAGAGTGCTAACCATTACACCATGGAACCTGCTGATACGCTGTACTCAAGTGCTCTTCATCAATGCCACAGGGGATGCAGCGTCCTTGTATGCAGATCAGGTAAAGAATCCAGAGATGTAATATTGTGTTCATTCCCCATTGCCATGATGATGCCTTGTCCATCACTTGAAAACGCCACGTCATGGGCTGCTGTATTGGGCTCTGTTTAGAGTTTGCTCCTTGTGTGTTTCTCACTTGTCTTTTCTCTGGGTGGGATCGGGCCCCTGAGTATCTAGTGCAGTCTTTGTGCATTTAGAATTCTACAGTTTAAGACATATTTATACGATTGCATGACTGTGTAGCATACATTGCATTTTGCGTTTTCCTTCTCATGATAAACGGGTAATAATATGAGTTGATGCTGTGTCTGTCGAGCACCCCAGGATGTTCTAGTACAGAGAAAGCCTTCCTAGGACCTACCTGTTGGTGAGAACAACCTCCTGGAACACATTCTTAGTTCTAAAACCAGTGCTTTAAATATACCATTCCTACCCCGCTCTGTATCTACACTTCTTAATTTTGAGCATTATAGTACCTGCACTTTTCAACCCGTAAAAGACAATACCAGTACTCAACTATACTGAGAAGTGAAAATTAAAGCTTTACAGTTCACTTTATCGCAACTTAAAGGACTAGCCTTTACTGGAGAAAGCAGCGCCCTCTCTCTCCTCCTTTCCCCATCGCCCACAGTGTCCATAATGTCTCCTTCAGGGCCCACCCTGGAGAACAAAAGGAGAGAACACGTCTACTGTGCTCTTAGCACACTAGCTGGGGAACACTTTTTTGCGAACTCGACTTCAACTGTTACCACTGGTGTCCTTTAATGGAGCATGGATTGATTTGGAAACCACTGAAAATTCGTTTTTTAAGATGACTTTGTTATTAACAGTGGCTATTTTAATATATACATGTTTAAGTGATAGGAGTTGTGATGGAACGACGGAAAACTCCCACACAGCTCCAGTTATCAACCGAATTTCTAATTAGCCAATGAAAGCGAGCTGTGAGGAATTACACCATCCGCAGGGTGTGCGTGTGCTCGCCTTGGCTTTGCGGGAGAGAGTAAGAGTTAATTTTTAATGCAAAGTACATCTGTAAGAAGAGGCTGTTGAAACCAAGTGAGGGTAGGCGCATTCAGGGTACCCTATTTATAAATTTCCCAGGGGGCCGGGTGGTGTCCGGATATAGGGGAGTGACATTACCACCTTTGCACTTAGTCGTTAACTTGGTGATGAGGGGGTGCAGAACAGTGGGAACAGGGGCTAGCATGTACTGCATATACTAAAGTCTTGTATGGAGATGCAAGCCTTCCATTAAGCCATCACTGCCCCTATTTCACCCCTCTATGTTCATCCAGGTTGTATCAGCCCTAAAAGGTGGAGCAATATGACTAGGATGGGAGAACGACCTGCTCGCTAAACAGAAGGTACAGCTGCAAGGAGGAGTACCCACGCCACCAAAATAAAGGTCCCAATGCAAGGGGAAAAAAGACAAGTAAAGTGGGGAGAGAGAGATAGTGACTAGGGCGAAGGAGAGGGGCTGTGTCGAAGGAACTCCTGTGTAATCAACTGTTTAAATATCGGCATTGATCATGTACTTATCAGACGTGTGGGTCATTGGGGTGCTGTACAGTCAGAATCACCTAATGAAAGATTTCACTCATTGGTGGCACGGCCAAACCAGATCTGGGGTGGGTCACAAACACTTCTCTGATGGAGGTCCTAATTAGCCCATACAGTTGGGTCAGACTGTTTTTTTTCAAATTCCGATTTGCCTTTTCATTCAAAGTGCACGTGGGTGCCAATTGCTTGTTTGCATTCGATCTTTTAGCAGTAGCAATGGGACAACCCCAATGATATATCCTTCATGCATTACTGGAGACATCCAAAGAGGGGCTAGCTCCGGGAGAAACATGTGCACTGTTACACACCATACGCCACCAGGCGGCATGCACAGGAATTTCACCTGACCCTAATTATCATACTATTTTCCATTCCCTGAACCACATTTTTCTCACACCTGCTGTGGGCTCGGTGACGTCTACCTGGTGCTATCCCATTAATATATAATGGCATTGCTCAGCAGCCCAGGAACATTGTAAAATGGTCATCTGTACCCATCCATTCAGACTTTCAGTACCATAGAGTGCAATGGGACCTGCCCTTACTGCCTAGAGGGATCTACAAGGAGGCACAGGTGCACATAGGTCAGAAATTGTGGGGGTGGTGGGGTTGTGGGGGGAGGAGGTCTGACCCTTCAAATGTTGGGAGAGGTGCCAACTTCAGAGACTGTGGGTGAGGAGCAAGCGCACTTGTGTGGGGTCACCTCACTTCTTCATTCATTCTAATGAGACTATTCTACTACACCTCCAATGTTACAAACAGTTAACTCTCTCCTTCACATCTTTGAGAATGAGCTGTCTCCTGTTGCCTACTCTTCTAATCACTCCCCTGGCATGCGAGTACTAACCCCCACCAAGGAAGCCCTGGTTGACCGTGCATGGAGAGGTTTGGTGGTGGCGGTTCTGCACAATGCCATTTGATGCAGCATTCACGGCACACGAAGATAATCTTCCTGTCCGTGCATGGTGGAGTCTAGTTAGTGCTGCTTAGTGTCCAGAGCACTTTGCTGGTTGCAGTGTTTTTTGCAGCATGCTCAAAGGTCGGCAGTGCATGGCATAACTAGGTGTTTTGTGAAGTGCACAAGAAGGATCTAGGGCGGGTAACTTTACAAAATGTTTTTCACAGGGCTGTGTAGACAAGGAAGCACATTATAAACATGTTGTCGTGCACGCGTTCCTTGTGGATTTGCACTGTTTGCTTCTCACCATATCCACTTTTTCCAATGGGAAAAGGCATTCTAACACATATGAAAGCTCGAAGACAATTTAGTTTAGTTTAGTTTGTTTATTTGTAAAGTGCGGCCGAACCCTAGGGTAACTGGGCACTAAGTCTTTAGGATCAGCAATGGTTACAGAAGGCTGCACATACAGGGGCACGCAAGTATAATACAGTACAGTAAATGGTGAGAAGGACCAGGTTACAGAGTGGTCTGAGAAAGGGGCACATTAGATTCTGGTGGGACCGGGTTAAAGTTTGGTCCGCCACAATCATGGCATACATAAAACAAAGATACCGGTGTCCGGGTGACGTACATAGTGGCATACATTTGATAATGGAGCAGTTGAATGTAGCTAAGTGCAGTGGGCAGGCTATTGTTTGGTTATGAGCAATTCCTTGACTTTGGCTCTAAACGACCAAAACGATGTGTCAGCTCTAATTGTCATAGGTAGTGCGTTCCAGCATTTGGCTGCTAGTACAGGAAAACTTGCTCCCCCTGGCCGTTTTCTCCCCCTGGCCGTTTTCAGGTTGAACTTCGGGATGTTGATTTGGTGTAGGTAAGGGGATCTGGTTGGTCTGGTAGAGTTCATTGTGCATACAGGGGAACTAACTTGTCATCTTTCTCTCCAGAGCAGGTATTATGAATTGGGAGGCCTGCGCTGGAAATTGCATGCAAACCTACCAATTTATGCCATCATCAAAAGTGGAAGGGGGTCATTGAAAATGACATTACATGATGTGCCATCAGTCTTTGGTAGTGAAGGGCACCATGGAAAGTGGCATCACAAGAGATTGCCACAAGTAAGCCAAGAGACAAAGAACTTCATGGTGCACAACGTGTGAGGTCACGAGCATTATATATGGAGCAACAGTCTAGTATTCCATGGGTGTGGATTTTTGTAATGGCATAAGCAGTGAATGGAATAGCTTTTTTGGACGCCCAATAAAACAGCGAGATTAAATGATTTGTTCAGATCACACAACTTGGTTAAGTGGTGAAAGCAGGATTTGGGGCCAATCTGCAACTAAACATTTCTGAGCTTTACTTTGTATGTAGGTTATGGTCTGGGTTTCATTCATGAAGGTTAAATAATACTTTGTTTTATTTCGATGTCTTGAAAAGTACAAAAATGATTACACAATATGCTAAGCAGACAAACATAGAAACATGTCAATAGAAGAAAAAAAGCCTAGGGATTTTGCTTTCTTTTTTTAAAAATTATTATTATTTCGCTTTTATCAAATCAATGATTTTGCAAAAAGAAGAAAAGAAAGAAAAAATTGGAGGAAGAAAAAGAAAAAGTTGGAGGAAGAAAAAATTAAAAGTTTATAGAGAGTTCCCTTTTACAGTTCGGTGTTGACGTTCAGGTCAGGTTCAAACCTTGTTTATCAAGAACCTAGCTAATCGAATTCTTTAGTTCTAAGGGAACATGCTTCTAAAGCTGCTTTTAAGATTTTTGCGGTTGCAATAGACCATGTCGTTCTGGAACCGCTCAGAAGTCGATTCCACCAGACGTCTTCTTCATTCAAGAGGTTTGAGTTTATCAGGGGACTCAGGTATGCTCTTCTCCATTTTTCAGTTTTGGGGCAATGCATCAGAAGATGTTTTATCGATTCCGGCTCTGAGTCGGTTTCACAGAGGCAGCAAAAATTGGTTTGTGATTGCCCTCTAATGGCCCTGATTTCGTTTGTTGGAAGCAAATTTAAGCGACTTCTCAGGAAGATAGATCTTAGACCCTTGTCCGGGAATCTTTTCAGGACTTCCGAGGTAGAGTGTAGTTTTTTGGGGTGAAAATTCAGGTGGGCGAGCAGTTTGTTATTGCCTGCCAATGTGAGAGTCTCTATCCAATCCAGCAGCGCCATTTTCCGTTTAACTTTCATGGGATTTTGCATCAAGTCGTCTTCAGAACATCCACTGATGACCAGGTGAGTGCGCTGTTTGTTCGCCCAAGAGGAGAGAAGTTTGCTCTTACCTTCCATCATTTCCTCATTGATTATCTTGTAAACAGGTGGAGAGTCTTGCATTATTATTTTCCTGAAAAGGGGTATTTCGCCTGCCTCGATGACCGCTTTCAAGGAAAGAGTTCCCAGTTCTCTTCTGATAATCGAGATTGGAGTCGAATTTGGGAGCAGAAGAACTTTCCGCCAGAAATAGGCTTCCAATTTTGGCCAGATAGAGGGGATCGCAGGCATTGCCTCACCGCCGTAAGTAAACTCGGGACTACTTTGCTCTTGTAAAATTTTATGGCTGCTAGGAGCGAAAATCGTCCATATTTTCGGTCAATTATTTTAGCCTGAGTGGTCAATTTGTGGATTTTGTCCCATAGATCGTTTTGCATCGCGATTTCCGATTTTGAATTGTCCATCATCGTCCCCAGATATTTAAAGGACTTCACCACTTCAATTGTTGAGTCTTCAATTCGCCATCTGAAGTTTTTTACTTTCTTTTCCTGCAGCTTTCCGAGGGTCAGGATTTTGGTTTTCTCTTTGTTTATCTCGAGGTTGTTACTTGAGATGTATTTTGCTAGGTTATCAAGCTGCCTCTGAAGACCAATTGGGGTCTGGTCGACGAGGATGATGTCGTCAGCGTATAACAACCTAGTTACAGGAGTCTTACCAACTTTCAGAGGGAATGATCTTAACTCGCTGGAATTGTCTTTTAGGTCTCCAAGGAAGGAGATGAACAGGGCCGGAGCCAATGGGCAGCCCTGCTTTACCCCTCTAAGCGTCTGGATTTCTTCAGACAAGTTTCCCGCTTGGTCCAATTTGATCCTGATCGAAGTCTTGTCATGGAAAGCCTTGATTGGATCAAGGATTTTGTTTGGACAGTTCCATTTTTCTAACTTGGACCACAGTCTATTTGGTCAAAAGCTTGACTCAGATCGATAAATGCCAGATGTACTTTCCCGGGCTTGGATGAAAATACAGCCTTTATGACACTTAACAGCATAATGTTGGCGGTAGTCCCTGAGTTATTCATGAACCCTGTTTGAAAAGGGTCTCGACACGGAGCTGATTTGACCCAGGATTGGAAACTTCTTAGGGGAAATGACCCGTAGATTTTTCCAATGGTGTCCAAAAGGGCAATGGGACGATAATTACCAGGCTCGGTTTTGTCTCCTTTTATATAGATAGGTGCAATCACTGCTGTGCGCCATGAATTCGGAATGGATCTTGTGGTGCTGCAATTCTTGAATACTTGGCCGATAAAGTTAGCCCACTCCACCGGGTGGTTCTTTAAATCTATATTTGTGATTCCGTCGGGTCCCAGTGCCCTAGAAGATTTAAGGCGCTTAATGGCCGAAACTATGTCTTCCTCGTTTGAGAAGTCTTCCCAGGTGGAAAATATTGAGTCCTGCACTGCAACCGGTGCTTGATTTCTTGGAAGTTGGAAAATCGTGGAAAAGTGTGATTTCCATGCTTCTTCTGAGACATTGTTTGATCCTTTTTCACTTACTCCCTCTTCTGTGTTCTTTATTAGCTGCCAGAAAGCACCAGAGTTCTTAGAGGCCAACTTTCGGAGCAGTTCTTCAGAATCACGCTGGTACAAGAGGATTCTTTGTTGTCTGAGCCAGGATTTTTATGACTTGTGTTCCTTTAGGTAGAGGTCTCTTAGGTCCGGTGACTTAGAAATAGCCGCCTGCTTTTTCAGCTTTCCCAAAGTACGCCGTTTCAGGACCAACTCAGTGTCGTAGATGTGTAAAGGTTTTTGCGTTGCTTTATGATTAAGTGTCCTTGGTATCAGGTACGGAAAAAAAATAGGCTGGTAGTCAGTGGGGTTTAATTTCTCCCTGTTTCCCCGAGAGCAATGCGTCGAGTAGTTTTTGGTCAGTTCCTTGATTCTGTCTGATGTAAGCCTGAGACGATTTCCATGGTTGGTAGATTTGGTTTTTTCCATCATTTGGGTTCTTTTTCTAACTGTTGTCGGCCAAGAGATTTTCAGAATCTTATGATCGCTTGCTTCCGTCCTTACAACCTCAAATGATGTAATTCAATTTAACATCTCCTCTGATACAAATATGTAATCAATCGTTCCTTCTTGCGAACCTCTTTCCCAAGTTGGAATGGGAACAGCCTGGGGGAGAGAGTGGGCGATGTTAAAAATGTTTCTAGAATCCATGAGCGATTGCCATTGTTTTCCCTGTGACTCAGTCTGGGTTACTTGGCGCAGCTCAAGACCTCTTGGTTGACCCGTAGGGCATTTAGCATTAAGGTCGCCACTTAGAATTCTAAGTGGATTTTCCTGGGTGGTCATGATCCCATCAATCTCTTTTTCAATAGTCGCTAAGAAAATTTTATCTGAAATGACTTGAGGATTCCAGTAAGTAGTGATTATCGTAATCGGAGAGGAAATCAACGATCGACTGTTTTCAGCTAGTCGATCCCACTTTAGTTGTACTACTAAGTGAGATTGAGTGCAGCAATCTTCTTCTGGATCGAAAGCTCTGAGCCCAATCGGACTGCTACTAGAAGGCCGGCTGATGGACGGCCCAAGCGGCCTTTTTTTGCTGGAGAAGTAGCAACTGAGAAGCCATCTATTGTTGGGGAATCAAGTAGCCATGTTTCTTGAAGGGTAATAATGTCAAAGTCCCCTAGGTTAACTCGTCCAGGTTTTGTGAGATGGGTGAAACCTCTTGTGTTCCAAGAGATCATTTTAAGTGAGTGGTCTTGGCAATCTGGGTCCTTTATTGGTGTATTTTGACTTGGTCCATCTTTTGAATCTGTCCCCCGCTTAGCGGATGGAATTTATTGCTATTGCTTTTGGTGTTTTGAGGAAGTTTTCGGAAGCCACGCCAAAAGCTGTCTGATCGGTGCAAATGTTGACGAGTTTTCATTGGCAGCCACGTGGTCCATAGGTCTCGTGGACTTCCGGTTTCTATCGGAAGATTTTTGGTCCATCTTAGATTCGATATAGGACTGTCCCCTACCTCTATCCGGGGGTCTCCCTTCCCGGCTTCCTCTTGGTCTTTGCAAGTTTCTTTCGGCAAGTTCCCCATTTGGAGGGGGATGCTTTTTGCTCTTTCCAATAGACTGTAATAATTGGGCCGAGTGCCGCCTTGGGAGCGGCGACGTGGTCAGCTTATTCGACTCCGTTCTTGACCTGTAATGGATGTTCCCAGACGGGTATGCAGTTTTCTTTTCTTTTGGTGTCTCCTCGTTTAGGGAGCGTTTCACCTCTGTAATGAAGTAGCCCTTTTTCAGGAGGTCAGCTTCGCCTTTTTTAGACCAGCTACCTTTTGCTTCTGCGCTTACGTACAAGTACGCCTTTGCTTTTTGGTCCTTGTGGTATGGTTCAACAAGTACCAAGTCCTCTGTTGTCAGATCCTTTAGGTATCCTGTGTGTTTTAGGATTTTCAGTACTGTCCCCCTGTTTAGAGTTGTCTTCTCAAAGTTTGCTGGAGTCTGTTCTAGCTTTGAAATTGTCATAGCTGCAAGCCTTGAGTTTAAGGCTGTTTTTTGAATCGAGCTTCTGTCCCCAGAATGTTTCTTTTTTTCCGTCAGTTCGATACGGTCATTAAATCCTTTATGCAAATTAGGTTCGACTCTCCGGGTTTTGATGGTATCAGTATAGGATTCCGGTTCAACATGGTTTCTTTTGTGCGACGTTGGTTTCTCCCTCAAGGAATACGGGCCATGAGGATGTCTCTTGTCAACGTCTAGCCTGGCCCTTTTGTTGTCAGTGTCGGTCTTATGTTTTTTGGTGGTGAATTTTGTATACAGTCATTGATTGGTTGCAGTCTTTCGTGATGGTGGTTTTCAATGTGGTTTTGACAGCTGCTCTCTGGTGACGAGTGGAGAGTGATATTCATTAGAGCTTCGTCTCTCAGGAAGTCTTCAACAGTAATTGGCGAATGTGACAGCGGAGACTGAGAGGGACTTCTAACGTAATGGCAGACCTGTATCGGGGACTGAGAGGTGGCACAGAGTTTTCTTTCATTCACTGGCAGGTCGTTGGTTTTCTGTCGGGGGGTCAAACCTTTTTCCAGTGGTTTGCCGGCTAAGGGTTTCAGAACAGGAGCTATCACCACTTCTTGTGGGGTGTTTTTTTTTTTTTGATTTCCGTTTGAATTAGTAAGCTGAGGTGGTTTAACTGTTGTTTGCACTTTACCTGGACTCACCCCAGGTTGCTGATGTGATTGTTTGGGAGCTACAGTTGGCTCTTTTAGGCAAGGTTTAGCCGGGCCCTTTTTGACTCCTTCAAATAGAAATTTTCTGAGAGGTTCGATGTTTTCTTTTCCTTTTTGGTTTGTTCTGAACTCTTTCCCAAAGTCAAAGCAGATTTTGCTTGGAACCTGTTTTCCAGTTTGTTGGGTTTTCGACCCCGATTCTCTTCCTTTTTCTGCCATTGGGTCGGTCTGTGATGCAGAATCTCTTGTATCTTTAATTAAGAATGAGTGAGCTGATTGAATCGACTTTTCAGTTTTTTTTTGTGAAGGGACACCAATGATTTTATCATATGTAACACTGTCAACTTTTTCCTTTGCGGTTATATACCCTTCAAGGTATGTCATTTTCGTGTGAGTCATTGCGATCAGGGTGGTTTGATCCTTTAATGTGTCGTTTATGGCTTCATATAATTTACCAAAAGGAGCGAGTGCGATCGTCAAAGCTGACATCAGTGTGGTCAGGTCTCTTTTTTTCGACGGTGTTTCATTGAGGGCACCCTCCAATTGGGTCCCACCAGCACTTTTCCTTCGAAGTGGAATATTATGGCTGCAGGGTGAAGAAGGAGGCTGTAATTTAGCCTTAGGAGAGTGGAGACCTGTGTCCGGAACTGCTGAAGTTGGTTCCTGTTGGTGTTGATTTTTGGCTAGAGAATCGAAATCCCGGGTCTCAATACTTTGAGGGGCAGGTTGAGAGCTTAGTGGACCCTTTGGGCTATTCTTCTGGGGAACTTCAACAAGCGAGGCGGGTGGACTCGTTGGAGGAAGGTTGAATGGAGCAGATTTTGGACTGCCTGATGTTGCAAGCAAGTCGGCTCTTGGGCTTTCCGGGAGGAAAAACTTCACAGGTGTTGTCGTTTTCAATAGAAAGCGGTAAAGGATCTTTCGGTGCATAAGGAAACTTGCATGCTTTAGGGCCCCCAGAGAGGTCATCCGTTGCGTCTAATATTTCAGCGTCCGTCAGTTCTAGGACGACATCGTATTTTCGTTTCCCTTGGCTGACGAAGTATGCTTTTAAAGAACTGCAAATCGCTGCGTTCGTTACAAGCTGGTCCGAAGGTTTTTTATACTGTGGTGCTCGACCTGCCGGACCCTTCTTCTTTCTTTGTTTGCTTTGGTTTCTTTTTTTCTTTGGGAGCTCTTTATTTTTCAAACTTTTATTTGGGTGAGTGTGTGGAAGCAATGAGTCAATGGAGGGAGATTCGCTCTCTAAATTCAGCATAGTTGAAGGCTTTGCAGGTTGAAACTCTACAGTAGGCGTGTCTTCCTCAGTTTGTTGGTCTTTGGCCCCGCCCCCTTGAGGAAGTGGGCCCTCCTTTTCGGGCGCATGAATGTTAACACGCCCCACCTTCTTCTCAGATGACGCTGTCAGCACCTCCGTAGCTTCCGGGACGAGTGCTTGCGAGGCGGCAGGTGCGGGAGCAAGCTCTTGCGGCTCCCCTCCTCCTCGGCAGAGGCCATCCCTGCCACAGCCCTATGAGCCGTCACACATTGCGCCAGTCAAACCCAGGGCTCCAGGCGACCGAAGAACCTCTGAGGCCCGAACTCCGGCAAGAGGTTTTTGAGAGCCCTCCTGGGCTACAACGAGTGCAGAGAGTGGTGAAGCCGCCTGCGCTTCCCTCGCCGCCCACCCTTCGGTCGGCTGCACTGGGAACCTGACTGCATGGGGCTTCACCAACTCAGGTGCCCGCTCTTGGACCTCGCGGGACTCGATTGCCGCAATGAGTCTGGTTTGAAGTATTTCCACACTGGCGGCGTCCTTTCTTGGGGGTGACGCTAGGGCTGCGCTTTGACCCTGATTGTTTTTTTCAAAGCGGACTCGTATTGAAAGTATACAAGGGAGCTAGCGGTTTGGGGCCCCAAGTTGGTAGGATGTCTTTTTCTTGAGAGTGGGCGAGGGAGGTCAGATCTAGTAGACGAAGGTCTTTGGTTTGAACTCCTCAGCCGTCGCATGTCCTCTTCTTCGCCTCTCAGAGGTGATGACGGGGGTGTTTCACCCCTATCGGCCTCCATGCAGGCCGGTCACTCCTGCTCACGGACTGCCACAGACTGCAACTCTGCAGCCAACTCCGCGGCCGCTCCGCGACTAGGAAGAGGTTTTATGGGTCCACCCACAAAAACAGTAACAAGCTTAGAGAGGCTCTGGTAGGTAGGTCTGATAAGGAAGGTCGACTGCCACAGACTGCAACTCTGCAGCCTACTCCGCGGCCGCTCCGCGGCTAGGAAGAGGTTTTATGAGTCCACCCACAAAAACAGCAACAAGCGTAGAGAGGCTCTGGTAGGAAGGTCTGGTAAGGAAGGTTGACTGCCACAGATTGCAACTCTGCAGCCAACTCCGCGGCCGCTCCGCGGCTAGGAAGAGGTTTTATGGGTCCACCCACAAAAACAGCAACAAGCGTAGAGAGACTCTGGTAGGAAGGTCTGGTAAGGAAGGTCGACTGCCACAGACTGCCTATTATTGCTTTATTTTCCTGTGGAAGTTATATCACTCCCAACCCACAGTAACGTACCTCTACTCAGTTGCCTATAACAAAAGGGGCTCGTCTGCAGGATCCACAGGGGATCCTTTCTATGCATTGAACTCAGCACCGAGTATCCCAGCATGGCCAGCTGCAACACTTCCCTGGGCGCTGGACAACGTCCCAGGCTACATCATGCACTACCGAGGTAGAGCAAGCCCCTCTGGGGCACTATGCACAGAATACGTGGGTTCCATCCAGCAGGGCAGCTGTACCCACATACAGCACTGTGCTACTTTCAGCACTACACACAAGGGGGCCCCGTTGGCGCTGCACAGAGCGCTACACCAGAACATGCACTGCCAACCCGACACCCCTGTGTAGTGTGCCTAGTGGTACGCACCTGTCTCGACCTTTGAACACTGCCATTATATGCATGCCACCCAGTTCTGCCATTTCCAAGTCAGACCAGGAGACTGTTCTGTTCACTCGGAGAATTGCCCAATACAAGGCACAGTATGTGCTTAGTTTACTTCCTGCAGCTTACATCAGGGAAGGGGAACCTACAGTACACGGTAGACCCCATAATACGATGTGTAATGCCTGCATACAGGGTCGGACTGGGCCATACAATTGTCTCGCGCACCAATAAAAAAGTGTCCCACCTTGGAAATAGCAATTCATTCCTTTTGTGGCAGAGCGTGTGAGTAGTACCCAAGGGGGAGGTCACAAAATGTGATGCAAATTGTGCATTTTAAAGACTATTTGTTCAGTAAATTGTCAATACTACTAGCCGCATGGTGAAGTAACCTATCAAACTGACCCACATAGGCCAAAAAAGTGGCCCACTTTGACAAAGAAACCAGGCCCACACTAGCATTTTGGGTTTTTGGTACTGGCATTGGCCTGTTGTGTATTAGGGCAGTCCGAGTCTGGGGATCCCTCCTGGTTTAGTAGTAGTGTGAGGGGTTCAGTAGGCAGTTTAGCCACTACTCATCATGTACACCTGCAGAGTAGGAGTCATTTACTCCACAGGGTATTCCTGCAGCTTGCTTTGCAGTTGCCTTTGTTGGATGTATTGGGGGGGAGTCTTTTAATTGTATTGGTCCTAGAAGGAGTGTATACATTATTTATTACTTGCGTGTTATATTTCTTTACTATTCTGGGAACAGGTTCTGGTTCTTCTGTGCAACCTAAGTGCTCGCAATACTGATAACGACGCAATAAATACTTAAATAAAATGCCCTGAGATTTCTCAGGCCTAATGTGGCGATCACCATCCCATGCTCCCCAAGTCCCTTCTTGTAACAACCCTCTCTAAACGTTCATTATGGTTGTTATTCTTTAATGGGCCAATATTTTCGTTCACAATATGCAACGTCCACCCTCCTCACAAGCAGAAATACCGCTCACACCCAATCACGCGATGCATGTCAAGTTGTCAACCAGTGTTTTCCATTCAGTGTCTAAGTTACTGGGGTGCATCCTGACCTGGCCTGTCATCATTTCATCAGCAGACCCTAACATCAAGGATTGGCAAAGAACCTTGGGTTCCCATCATAGAGCTGCCCATTGGGACCCAGGGGTGTGAAGGTGACGAACGGGGAACGAAGAGAATGGAGGAGGCACCCCGATAACCAGGGCAGGGGCCTTCCTCCTTTCCGTTCTCTCGTCCCTCCCCCCACAGGGGCAGGCGAGAGGGCGGCAAGGACAACAAAAGAAAGGGTGCCAAGAGCCCTCGGAAGCCCGCGAAGGGCAACAAAAGAAGGGGGAGGAGCTTGGGCTACATAAGCGGCGGGTGCCCGGCACAGGAGCACTTGCAGCTATTCCAGCAGCCGGGCGCCCGCCAAAAATTGGAGGATTTCGTTGTCGCAGACTTTCGTTGTGTGGATTTCGTTTCGAGGAAGTGACCCCCGGGCAGCGGCAGAGTCACCGACGACGGATGAAGGTGGGGCAGACCTGCGAGGGGAAGGGAAGAACAACGCAAGTGTTCGGCTGCGACGCCATCCGGAGGTGCCGTGCTGCTGAAGGAGGGGCAGACCTGGGAGGGGAAGCGAAGAACAACGCGAGTGTCCGACGGGGGAAGCCACCCGGGGACCAAGCCGCGTGGTGTCGTGCTGCAGCGAGCCGAGGACCTGCCGATTAAGGCGGACCGCGGTGTGGGTAGCCCATCCCTCCCAACGCTCACACAGAAAGCAGGAGTTGAGTCGCAGGGGTGCGCTCCTCCCGTGTGGCCTCCCTGCGGTCTCCGATCCTCGGTAAGAGAGTGATCGCCACCTGCGGAGCCGGGCTGGCCGCTGCGCTCACCCACTCCCCCCCCCCACGCAGGAGAGGTTGATTGTGTGTTTTGCCGGGGGCAGGGCTTCTCCCGCGAACGCCAGGCGAGCCGTGTGAAAGCGTGGAAGGCTCTCAGCAGGAACGCCTTCCTAAAAAACTCGCCAACGCTTCTGGAGCAGAAGGAGGTGACGGCGAGGGGCGAATTTCAGCGCCCGTGCAACAAAGAGAGTGGCACAACGGGCGACGAAGCAACGGCTGGGCGGCATTCCGCTTTCCCAAAGCTAATTAAAGGCAGTGCTAAAGAAGGACATGGATGTACAGAGGAAAAGCCACAAGGACCAACAGAGGGACGACCTGGAGGCAATTTTGGCAATGGCAAGGAGGGCTGGGGACAGGTATGGCACCAGCTGGATGTAGCAGATGGCGACACAAGTGGGGACGGAGGTTGCGGGGCGCAGCCAGAGGCCCGATTCACCGCTGTTGTTTCCACCAACGCCAGTGGAAGAAGCATGGGTAGAAGTGCACTTACAGGAGGGAGAAGTTCAGGACATTGTGGAGCTCGAGGAAGAGCCGGTCGGCAAAAGGAAGAGAGTGATGACCAAGAGAGCGAAGGACAGCCAGCAGCAGGCGGCAGCAGCTCTGAAACGGAAGACCAACCCTAAGGGAAAAGGGAGGGCGCAGGAGGTTGAAGCCACAACGGCACCGGTTCCTGCTGAGGCTCCAAGACCAATGGGAGGTCCTTGCGGCGCACCTGTAGCCACACCGGCGGTAGCAGCTGAGGGTCCAACCACCTTGGAGATGGTGAAAGGTATGTTCAGGGAATGTATGGAATCGTGGGGGACTGGTGTAAATGGACAGGTACCTTTTAATAATAATAATGCCTTGAACCTACTGGGAAAGGGGGCTCAAGGGGGAAGTGTGGGCTTGGTGCAAGGGGGCTTAGGGGGGAGTCAGCCAGTGGCAGGCATGAGTCAGCCGGTAGTGGGGGTGAACCCGGTACAGATGGCGGCACAGGGAGCAAGCGCCGCCTATACGCCCCAAATAGGGGGAACACCTTGGTGGGGTGCACAGACTCCCTCACAGGTACAAGGGCATGAGCCGGCTAACAATAACACAATATACGGGAGGCCCATGCCGGGGTTTGCGCCAGCCAGAGTGGTGATTAATGCATTGGCATGGCTCATCCCGCTGGCATATAAAGAGAGGGTATGGAGGAAGGAGTTCATGGATATTATGGAGTTGTTGGGGATGGTCCCCTCGGGACAGGGTTTCAGTGAGGCAACCGAAAGGGAAAAAGAGAAGAAGGAGAGGGAGAGGCCAAAAATAGAGCTTAATATTCATACCTGGTTGAGGGCATTCCGGGTGTATGCCACCATCATGTTAGAAAAATACCCGCAAGATGGCGTGGCTTTGATAGCGTACGAACAGTATATTCACGAGCAGTATTTGAAGCTTGGGGGAGATGCATGGATCAATTATGATAGGGGTTTTAGACTCAAAATGCAGGTTAGGCCAGCTATGACCTGGGATGAAGTGGATGTGGGAGGATACATAGACACAAAAATGGTCCCATCCAGGCCAGTGGATGAGACTGTTCCAAGCGAGAGAGCAATACAGGGCAAGGGCAGGGGGTCCTACTCAAGGGGGAGGGGGTCCTTTCGAGGGAACTCTTCCTGGAATAACCGTTCCAACTACCAGGGGGAGTTACCAGAATGTTGGTTGTTTGCTGAAGGGAAGTGCACATATGGAAATTCATGCAGGTTCAAACACACAAAGGGTCCGAGCGCAGGGAGGCACAGCTTCTCCAGCCGAGAGAGTAAAGCGAAGGGCAGCGCAAAAAGCAAGGAAAAATCCAAGCATGATTAAAACACAACTACCCACGCCAATTCGTTTACAGGCTATGATTCCGTTTCTGAATGCATATTGTGACAAGGATGATGCTAAGTTGTTGTGGGAAGGTTTCAGGTGGGGTTTTAAGATTCCTTTCATCGGGCAAATAGGATCAAGGGAGGCTTGTAATTTGAAGTCTGCTTTGTCAATGCCCAAGGTTTTGGCACTGAAAGTGGGGAAAGAAGTGCAGCTGGGGAGGGTGGCAGGTCCCTTCAACACACCTCCACTAGAAAACCTGGTAGTGTCCCCCTTGGGCCTGGTGCCAAAAAAGGAATTGGGGCAGTACAGATTGATACAGCACCTGTCTTTTCCGGAAGGGGAGTCCGTGAATGATGGCATTGCAGAAGAACAATGCAGGGTGCATTACGCGTCATTTGAAGATGCAGTGGAATTGGTAAAAGCGTTAGGTGAGGGGGCCCTCATGAGGAAGGCCGACATCGAGTCGGCATTCCGCTTGCTGCCGATTCACAAGGACACCCACCATTTGCTGGGGTTCAAGGTGTTGCACGAATACTTCTATGACAAATGTTTACCGATGGGGTGTGCAATTTCATGTGCGTATTTTGAGAGGTTCAGCCGATTCCTGGAATTTTCAGTAAGGCAAAGAGCCAAGGTCGGGATGGATAATCCATTACCTCGATGATTTCCTGTTTATTGGGAGAAAAGGAACACAGGATTGCGAGGAACTCATGGGGGTATTTCAAGGGTTGATGGAGGAGTTTGGGGTTCCACTGGCAAAAGAGAAAACTGTGGGCCCAGTCACGACACTGGTATTTTTGGGGAGTGAAATTGACTCGGTGGCAGGAGAATGCAGGCTGCCAGGAGAGAAAGTAAGGAAGTTGAAGGAGGTAATTGCAGGGATGTTGGGCAAGGAGAAAGCCACGTTGAAGGAGCTACAGTCCCTAGAAGGCAACCTGAATTTCGCAGGCAAAGTGATCCCGGCAGGTAAAGTGTTCGCTAGAAGCATAGAACTGAAAACAGTGGGCTTGAGGCATGCGGGCCAGCATGTGCGCCTAGGAAAGGAGGTTAAAGAGGATCTTAAAATGTGGAATGCCTTTTTGGACTGCTTTAACGGGGTGTTGTTGTGGAAAGGAAACCTGGAGAATGGAAATGGCCGGAAGCTGGTCACCGACTCGTCAGGGGCTCTAGGGTTTGGTGCCATCTTGGGTAAGGGTTGGTGCGGGCAGGCATGGCCGGCACAATGGCAGGCAGAGGGGATCACCAGGGACATTACGGTACTAGAGTTGTTCCCGATAGTGGTGGCATTCAAGCTCTGGCCAGAACAAATGCAAGATAAAAAGGTGATGGTTTGGTCGGACAACCTAGCGGTAGTGCAGATTATCAACCAAGGAACAAGTAAGAACGGCAGGGCGTTGGGGCTACTTAGGGAGCTAACAAGGTGCTTGCTGCGGCTGAATGCAGAGGTTCGGGCACGACATATACCGGGAGTTAAGAATGTTGCCGCTGATTGTCTTTCTCGTTTACAGTGGGGGAAGTTCCGGGAAAATCACCCAGAAGCGAGCACAAGGATGACACCTTTCCAGACACAATGGTGGGGATTGGTTGGGGAGATCTGAGCCCACTGATCGACACAGCACTCGCACCAGGCACAATGCAAAGATATAGAGGGTGCTGGGATCGATTCATAGCCTTTCAAGACAACATCCTGCCCGAGAGCGAGAAGGGAAAGCCAGTGCGGGCCTTTGTGGGATGGTGTTGGCAACAAGGAAGGTCCAGATCGTGGGTGGTCTATCACCTGGCAGCGGTTGTGCATTTCTATAAATTGCGGGGCAGGCCCGACCCCACCAAAGAGCATTACATTGTCATGGCAATGAGGGGTTGGGCAAAACAGGTGACATGTAAACCCGACGAGAGACGGCCCATAGATGTGGGCAAATTGCGCAAAATGATCATGAGCCTAACGGTGGTGTGTAGGGACGATTATGAAAATGCATTGTTTTTAGGGTAAGTGAGTTGGTGCCAGCCACAAGAAGGGTAAAGGTTTAAGTTTCCTTAGGAGCTGTGACATAGGGGTACAAAGAGAGCGGTTATACATATTTCTGAGGAGATCCAAGACCGATCAGACAGGTAAAGGCAGAAACATTATGTTGGGAGGTACCCAGGACAGCCCGGTTTGTCCTGTAGGATGCGTAAAAAGGTATTTGAGTTGGAGGATTCCCACGGGGAGGAGGATCCTTTTCTGGTACATAGTGATGGGACAGCATTAAGCCTTTTCCAATTTAGAAAGGTGATGGACATGGCACTGGTGGAGGCAGGGTTCTCGAAAAGGGTCTATGGGACGCATTCCTTCAGGATAGGGGCAGCCACATCAGCGGCAGGGATGGGCCTGGGAGCAGAGGCAATCAAACAGATTGGGGGCTGGAGGTCCGGTTGTTTTAAGCGATACGTCAGGCCTGAAAAAATGTAAGATTAACGGTTCCTCCCTCCTATCTCCTCGCAGTAGCATCGGCGAAGGGAAGGCGACGGTCCGCATGGGTGGTGGGCTATTCGTTTGTATCAAGGGCCAGGGCAAGCTGTACAGCCAAGCAAGAGGAGTTGACTGCAGGGGAATACCGGGTGCAATGGCATGGAGTGGCGGGTATGAAGTGGGCACAGCTGCAGGGACACGTGCGCAGACTCCTGAGGGAACATCGGAGGCCCGATGTTTTGGTGGTGCACCTTGGTGGCAATGACTTGGCTGGTCTGGGGAGGGGGATCTTGCTCAGGGAAATGATGTCTTCGTTACAGGAGTTATCGGCGGAATTGGGAGAGACCGAAATCGTGTGGTCAGAAATCATCTCGAGGCACGAATGGAGGGGCGCTGGGAGTCAGGCGGCTGTGGAGAATTCAAGGAGGAAGTTGACTTGGGCTATGGCTAAGTTTTGCAGAGGAAGGGGCTTTCAGCATTTCAGACATGGTTTGATCAACCTCAAAAACAAGGAGTACTACTTGAGGGACGGAGTTCATTTGTCGGAACAGGGAATGGATTTGTTTTTCTGGAACATCTGCACAAAATTGCTGGAATTATAAGCAAGGAAAGGAGGGAGCCACGGTGGGCGGTAACCCACCTTTGGCGTGGCGGGTTGTGGCAACCTATGATAAGACAAAGACTCCGAATGAGCCATTGCTAAACCGGAAGGGGCTTCGCCCATTCTAGACAGCGCCTCCTGGGAGCCTAAACGGCGGGGGTGTCTGGCGGTAGCAATTTGGGCTCAAAACTTCCCCCCAACAAACGGCGCTCCCCCAGTCCGCAAAGACCTGCAGGGGCAGGCGGTTCTCAGACTCGAAGGCCTTGGGGGAGTTGGCCTGCAATGGACATGGAGGTAAAAGGGGAAGCAGGACGAGGAGCAGTCGCCACACTTTTGGAGCTATTTTTAATACCTGTTTGCAGTGGTTGTGCATATGTAAAAATAAATCTGCGGCCTTGTTATGTCAAACTAAAGGAAACGTCTCATGCAGCACCTTACTGGAGGGGAAACGAAAGGGGCCTGCAAAATGAGAAATGTTTGATACAAGTGGCATAGCTAATGGACAAATGCCCAGGTTATGGGAAGCACAAACAGAATGCACGTCTTTCAAGCACCACATTCACTTTCTAATTTCATTGGCAATAGCAAGGCTGTTCCATGCCCCCCTAAACCCATATCCCCCGCTTTGTTGAGCTCTATGTGTGGGTACGTACATGAAAGTCATGTGATGTCATACTATGGGCAATGTAATGCTAATCAGGGTTTTTCTTTTTACTTTTAGAGAACACAATTTCCAATCTGCTGTTGTCGAATCATTGAGGTGTGAGAGAGGGGGTTCCAATGATAAGATGGCGATCTAACACTCTGGCCCCGCGTGTGCCGTTTGGGAAATACAGGGGGGGTGATGTAGCACTGGAGACAGCACCACACTTACAAAGGATCAAGGGTTGATGTGGGGCACTTAATATGAAATCATACATTTCTTTACATCCTGCAAAGATGAGGAGTGTCCATGCAGCAATACATGCATGTGGATTACAGGGACCTCGGTCTCATGTTTGCCCCAGTGTCAAACCATCTGTCTGGCTTCATTGGAATGGCGGAACTCCGTGGGAAGGGAAGAGGGGTCATTTTAGCAAGTTAACAGAACAAGCGATTCACTGATTCACTGTACATCCATGAGCATGTCCATGCGTCCTGCCTATCATGAAACCGCCATGCTCTAAACAGTCATGGCGTTTCCGTAGTGTAGCGGCCTCACACGCGAAAGGTCCCCGGTTCGAAACCAGGCGGAAACGCTTTTGGAAAAATCCTCCTTAGATCGGATTTAGGACATGAACGAGCTTTATTTCGAAAACACCATGATAGGTATGTGAAACCAAATAATGGAAATGATGTTATTTCAAACTTTTAGTATCATGATAAAGAACATGGAGGAACATAAACAGAGACAAAAGTATTGAAAAGTCTCAAAAGTTGAGGCTGAATGGTCCCACCGAGATTTGAACTCGGATCGCTGGATTCAAAGTCCAGAGTGCTAACCATTACACCATGGAACCTGCTGATACTCTGTTCTCAAGTGCTCTTCATCAATGCCACAGTAGATGCAGCGTCCTTGTATGCAGATCAGCTAAAGAATCCAGAGATGTAATATTGTGTTCATTCCCCATTGCCATGATGATGCCTTGTCCATCACTTGAAAACGCCATGTTATGGGCTGCTGTATTGGGCTCTGTTTAGAGTTTGCTCCTTGTGTGTTTCTCACTTGTCTTTTCTCTGGGTGGGATCGGGCCCCTGAGTATCTAGTGCAGTCTTTGTGCATTTAGAATTCTACAGTTTAAGACATATTTATACGATTGCATGACTGTGTAGCATACATTGCATTTTGCGTTTTCCTTCTCATGATAAACGGGTAATAATATGAGTTGATGCACTGTCTGTCGAGCACCCCAGGATGTTCTAGTACAGAGAAAGCCTTCCTAGGACCTACCCGTTGGTGAGAACAACCTCCTGGAACACATTCTTAGTTCTAAAACCAGTGCTTTAAATATACCATTCCTACCCCGCTCTGTATCTACACTTCTTAATTTTGAGCATTATAGTACCTGCACTTTTCAACCCGTAAAAGACAATACCAGTACTCAACTATACTGAGAAGTGAAAATTAAAGCTTTACAGTTCACTTTATCGCAACTTAAAGGACTAGCCTTTACTGGAGAAAGCAGCGCCCTCTCTCTCCTCCTTTCCCCATCGCCCACAGTGTCCATAATGTCTCCTTCAGGGCCCAACCTGGAGAACAAAAGGAGAGAACACGTCTACTGTGCTCTTAGCACACTAGCTGGGGAACACTTCTTCTCTAAGTCGTCTTCAACTGTTACCACTGGTGTCCTTTAATGGAGCATGGATTGATTTGGAAACCACTGAAAATTCGGTTTTTAAGATATCTTTGTTATTAACAGTGGCTATTTTAATATATACATGTTTAAGTTATTGGAGTTGTGATGCAACGTTTTTGACTGAAAACTCCCACACAGCTCCAGTTATCTACCGAATTTCTAATTAGCCAATGAAAGCGTGCTGTGAGGAATTTGACCATCCGCAGGGTGGGCGTGTGCTCGCCTGGGCTTTTTAAAAAATGTTTCATTGAATGGAATGATGGTAGACCAACCTCAGGAAAATATGTGGGGTTAATCCACACACATTCTACTATGCTCACACCATGACAAATCATAGACCTTTGCACTCTGGGCTGGACAACGCCTACAGGCACCGTCCGCCCCTGTCATATTTAATTGGAATGTGACAGCTGAGGAGTGCACAATGTCATCAGCAGAAAGGGGGAGGACAAACCTTCCCCCTACCATGGTCAGCCTGATTAAGTGACAAAGGCTCAATGGATTCACCCTGCTCTTTTGTTAGGCCCTGCAGCTGGTGGCAGAGATTATCATACCAACAGGGGGGATTTCAAACAGGCCCACACGGGGACTGGCTGCAGAGGATAACGAAGGAGACAGAAAACCCAACAACCTTTCATATGCAACTGTGTCACCCTGAAGCCAGCTCCCACATCTCAATATCAATGGCAGTGAACTTCCATGTCTGGGTCTGTTGTTTACAGTAGACCACCCACTAGGTGGAACCCATTCACAAGGTAGGAGAATGTGGTTTGCAGGAGACAGAGTCTGGTCTCGCTGCAGATTCAAGGGAAACCTGTTGCTTTAATATGGACTAACCAGAGAGACTATTTGAACACAACAGAAAGGAATATGGGTTGGATTTAGTAGCACAAGGGAAGGAGCCCAGATGTCTTTCTTTTGAGAGAAGGGTTCCACTATATCAGTTCTGCGGCACACCCTGTCCCTGTTTTCACCTCTTTACCTTTCCTGTTGCAAAGCACTCTGGTTATGACCTCACGCATACAGAAAATTGTTGGTACGGACCTGTTACGCTCACCTGATTCCCACGGGGGTGTCGATCTGGACTGGCCTGCTGTTGCTTCCACCAGAGTAACACGTAGAGCCGAGATGACAGATTGGACAGACCCACTTAGCCTCATTTGTTGGATTCGTACTAATATCTTTCTGCAATGGAGAAAGGGAATTAACCTCCCGTAATCTGAGCGTTAACCCGCCTTCCCACTCCCTTGTCTGCCCACAGAACACTCTTGAAGTTCCCTCTAAATCTCACCTGAAGATTTGGAAAGATGAGCTCTCCATCCTGCGTCGAGCGCAGAGGCGCGTAGACGACCAGTTACTTCACTGGCGTGGAGGAATTGGTGAGTTCCAGTATTGACTCTAAGTCCAATTGTTCTTAAGAGTTCAATAGTCTGATCTTCACTCTGCCAGATTCCTTGCAGGTTGCGGATTTAAACCACCAGAAGAGTTCCAAGTGGCAATTGGTAAGATCCTGATAAGTCTATTGTGGTTCTCCCCTTTGGGGCCGGGGTACAGCGATGATACAGAATTAACTGCGCTGACCCGAAATGAGGTGAGTACCCCCCTGTGGTAAATCAGGTAAGTCTTTGGGGGTAGGTTGTATTGTCCTTGTTTTTTCCCCTTAGGGGGCCGGAGTGCGGCAGTGATGCAGAATTGACTACGCCGACCCGAAATGAGGTGAGTACCCCACTGTGGTTAATCAGGTAAGTCTTTGGGGGTAGGTTGTATTGTCCTTGTTTTTT
Source organism: Ambystoma mexicanum (assembly GCF_040938575.1). NCBI lineage: Eukaryota > Metazoa > Chordata > Amphibia > Caudata > Ambystomatidae > Ambystoma > Ambystoma mexicanum. Next base: position 4,868,524 of record NW_027182323.1, read on the forward strand.
CCCCTTAGGGGCCGGGGTGCGGCGGTGATGCGGAAATGACTGCGCCGACCCGAGATGAGGTGAGTACCCCCCTGTGGTAATCAGGTTAGTCTTTGGGGGTGATTTGTATTGTCCTTGTTTTTCCTCTTAGGGGGCCGGAGTGCGGCAGTGATGCAGAATTGACTACGCCGACCCGAGATGAGGTGAGTATCCCCCTGTGGTAAATCAGGTAAGTCTTTGGGGGTGGTTTGTATTGCCCTTGCTCACCTATATGTTCTTGTCTCCCCAAGGTGTTGAAGAATGGCCTGGAGATGCTGGATTTGCGATGGAGATAAGGAATGCAGCCCCGGTTGGTGAGTTCAGCGCGGCTCTGCGAGGTGCGTGGCAATACACCTGAGAAGGCTTCTCTCTTCCAGATCGACGATGTGCTGGATCAAGGATTCAGGTAAGGGTTTTGTTCTGACCTCTTCTCCTTCTCCTTTTCTTGTTCCAGGTGTTCCAGGGCTGAAGCGGGCGTGGCTGAAGACTGGAGCTGCTGAAGACACGGTGAGCGTTACGCTGCAGCAAGCAGAATAACGCGAAGCACGTGTGGCTGTCCGGGTGTGGCTTAAATAGCCTTGGAAGAAGTCATAGGTAAGTATTCTTCCACAGCCCCACCCGAGAGGAAAGGAGTCCCTGAGGTAAAGTAGTCCATTTAAGCCTAATTTGCTTGTGGCTTCGTGCAGCATGGTCTGCATCAGGTAGGTATGCAGCATGGTCTGCAACAGGTATGATTTCTGTAATGAGCCTGGCGCCCGTGGCGCCAGGACTGACTTTATTCTTATGAGCCTGGCGCCATAGGCGCCAGGACTGGTGCCAAATAGCCCCTAAATGGGGTTTTCGGGCATGCTTCAAGTGGCATGATGCCTGCTTCCGGGGTTGCTGGGCCTGGTCTGGCTTTCCGGGGCAGGCATCGTGACAGGACCCCAGGATTTGTTCACTAAGGTAGACTTAGCCTACACCAATGACTGTGGCCCACTTGGCTTTAAAAGTGGGTCGAGCCCTCCGTTTTGCAGATCATCTGAAGACTGCACAAAAAGTAAGAAAGAATAACTCAACCTTAGACCCTGGTAGAAGGTACAGACTGCCTTACAGCTTCTGCCAGTGAAGGAAGGCCAGGATATCAAAAGAGGAAAGCAAGATCCCTCCCCTAAACTTCTCACAGGGAACAGAGGGAGAAACAGAACTCAGAAGACCCTCCAGCTGCTCTGGAACCGGTGCCCAGCCTGCTCACAGCGTGTCCTGCTAGTCTCTGCAGCAAGCTTCCTGGATAAGGAGTGACAGAAGGTCTCTGAATCTAAAACCTAGGACAAGGCAGCTGCCTGCAACACACTCCAAAATGTTGACGGGTGTTTTAAGCCGGTCACACTTTTTTCCAGTCTGCTCATTGAGGTTTGCTCTTTATCTGTAAAAAAAATATCTCAGTCTTAGGACTCTAAAGAACTTCCGCAGTTCACACTCAGTGCGAAATATGTCGGCTTTCATGAAAGGAACAAAACTCAGGTTTTTGTTTAAAGCACTGATTTCGTCCGCTGATAAAACATGTTCAGTAAGATTGAAGATCTGGGTCATCACCCCTGTTCTTGCCTGCTCCATTGTCTGGTTCTGACACCGTATTCTCCCTGTGGCAGCCGTTTTTGGAATATCGTGCGTCTGTTGCCACGTCTGCAAAAAAACTGCTGGACATGAGCTTCCACGGCTTTGGAAGTGGAGGGAGATTCTTCCCTTAATTGTTCCTGTTCACTTTCACTAGAGGCTGAGGTTTCTACAAAGGTTACGTACTTCCTTCTTCTATTCTGAAATCTAGATTGACCCTGACAACTGTATATCCTTTTTTGTTCTTGTTAGTAATCTGGTCTTAAGAAAGGGCACGTTTTTTCTTCCTTATATTGTGTGATGCTGGAAATGCACTGGAGGGACAGGGCCTCCCTGTCCTTGTCCTGTACTCCTTTTTCAAGTGCGTTCTGTGTTGTTTTCTGCACAGGCGTACATGTGGGACTCCTGGTAGTGCAGCTCTTCTTCTTTTTGGTTGTGGTGAACAGACCCTTGGGATACCCTTATGGCACCCATGGGTGGGGGTACGACACTGTACCCCTAGTGTATGTTTTCTGGCACCTGTGTGTGGCCCACAGAGAAGGATATGGGCTGGTGGCAGCTCCATGATGAATTTGACAGGTGCACTGAGTGTCCTCCATTTTGGGATACCCAGGCCCTGCCATTGGAATCAGTTGATTCCTGATAGGAGACAAGAAGGCCCCTGTGGCTCCTTGCTTTCTATTGCCTGTTACCTTGTTTTCCCAAAGTCCTGGCGAAGCCCTGACTCTGTCCCTCCTCCTGACTGGCTGTCATATATATATGGTGTTGAGGGGAAGTCCAGGCCAGACTGGCTGGAGCCTTCCCAATGACTGTATGTTGTGGACCCACCTTTGGGGTGTGACGTGGGTGAATGGAGTGTGTGACCAATATACATTTCATGTTATGGGTGTCTAGTATCTAGTGTGTGACAGAATGACTGAGGCAGCTCTGTCCGAAACTGCTATTAATGCAGTTTGGAGTGATGAATGGCTGTTTACTTGTCCAAATACAGATTCCTTGTTGTGAGTGGCTGGAGGGAAGTGAATGGCCTGAATGCACTGTGAGCCTGATTGCCTGCCTGCCTGAATGCCCTTCTGAATGATTGGTTGCCTGAGTGTGGCCCAGCAGAGTGAATGAGAAACCACACAGTATATTTGGGGACCTCTCACTGATGGAAATCGTTCAGAAGCTGAAGTCGAAACTTAACCTTCTTCTTCCTGCTCGGCTTCGAGAATAAGCATTAACTGCTGTTTTCTTTCACCGCTATCTGAAAGCTGCTGTGTCTTCAAGGAACTGATCCAAAAGAGGACCTGGCTAGGTGACCTCTTCCTGAGCTACGAGGGAGCATCATGCACCAGCTAACCTTCACCAAGGCTCCCTGGAAGTCAGTCATCGAAAGGCTGCTGAGCGGAGACGGGGACCACTGAGGAATATGAATCAAAGTGCCCGGACATTGAAGTCCATCGCTGTCGACGACCATAATCTTCCAACGAAGCCGCAACACCCCATTGCCTAACAGCACTTTGAATCAAGGACTCCCTTGCTCATCACCGTCGACCGCTTTGTCCCGCTGTAGAAAGTCATGGTCGCCGACGAACCGAGGAGAATCTGCCAGTGGGTTTCCCACCACCCAAAGTCCTCAAAGATGCCGACGAAGACTCGAAAGCCAGCCGTGGTCTAGTCCCGTTCGCCAACGCAAAACGCAGACGACCCGACACCCTTGCTGGGCCTACGTTCTTCATTGACTCTTTGCCGCAACAAGCTATCGTCGTCGTGGTGCACCGCAGGCCTCATCTTCGCAGGACGCCAACGACCGATTGTTGACGAGCATCGCAAAGACCGAAGCTGCTGTCTCTACAGCATTGTTCACCTTTTCTTCATAGAATCTCGAGGATCTGTGGCTCCTGCCTTAAAGAGAGTTCACTCAAGAAGGATCTGTCAACGAGCCATCGTGGAACTCTGCTAAACCAGGTACATTAGCGTTGAACATTTATAGAAGGGAATAAGACTCTGCTAAGCAATATATGGACTGGGCTTGTCAATATCTTATTTACAGGTTGCCCAGGTCGGGGGGATCCTCACACAGAACTTTGTCTATTGGTAGGGGCCAGTATTCTGCCAAACGTTTAACCACTTGTTTTCCTCCTGTGCCCATGGTTGATACATTTTGCTATTGATTTGTATGCCATTTGAAACTGTCAGCATTTGGTGTATTTTAATGGAGTCAAACAGTAATTGTGGTACCACATAGAAAGTGTACATTTATCATTATAGAATTGCCGGAGCACAAAGTGTGTTATTGTATGTGTATATAGCTTGAACCTTATTTATATAAAGAACTGTGTTATCACTAACATAGTGTGTGGACATTCCTTTGTGGGGGCTTGCGGACTATACTGTACTTAAGAACCAGCCGGCATCACCTCCTGAGAGCTTAAATCTTAATTGCTTGTTCAATGTTACCAAATAGAGAATCTTGGCTAGGGTGCTCTGTGAGTTCAGATACCTCCCTCCAGTCTTTACATGTTGTTCAATACCTTTTTTTATTTTCCCGATTTTTTTGTCTAGGGTGAAGTGCTTACATTTTTGGATTTCTTCATTCAATTTTAAGTTTGGTTTTCATGTCTTAAATCATTGCCTCTGTGAGGAGTTTCTCTTTGGCAATTTTGACTGCTTCCCCCTGTTTAGCAGTCTCTTCTTCCACTGTTTCTATGATTAAAATAACCCAATGTTGACTGCACTTATTTCCACACCATTCCAATTGAGTTTAATCTTTGGATTATCAATGAATACTTTGGGGATGTTGCGTACTTGAAGGCCATCTAGGATGAGTCCAGCCTTCAGATATTGCAACATCAATTTCCTGTGTCGTTCTGTGCGGACACATTTCTTCTTTTTTGGGGTGATTATATCAATATCATTGGTGATAGAGCTGGTATATGTAACACTTTGGAATGAAAGTAAGCTAGATGGTAAGTTCAGCAATTTCTGAAAGTGTTCTTCAGAAAAACAACACAATGTTAACATTTTCCCTAGTTAGTTATTGGGGTTACAATAGATTACCCACATCAGATTCAATCGTGCAATGTAGCAATGAATTAATACAGATTCTTCAACCAAGTGGTTGTCCAGACCACATATATTACAGAATGGATCCTCCCCACTTTTTTGTATTTGGGGTGCTGGTGCTTTGCAGAAGGTAACTAAAGAGAACAGGTGGAGCATACTACGCCTCCCTCTTGCACCATATTATTCACAAGATGGACAGAGAAAAGGGATGCACAACGTAATTATAAATGCATCAATCATTTCATTTGCATATGAATACATTAATGTTAAGAAACACTCATAGACATCGTGTGGCTACAACATGATCTAAAACACAAATGGTGTTAAGGGGAGTTAGTAGAACGTGCCCAAATGCAGCTGAATCAACACGTACATAATAAACTCAAAACATTTATCAATCCTATTTTAATATTGGACAATAGGACTATGTGAATTGGAAACACAACTGGCACCTTTTTACATGGTTGTCATCCACTAATTTGATAAATCAGTGCTTCTGTACACAAAGGTGGTACTGCCTATTTAGTGTCATTTACTTCATTGAATCACAATAAGGATAGTGACCCAGTCAACCTGGTCACATATGAATGTGGTTGACAATCAGCCCTTTGTTGAGAGATAGGGACATCCAATCGCGTTCTTCAAAGATTTCAGTGGGCCTTCATCAGGACGTGTATGGTTTCAATAAGGGTATTTACTCCGCATCCCCTTCACTGTTGTACGAATTCCGGTGAGTTTGAAAAGAAACAATACTGAGGCTAGGACTCGGAGCACAATTTATTGCGGCTTATAGTGCTTGTCCATGTCGGCAACTAACCTTTAATTGTGTCTTTTTTGGTGCATGGGCTGAGGAACAATGACCTTCAAGTGGATTCAATCCAATGTTGAGCTTCACATCAAGAATTTCTATGGTTCACACACCTACAACGATATACAACAGGGTAATCTACTATTTTAATTCTTTCATTATCATAGTGGCTCCTAATTATATTCCACAAACATGTTAAACATCGCTTTTCTCATTTGAAGAACAGGGTTGAATGCCTGTATCTCTCAACAAAGGGCTGAGTGTCGACCACATTCGTATGTGACCAAGTCGACTTGGTAAAGTAAATTACACTATATAGGAAGTCCCACTTTTCTGCACAGAACCACTGATTTATCAAATAAGTGAATGACAATCATGTAAAAAAAAAGTGGCAGTTATATTCTGATTCACAGAAGTGGAGGCATTCCTATTGTCTAATCTTCCAAATAGGATTGATAAATGTTTTTGAGTTTATTATGTACTTGTTGATGCACCTGTATTTGGGCACTTTCTTCTACTAACCCCATATCACCTTGTGTTTTAGATTGTGTTTTTAACGTTAATGTATTTATCTGCAAATAGAAATACATTTTGATTTGTGAAATGGAATCTGAGCTTGGATTGATGTATTTATATTTAAGTTGTGTATCCCATTTATCTGTCCATGTTGTGAATACTGCAACACTCTCCATAATCCAGGTCATGCATTTCCTCCATAAGGATCATTCTTTTTCATCCCGTTCCTCTGCTGATGACTTTGCCTTTTACTTCTCCACTAAAATCTCCAACATACAGGACACTATGTACACCCTTCCATCTTTTCATTCCACTCCCTCATTCTCCCCTTCTCCCCTCATCCCCACACTTTCCCCTCTATCTCACTTCTCCCCCATGAAACGTCTTCCCATCCTTCGGTTGGCCAATCAATCCTGTGTTCCAATTGCTCCCTATGCTCCACAAATTGTCAAGGAAGTTGTTCCTGCATTCTCTGCTCACCTCTCTGCCTTATTCAACCTCTCAACTGATATCTTCCCAGCACCTCTGCAACAGTCATACCTCTCCTAAAGCAACCAAGTGCTGACCTCCAACAACCCTCATTCTAAAGGGCCTGTCTTGCTCCATGCTTACTGCTCTAAAATCCTCAAAAGGGTTGTCTTCATCAATATAGTCATCTGTCTCGGGGTACACTCACATATTGACCCTCTCCCATCTGGACTTCAGTCCAAATATTCTTCTGAGCATCACAGATAATCAACTGAATATACCTATTGCTCCCCTGACCACAAAGCCATATGTAGACTGCGTTGAAAGATACACTGCTGGGTAGTGGGGATTTGTTGGACGACCTGACTACTTCTCAGAAGAAATGGATCTTTCGTGGGGCAATGGTGGGGAAGAAGCTAATTTTGAGACATTGGAAAACATCTACCCCTGTTACTATTGAGGAATGGATTGCTGAGATGCATTCTCTAACTGATATGGAGAGAGTGCTGTATCAGAGAGAAAATAAAGAAGCTTTATTTAATAAGATCTGGGGCAAATTTCTGTTACTGTATTAGATTTGTTTTATTGATTGTATCGTGGCTCCTGGGGGGAGGAGGGTGTTTCTGATGTATATAGTTAAGTTGATTTGATGTGATTATTGCATGACGTTTATATTTTATTGTAAATATGTTCGTGATATTGTAATCTTTTTAAAATAAATATTGCAAAAAAGAAAGATACACTGCTTGGATATCAGAAAAGTACTCACAGTGAAGCAGATTCCTCCTCCCATGAAGAATGGAAAAAGTGTTATGTGTTCGCTCTTGGAAACCTGACTCAAATGAAATGCAGCCCTGTCCTGGTACCACAAATAAGCAGTCATCCACTTGAATTGCTAATAGAGACTTGTGCCACAATGATTGTCATTGTTGAAAAAGAATGTGCATCATTGACGAAAGTACCCAAGCTGAGACCTGCTGACATAGACATCTATTTGATGCTTACACCTCATCATTGTCTTGCATACAATACTCACACTGTTAAAATGTATCTAAATGTGATTCACACAGACATCAAAGGAGGATGCATCCTCAGTTTGAAGGTGGTCATTCAAATGACCCCTTTTCATTCACATTTTGTATTGTCTAATGATGTTCCATCCAGCAAGTGAAAAGGACATGCTTGTCAACTTGTTTAGGTCTTGATTCAATTCAATTTATTATTGCTTTACTCAGAAATCACACATTTCTGGTAAGATATACAGCATATAACAATGTTACATTAATACAACATTCCAAATCATACTAAAAGCTTTAGCACTCCACTAGATGAAAACAATAAAACGGCATTAGACCAGATGACTTAGCACGTCAATTTAAAATAAGCTATTAAAATGTCATAAATTAAAGCTTCAAAGAATGAGAAAATAATGTGTTAAATAGATAATTAAAAACAGATCATGGCTATACTCAGACCAGTTGGTCTAATAACTTTGCTTGGATGCACCAGGCACAATCTATGTGATTTGCAGTTTTTAATGTAATTTCTACAGTGGCAGCAATTGTCAGGAGTAAAAGTGCCTCTCTCATGCTACAAATATCATTGACAGCCAGTATAGGGGAGTTCACTTCTTCATTGTCTTAGAATACATTTCACAGTCAAACATTATTCTGTAGCCAATAAACTATTGGAATCTGATGCTGTCCATTAAAGAATGCAAAGAATAGAATAGCTATACATGGAAATAGCATGCAGTTCCTGTCAAACATACTAAAACTGAATCTTTTATTTAAAAATGAAATGAGCTAATTTAAGAGTTTATTTATGCAGCAATGTTGCATGAAGCAAATTGGAAACTGTACACTTGTATTTTAGTGTTCTGCAAGTAAATGGTAGTAAGTATTTTAATTGCAAGTCACACGAGAAGTTTAGTTAGTATATCTATTATCAGAGCAATTTATTATTTGAGTGTTATAAACAATGAAGATAAATTGCAAATGTCTGATACACAGGACAGAATATCTCATGTAGCCGTTCTGCTCTGGGAATCTAAGCTATGAACTCAGTGTATGTTTATGTAATGCTCAGTCTTCTTGAAACTAGGACTGCATAGACCAATTATCCATCACTGTGAACAGGGCATTAAAGAGGCACATTGACACATCTGGTTTACTTGAAGAACAAAACCCTGTGTGTAAAATAAATAAAATACTCACAATACATGCCAACCTCAGGAATTTTATGGTTGGTCCTATTTTTAAAGAGAATAGAAAGGTCAATATGTTGATGGTATTCAGAATCAATAACATGCATTCTTAATAGCAGTGTCCTCTAACAAACCCTAACCTATGACCTTGGCACATCAATCAGTCCCATTAAAATAGCCTATCAAAATATCTTTGTTTCACAGAATATCTGTCTCAGTAGATGGATTCATCTGATCAGAAATGGGTCAAGACATGCACACACACAAATACTCACACACATAATTCAAGCTGGATCGTATATCAATGAGCTGTGTAGAAACAATGAATCATATGCATATAAAAAGGATTTATTAGAATTCATGAATTTTGTATACATTTCCATATTTAATAACTCTGTTAGGCTTGTTGTCACAAGCAAATAAAGGATGCCTCAGAGCTCAGAATGTTCTTGCAAATCCAAATATATAATTTGTATTATTGGCACAGGTCCATACAAAGAATTCTAAGGGAAAGAGATATTCCAGTCCAAATCTACAGTTGTATTCCTAAGGGGAGGCCTGCCTCATAGCATACACATCCCCATATTATATAGGGAGTTCAATGGTCCAATCAAAGCAAAGCGGAAGGTCCTAGTGACTGTGAGTAAGGGAAGGGAATGCATCACATGCACTGTCCAATCCAAAATTACCACGTCAAATAATGCTGCATGGGTGGAGTTTGCTGGATATTTAAACTCAAACGCACTGGAGATGGTGGGAATTTTGGGGAAAGCAGCAAAGGAAGAGAACCTGCCAGGCAGCAGAAACATGGATTGATCCAACTGGAAGTAGCTGATGGAAAAGTTCCTTGAGGCCTTTTCCAGTGGGGAACTGAATGCAGAGGCCTTTCCCAAGACAAGAACAGATTGCCTGAGAGAGATTTTGTGGATCAGTTGGAAAGACTTTAAGGAAGAGCTTGTCTGGCTGAGTTGCCTAGAGCTACTTGAACTACCTTCCCGTCGAGGGACTTTGAAGAACAAATAAAATAATTTAAACCAATGTCCCAATAATTAAATACATTCCAAATAGTAATTAAATGTTTTTTTGTGGGAACCCTGTTTATAATCTATATCTCTCTATATCCCTGAAAGGGGGAATAATGTAAAAGGCATATATGCTTTGTGTATGATAATTAAAAGTGAAATGTGATTTGCTTCACCTTAATAAGGATTTTCTTCAGACGGTTTATATATCTAGAGACCTTGGAGATCCTGAATTCAAATGTGGAATGATATGCCTTTGTGATTAGTGTCTGCCCTATTCAATAAACCAAATGAAATATATTCCTTAATGAACACATTGTAACGCTCACCTGACTCCCACGGAGGCGCTGGCCTGGTTCGCGCTGCTGTGACCTCTTCTAAGGTGATGCGCAGGGTTCGGAAGACGGACTGGACCGGGCCCCCAAATCTGGCTTGTCTGGCTCGCAGAAGTATCCTTCTGTAGGCGAAAATAGGGGATTAACTGTCTGCGGGGTAATGCAATCGGCCTCCCACTTTCCCCTCTCACCCTCCTCGAAACCCTTCTGTGATTCCCCGTAGCGTCTCACCTTAGGGTCTGGAAGGACGAGCTCTCCATCCTGCTTCTGATGCAGGGGCACGTTGGTATCCAGTTACTTCACTGGATTTTTGGATTGGTGAGAACCAAACTTGCTTGGCTTCCAGGTAAGTTTTTTGATAAGAGGTTCCCCTTGTGTCCATGCATTAATGTACTAATGCTAGTGTCTTTTTCCCCATAGGGGCCGGGGTACGGAATGCCGGGGAACAGGCACCGACCCGAGATGAGAGGTGAAATCCTTGTAGAAATCAGGTAAGTCTTTAATGAGCGTTTTTTGGTAATGTCTTTTCATTCGCTCATTAACTCTAATGTCTCTTTTTCCCCTTAGGAGCCGGGGTCCGGAAATGCCAGGATGCGGCACGGACCCGAAATGAAGAGGGAATGAATCAACAGGTAAGTCTTAACATGGAGATTTAGCTTTCCTTATTCCCTTCTCTCTCTCACCTTTTGTTCTTGCCTTTTTCTCCCTAGGCGCTGGGGCGTGACTGCGAATCCGAATGATCGCTGCTGAACATGGAGGCGCCCTGTAAAGGTGAGTGGAATGCGGCGCTGCAGCGATCGACGCGATGAGCTTTTAAATAAAAGTCTTCCTTTTCAGGATTGTCGGCGAGATGTCTCCGGGATGCGGATTTAGCAGGTAAGGACTTTTCCTTCTTCTGTTCTCTTCTTCTCTTCCTTTGCAGGTGATCCAGGATGCTGGCAGGCGTGGCAGAAGTCAGGATGCAGGAGCAGACACGGCGAGCGTCCAGATGCTAGATGCAGAACAACGCGAAGCACGTGTGGCTGTTCGGGTGGGGTTTAAATAGCCTTGGAAGAAGTTCCAGGTATGTATCCTTCCTCCAATCAGGTATGTATCCTTCCCCGGCCACGCCCGGATGGTAAATTAATCCCACAGGTAAAGTAGTTCCTTTCAGGCCTCAAGGAGGCCGGGATTCTGCAGCATGGTCTGCATCAGGTAAGTGCACCCAAGCACTCCCATAATGAGCCTGGCGCCATAGGCGCCAGGACTGATGTCCTTTATGAGCCTGGCGCCATAGGCGCCAGGACACTGCCCAAAGGGCCCCTATATGGGGTTGCTGGGTCTTTCCTTGGGGACTGGATGTCCGCTTTCGGGGACGCAGGGCTTGAACCGGCTCCCCGGGAGCAGGCATCATGACACACATTGAAATGCGGTGTTGAGAGGGTAGCTTGATTTCTAGAGGTTAGTGAGGGAGTTAGGCATTATTGTCCCTACAATCTGAAAAGAAACAGAATTCCTGAACCCCAGCCTTCAGAATAAATATTACTAAGTCAACCCGAAAGAAAATTGTGCATTGATGCTGAAGCTGGAAACCAGCAGTGTGCCTCAGATATTATCCAACATTTTAGTTTCGAATCAGTCCTAGAAAAGTCATACATATTTGCTTTTATAAGTATGGATGTCTGTGTTTATTGTGAATGTAAACCTAAGTGAAACAATTGCAGGCAGGTTGTATTTTCTTTTCTGAAGACAAGCTGCTTGTATTTATGTGGAATAATGTGGGTGACATCCCCAGCATTTAAAACTAGCGAACAACCTTTAATTTCTTGATTTCTAATGCTAAATAGAACATTCACATTAAAAACAGTCTTTTTCTTGCCCACGATTGTGGGCTAGGATTGTGGTGGATGGTATTCAATTGGTGATATTCCTCCTTATAATGAGTCTATTATTAAAAACAAATTATCCACATATATAAAAGTGAACATTTGTGGGTTTGTGGCTTTGCATATGTTCCCTATACAATTCCACATCCTTTCACCAATCTGCACCAAATCTTACACAGTTACCTGTTAGAACCCTCTGGATATTACTGGCTACATGATATCTGGACATCTCATCCCCTTCCCCGAATTTCAGCAAAAGAGAAAATGTGGGTGTGGGTTTGTGGCTTCACGTATGTTCCCTGTACAATTCCACACTGTTTCACCAATCTGCACAACATTTGGTACAGCCACCAGTTAGGACGTTCTGGACATTACTGGCTACATGACATTGGGACACCCTACCCCTTTGCCAGGATTTCAGCAAAAGTCACACTTTGTTTGTGGGTTTGTGACTTGGCAAAGCGTTGTTCCTTATACAATTCCACACCATTTCACATTTTGCACAGTCACCTGTACCTAGGAGGGAATGAAAGCCCAGGCAACACCGGGTAAATTAGCTAGTATTTTATAAATAGAGGTCATTAGAGAGATGGGGGCTCATCCGGGAAGCAGAAGTTATAATGCCAATGATATCAACATGTAGATGCATTTTGTAACACAGATTGTGTTCATACCACACATATGTTTGAAGTTGCATTGTTGTGCTGAATTAGACAGTTCATGTTGAATAATCCCACAAAGGACACAGGTTGTTTTTTGGAATGTGACAGTTATAGGTGTATTGAGAATTGTGTTTTATGTTTGTGGAATTGTAGTTTGATAAACTAATGATATTTTGGATGTGAGAATTATAATCCAGATAGATTGTCTATTTGATTATTGACTATTGACCATTAGTTATTGATTGTGATCAAATAGCTTGTCTAGAAATGTCTTGGGAGGAATTCATTGATTTAAAAATGGCCCAGGATCATGTGCAGTTTAGATATTTTCCTCATGGAGATTGGGTGATGCAGGATCTTGAGTCATGGAAAGGCAAATGAGGGAAATAGTGAAGAATGTAGGAGCAAATATTTCAGAATAACAGAGTCCATCATACCATTTATTACTGAAGTAGGACATTACTTCCACTAACAAGGAAGAGAGACGCGTGCTTGCGAATCTGTTAGCTGATCTATTCTTCCACCTCAAAATAGTGGAGGACAGACTAGTCCAGTTAGAAAATTGTATGAACACAATCACAGACCCTGCTCAAAAGACATTAGCAGAATTAAAACTCATTCAACACATTAGTGATCAGTAAGAACAAGAAATAAATCAATCGAAATAGTATCTGAAAAACAACAAAATATTAATATAAAAACATAACTGTCTCATTGCAGCAGTACAAGAATTGAAAGTGTGCTGACAAGCCAGAAAATGCTCAGAAAGATCATATTTAAATATAAATGACACCCAGAGCCAATGTTTATAGACACATCACAAATTAAAGGTGAACCTAAGTGATCATATCATCTATACCAATTGTTTACTGGATTGCATTGTGACTATCGAAATGCAACTCAAATAAGGCCAAGAAACAGTGGCAAAACACATCATTGATTATGTTAATTCACAAGCTGGACTAGATCAGTTACAACAAGATATAACAATAATCAAACAGCAGATAACCCAGGTAGCCCAATACAAAATGAACTGCTATCCAAGAAATACACCAACTTGCCTTACAATTGACACAAACACATGCATACAGTGATTAGATTAAGGTGTCTTCGCATGAGCTAGTGAGAAGAAGGGAATAGAATGGGAGAGTGAGAGAGAAATTAGAAAAGCTAATGAAGGATCTTAATCATGCCATGACGCAAACAGGGATGTAATTTCACTAAAATGACAAGGGTAGCGGAAGTGACATCACATGACCCTTGACCTCTGATGACATCACAGGAAGTGATGTCATTTGACCCCACCCTGCAGTGACATCACGGGAAGCGATGGAACACGACCATTTACCCCTTGACAAAACAGGAAGTGGCATCATATAGCATTGTTTCTAAGTACACTATGATAGATATGGTTAGAATATGTATCGACAGAAAAAAACATGCTATAACAGCAACTTGCGAAAAGCAAAGTACATAGTCCGAAATGGATGCTTATTCTACTCTAAATATTGTGAAGTTTTTGTCTGCATTGTGAAATTGGGGTGTTTAAGAACAAACTAAATCAGTGACTCACTGTGACAATTTGCTGGGTTGTTCATGCCTCTACATCTTTCTGTACAGTGGGGAAGCATCATTACAGCTTGGATATGGATGCAGGAAGTAGTTCCTGTATGGACTTTCTTCTAATGTGATCTGTGTTTTGGTATCCTAGGAAACCAGGGCTGATGACGAGGAGGTGGAACCCAACGGTCTCAGCTGGGCATATTGACAGACAGCTGATAAGTGGAACCGCCTGTTAGACTAAATTTGTGCCATTGCACAGACGTTAGTTGTCAAGGGGATAATTTCGTTTTGGGCTGGAAAAGAAACGACGCTTGAAGCAGTCGAGTGAAAACAAGCGGAGCAGCGCCATTGCGCTCTATCAGGTTGTGAGGATAAGGCGACTGTTTGTCGCTCGTTTTCGTAGCAGAGGCAGAGAGGTGGCCGACACGTACCGGCACTGTGGAGAGGTGAGAGCTGGAGGAGGGGACCGGAGGCGGCACCCGAACTGAGGAGGAGGAGGGCAAGCGCCGCTGGAGTCGCGGAGAGAACGCGGACTCAGAAGAGGTGGAGCAGACCCATCGGCAGGCGTCTGAGCGGCAAAGAGGACGAGCCGTGTGCAGCCCGGGAGAGCATGTAATGTGTATGTGCCCAGATTGAAAAAAGAGAGTCACTGTAAGAAGCTCAACACCGGAGGCGACAGAGAGATCACTGAGTGAACTCCGGATAAAAGAGGTGCGTGGGTGAAAGATCGTACTGAATTAAGTACGTGTTAAGTGGCGGAGCGCGTATCAGGAGAGGAACGGTTGTTAGCTAGCGAATTCTGACCTGGGACATTAACGGAGAGTGAGAGGGGAGTTTCTAGGAAGGGGAGCCAAGCCGTAAGAGGTGTCCCATACATCAAGCCAGCTGAGAGGAGATAACAGTAGAAGTCTTTTAAGCCAATGATGAGGACGAAAGCATCCTAACTCAAGCGAGCCTGATCTTTTATCATAAGAGGGAAGCATACTTCCTTATCAAGAGAGCTAAAGGCACGGAGAGTACCAAACGAAATTTTAAAGGGCAGCTAAATACTGAAATACTGAAAAGAGAAGACCCAGAAAGAGAACAGATAAGCAAATAAAGAGAGTAGAGGGAGAGTAATATTCAAACGAACATTCTTACCTAAAGAACTTACCTGATTGCTCCTACTTTGATACCCCGCCGACTTGAACTTTGTCCTGAAGCCCAGGAGTGCTGAAGATAACGTGTCCTTTTCTTGTTACCTAAAACAAAAAAGAAAAAAATATATAGTTTTGATCAATAAAAGAATTGGGCTCTCTTTTAGTCCAAACAAACTACTTATTGGCTGAGATCTCATCTTTTAAAGCACGACACCTTTGAAGTATCACACTGACCCACTGAAGTGTGCCTGAAATAAATGTTTAATGAGTCTAGCAATTATTGTTTAGAATTCCAGAAAGACAAATTATTTGTCATTCCTATTCTTTCTTATTTAGGGTCACTACTCAAAGTGTTACACTTGTGGAACCCCCTGTTTTTTTTTTAAGAAGCCTGCACAAATAAGCCAGCTACTCTAGAAACAAAGGGGCACATGGCATTGGCCACAGTCTAGGAGCTTCAATTTGTAAACAACAAAGAAAAACAAGATTTATTTTTTAAGGGGTAGCAAGGGAGACCACAGGGGTAGTAAGGGAGACCTCAGGGGTCGCAAGTGCGACCCCTGGCAACCCCTAAACTACGTTCCTGGTTGCAAATAGAACTAAAGTAAGTGATAGATAGCTGGCAGCCTATAAACCAAGTGACAGTGAATGAAATGCATGCTTGTGAGCAAGAAAACGATTACTTACAAAATGAGATACAAAACACAGAGCAATTGCTGGCCTCCAGAACTAAAGCATTTTAATGAACCTAGGGAACAAACAGCAGAATGTAAACAACACATGATTATTGAAATGGATAATAATGCTACATTAAGACAAGAAATTAATTAAAATAGATTGAGATCCAAATTAGCAGTTATGGTTCTGGAACACTTTCATAGAAAAAGAGGGAAGCTCCTCTATCACTGACACACCATACCTATTGCCCAGACTATCTATGAGGGGTCAGAAATGTGAGGTGGCCAACTTTGTGAAAGTTGTTCAAAAGATGCCATTTTATTAAACTCAAAAATGGTTTGATAAAGGCTGCACTATCCCTACCCTGATGAGGGTTTCTCTGCCTAAAATAAACTAAAGGAAACACTCTAACAAAAGGATCCTGTCCCTCACTCTAGTACATACAACAAACTCAATAAGGTAACATATGGCAACTCAGATATAACAAAATTAACAGTTATATTCAAGATCAAGTAATGGTTTCACCTTGTAAACCTGGTTGAGTCTCTCTTTCCCAGATTAAATCAGGATTTCAACCGACAGTTCAAAAGAATAAGGAAATCCCTCCTTGCTGCAAAGTTCAAATATAGTTCCAATAAGTCTCTCAATTGGACTTGACCAACTGTTCAAAATGTTCAACAAATCTTCGTCCCTCCACTTGGGGTAAAGAGTTCTACACAACCTTTCTTCAAAGAATAAGTATACTTCAACAGTTCATCAAGATCAACAAAAAGGCTTCTGTCAAGATAACTCTGTAGCAGTTCACAAAATACTTGCATCAGCAATACTGATTTGCCAGGATAATTCCCCAATGACTCAATATGCTTTTGTGGTCCTACCGCTTCTTCAGCAACACTTTTAACCACACCACAGCACTTCAATGACTCTGGCCCCGTCCACATACTTGCCAGGCCTATACTACAAGATCCCTTGTCCTGGTGTACTCTCCTGCCAGCAATAGCAAAACTACTACTACTTCTGCAAGTACTTCTGTGGTTTAGGCTTTCTGCATACAACTCATTGGTGCTATTTGTTCCATAATTTTGATTGTCACACGCAATACAGGTTATACTCCTCTCCTACTGAACACCTTTGGTCAGAAGGGAAGCCTTCCTGCCACTCTTGTTTACACACTCTTGCATCAATCAAGTACTGATAATTGTTTCTTATGACTTCTGATCTTCTTTGGCTTAGGCAATGCTTATTTAGGTCAGTTCCCCTTATCGCTTCTTTCTCCCTTTAATAATAGGATCTAGAAAACAACTGGTTTCTTAATTGCCCTCTCTTTGCTTTTGGCAAAGTTGGTTCTTTTAAACTGGATTTGTTATTGCAGTCTTTTGGCATTGGAAACAGTTGTTTATATTCGTCTAATGCTTATCTTCTGGGTGAATGAAAATCAGAAGCGGCTGTTGTGAACTTGTCATTGTGGCTTGACATTTTGCAAGGTGATTTCCTCTAGCTATGTTTCCAGAGCTCGCCCGAGTCGAGAGCCGTGTGCGATCGAGCCTGGTTTGGCTTAGGCAATGCTTATTTAGGTCAGTTCCCCCTATTGATTTTTTCTCCCTTTGCTAATAGGATTTATAAACAACTGGTTTCTTAATTGCCCTCTCATTACTTTGGCAAAGTTGGTTCTTTTTAACTGGATCTGTTATTGCACTCTTTTGGCTTTGGCAACAGTTGTTTATGTTGGCCTAATACTTATCTTCTGGGTAAATGAAAATCGCAAGTGGCTGTTGTGAACGTGTCAGTGTGACTTGACATTTTGCAAGGTGCTTTTGTCTAGCTGTGTTTCCAGAGCTTGCGCGAGTCGAGAGCCGTGAGCGCTGGGGCCTGATAGGCTGGAACCCTGACGCTGGAACATCGAGGCTGGCGTCTGGACTTGGTTGATTGGTGGAGTTGATTGAACCCTGTGTCACATCCCGTACCCGAGGTTGTGGTCGCGGTCCCAGACTGTTGGTTTTAGCCTGTTTCCGGACCGTGTGTTTCCAGGCCATTCAAGAGTACTGAAAGTATCCAGAGGTTGCCGAGGCTGCAGGTATTTGCATGGGGGCTTGGGCCCATTTGTTTGTGGTCTGCAATAAGCAAGCACTGGAGAGCTGCTAGAGAAATCCTACTTACTGTGCAGCTGGTGTAATAAGTGTGCAGTCCTCCAGGTTTCTGCTTTCAGTAGTGGCATAGAGGGTTTCTAGTCTGGTGTTTGCATTTAAGTTGTCGCAGAGTGAAAGCGGTGCAAGCGGTCATTGGGTCTTTAGGCTCGCCTGGCAGTCAGAGATACCTCCAGTGGGGAGGCATTACCAGCGAGAGCAGCGCTGGAGCAGTTCTGTGCTAACGCAATTCATTTGCCCTCTTAACGCTCACTGCTTATCCATCAGCCTGCATTGTATTGTGCAGGTGTGGTGGGTGTCTTCAGATTTGATGGACATCTCCAATTACCTCTAATTGCTTCCCTTCCACAGTGGAAGTATGAAACGTACCACAAATCGCAACTATGTACCTCAGCGCAATCCGGAAAAGGGCAGAGAAGCCCAGAATTAACTTCCAAATCATCCAAAAAAAAGGCTAGCCTTAATAAAGAAACCGGCAGCCGAACTGTTATTACTGTTTTTTTGAATGCTCCCCTGAACACAGCCACACCTAATTGGGCCCATGCCTCCTCCCCACAGAGATACCCAAGCATGGTCACCTCTCCAACGATTGATAATAAACATTCTTTACTTAACATGTGCATAGGGCTCCAGAGGATGGCCGTCGGACCCATGGAAAATGCAATCGCAACATTAGGTGTTTCTGACAATATACCAAGCACAAACAATCAGCCTCACCTGACCTGATGAGACTGCAAGCACCACTGGATACGGCCACTCTAACACCTCTGTTTGATTTGTGGAGCTCTGGATGACATCGATTCAGACAGCCATAGTGAGTCTGACTTTTCGAGAGTACCAACAGAGCAGATTGCACCCAGAGACTCACTTATCATTGGAACTTTAAATGCAATTTAAGCAAGTGTGGAGGCAATCATGCCCTAATGTGCAACATTTGCAAAAGAACAGCAGGAAGTCAAGCAGGCCTTTTCCCTGATTACTAATGTAACATTAGAAAATGCCTCACAATCTTCTAAAAGAGCACCGACGAACACAGCACTGAAGACTGACAAAATGCCTCAGACTGTAAAAGGAAATGGGATGCATCCATCTGTCATTCCTCATAAAGCTACATCCAGTAAAAAGGATGGCCGACCGACCACATCCGAAAACATTCTAGATAACACACTGGAGAGTGATTGGGATTTTGAAGAAATATCAATCTGTGCAGCTTCCAATGAGCAACCAACAGAGTCAATTCAGACTATACCGACCCCAGTCCCTGTGCTGAGAAAAGTTCTGAAGACCAAGGCCAAACACAAGAAGAAGGCCAAAACTTCCGGTCGTGCTGGCCCTCTGCCTGATTCCGGCCTGCTCCTGGCAACACTTCCTACCGCAACCTTGAAATCAGGAATTGGAGCTTCATCGTATGGTGTGGCTAAGCAAGCGACTTCTCGTGGTCTGTTAAATAATTGGCTGCAGGCTCTGCTGGCCTCCGTAAAGGACCAACAACTGCCTTGCCACATCTAACACCGAAGTGCCTCTTCCGGTTCCTGAGAACTTGGTCCTTCCGGCACTAGTCAAAGCTTCCTTGCAAGTCGGTGCATCCTGCTTCAACCAGTCATCCTATCAGAGCTTAATCAGTGCCGTACGTGCAATATCTGCAGGTCCGGGTAAAGAACCTACAGTGTGTGAAAATAAGGGATCATTTGGAAAATGGGCCAAAATAGAAGAGCTGTATCCAACCAAGCTCAGCCCCTTCTTAAATCGAAGAATAGTGCTGGAAACCTCCCAAATTCCTAATCTTAAAGTGCTATGCTCATGAGTCATCACCCGGATAGAATTACCAAAGTATAAAATCTCCACTAATTGGGCAATATTCAAATTCACATCCCCTTGATGGTAGTCTTATTGAAATCTTGTGCAGAGGAATTGGAATCCTTGGGATTCAGACTGACTATTTGTAGACAGCAACTCATCGGCGAACAAGGAGAGCTTCACAAAGCATGATTGCCTTTGGCTTTGTAGAGGAACTCTTAACCTACCTCAACATCGATGATTTGCTCTCAACGCTCTCTATTACTAGCCTCATGTATACAAGAGGTACCTCATTTGATTCCCAGGAAACATGCAGTAGAATGGTGTTCTAAGAGTGGCATACCAGCACCGTTTGACGGCAGGTCTCTCGATCCATTCTTTCTTGATTAACATGGAATACTCGCAGCCATAGCACCTTTAGCAAACAACTGTTGGGTTTAGCCATAACTGAACTGCATCTGACGTTTTTTATTACAAGAAACCTGGTTTACTACAAACTTCTGTATAGGTGGCCATACCATCCATTGTAATCCTGCCAGAGCATCATTAAAAGGCCGTCCTAGTCTGGGTCTTGCTAGAGGGGTTCAATCGGCACTCAGATTCTCCCTGTTCTGTGTAGACATCTCCCTCCCTCAAGTACTGTCAATGCGCTATTTGCTCCTGCAACTAAGGATTGGATTCTGATTATTAATGTTTACGATTCCCCGGATGTCAGGGTGACACAAAAATTCCAATCCTTGATATCAAAAATTCTCTTGACATGGTACAGTAACCATCCTGACAGTAAAGTAGAGATTGCGGGGGACCTGAACGCACATGATTTGCACCTTATCATATGCATTGACATGGAAGGCAATTTAATCATCCCCCCTGTGGTTGGCTTTCTTTTGTGCAAAATCATGACCTAATCTACTTAGTGAGTGCTAACTCTAAATCCCCAACCTCACCTTATACATGGACTAATGGCAAAGCAAAATCATGTATAGATTATGTGATAGTTAATGCCAATATGAAAGGACAATGCTCACAGCTTTTAATTAAACAGAATACTGCGAGGGATCATGCTGCCCTTTCGTGGTCCTCCAATTTCGAACTCCCCAATGGTAACGTTAACAGCTACCTCAACAGTAAGAGTTAATACCGGGATATGATACGGGAACCGTATCATATGGTCAGAGGGAATGACAGATACATTTAATGACATTATGCTAACCAATCAGGCTGATATAGAGAATTGGGTGGTGCTTAATTCCTGGGATATTAGCTCATTGATAACCAATCTAGCTCCCATGATAACTACATAGAGTATTTGTCCATTTGTAAAAATGAAGGGAACCAACTTGAACAATTTTGACCCCTTGATAGATCCAAAGAAATTATTTTACCGTAATGCCAGAGCACAAGTAAGAAGCCAAGCGTCTCTCCATTTGAATGAGAAACAGTCTATCATAGCCTCACTAGCAACACAATATAGTCAATTGTCACAGGCAGCATAGACTATCGCTGAATAGCATTCATTGGCTCACCATGTCATGTATACTTAAAACTAACGATGGTCATAGATTTTGGACACACTTTAGAGAACATATGGCCTTAGACAGGCCTACTGAATTGAATCCTATACCTGAAGTCCAATGGATAGAACATATCTCGCAATTGTACTATTCTGCTAGAGAGAATCCTCCTGCCATTGCCTATCATGCTCCCTTTAATTGCTACTTTGATGAAAATTATGATGTGGACACCATAAGGCACATCATAAACAAATTAAAATCTTTGCGTACACCTGGGCCTGGCAGTATGGCAAATGTTATCTTAAAGGCAAATCCAACATTCTGGGCAAAGGTTCTGTTAAATAGGTTCAGTCGGATAGATTATACTGGACATATCCCTGAAAGGTGTCTCAAATCCATGTTAATACCTTTTAGCAATGCTAGATTCAAGCATGAAGATATTTTCATTGATTCGTCTGTCAAAATTAAATCAGTCGGCCGTGGAAAGTGAATTACTGAAACCTTTCCAAATGGAATTTACAAAGGGGCATGGAACCCTAGATAATATATGTGCAATACAGTCTCTCATGACAGATTCCACCCGGTGCACGAGCCCTAATATATATTGTTGTCTGATAGACTTTAGTAAAGCCTTGGATCTGGTATCACGTCCATTTCTTTGCTCAAAGCTTACTTCCTGGGGCATTGAACCCCATTTGTTACACTTCATAAAATCATTATATACCAACACTAACGTTAAAGTGCGTCTCAGCCTAAATGGCATGCCAACTGGGCTGTTGGAAACTAATACGGGCCTGAAGCAGGGATACGTATTCACACTCCTGCTATACAATCTATACACAGATGACATGACCAGATAATTAGAAGCAGTTAAACATTACCCTCCTAAGATCAATGGTGTCTCGATCACATGGCTTGGTTAAGCCGATTACATCATCCTCTTCGACCAAACACCCATCGCCTACAGCGAGCCATTGACGCAGTAATACTCTTTGAACTAGATAATAATATGGTGATTAACACCAATAAAACACAAATTATATGCTTAGGAGGATCTCTGCCAAAAACCCCAAGAATTACTTATAGGTTAGGATTGGAACCATAGGAAATAGTTTACACTTGTATATAACTGGGATGCCAGTTGAAGTTAAAAATCGCACATTCTTTCATAAAGAACTTTGTAAACTACAAGATTTGGAAGAAATGGTTGGCTATTAAGCGCTATGTTAGTTGCAAAGGAAGCAATAACTTAGAGGGCCTATTCATTTTGTATCATACAAGTCTTATCCCGTCAATACTCAACGGCTTGCAAGCCTTTTCTGGGGATCTGGTGAAATGGCTTGATGGATTTGAAGCAAAGATATTGCGTTCCACTATGAATCTCCCATTCCTGGTGCCAGTAGAGGCATTACAAATGGAATTTGGCGTTTCCTCTGTCTTCTCCTTTTGGCTCGTCCATCTTATATTTCAAATGAATTACTCTGAGAGGGGATACGTATAAGCTTCACAATATACTGGGCACCAGCACCTCAGATCATAGGGACACATTATTTCTCAGCGAATTGGCATACTCTGCAAATGTTCTTCTTACACGGCTGAATATACCACTGAGTACTGCCATCACATTACCCAATATTGAGCAAGTTTTAAAAACTAAAGTTAAAGACTGGGATAGAATCCACAGACTGGACAAGCTTGCAAAGAAGAAACGATAGTCAGTACTAAACACAGGGCTATCTAACTATCTCACGAAGCACTGCGATTTGGAGTTAAGGAGATTCATAATATATCTTCGCCTCAACCTATTGCCTACCGGGAATATCAGGGAGTATGGCACAACATTGCAGCCGAACAATGACTTTCTCGTTTATATGGCAAGGACATCGAAATGGAGCGACATATATTGATAATGTGCCCATCCCTCGTGAACCCATCCATAAAGAGCTATGGTAAATTTGTGAAGCAAATTGAGGGAATCAGAAC
Organism: Ambystoma mexicanum; assembly: GCF_040938575.1. Taxonomy (NCBI): domain Eukaryota; kingdom Metazoa; phylum Chordata; class Amphibia; order Caudata; family Ambystomatidae; genus Ambystoma; species Ambystoma mexicanum. Next base: position 4,891,886 of record NW_027182323.1, read on the forward strand.
TAACCAATTTTGGAGCACCTCATACGGACCACCTCAGTGGTAATTACAGCTGCAGCTTTCCATGTATGGAAATTGGTGCTAACATTAAATCCGTGAGCGAATGGATGAGAATAATTAGCTTTTAACAGTTTTATAAGCATTTGGTAAGTACATTATGAATTTGAATTGTTAATATATGAATATATTTATAATGTTTTAAAGTGTAGAACTTTGTGCATGTAAATCATTATTTTATCTCATGCAAATGTGATTGAGGTTTTATTCAACCGAATGCACAATAACATTTTTTTATTTTTTATTTACATAATATATACTGGCTTCTACGAATATTGCCCTCTTCTGTTGTTGATAGTTATTCTGAGTTTCAGAATTGCAATGACACTTGGCTGGCTTGTTCGCCACATTCTTATAATGCCACTCTCTCCACTTCATATCAACTTGGTGCTTAGAATAATTATCTTTCTGCTTCACATCAGTTCGACATAAATAATATTTGTATTTCTACCACTTTACTCTTCTTTCATTCGTTCAATATTCAAAATGTCTGGCCGTGGCCAGTGGGCAGTTACAGAGTGCTCCGGGGTCACAGTATACCAGTGAACTCACTGGGTTTGGCTTGCACATCCACTCGCACTGCTGCCTTCGGGTAGTCTGCTTCCCCTAAAGACCTGACCTCCCGCACCAGGTTCTTTTCCTCTTCCTACATCACCAGTCTTCCCCGTATTCATAGAAGGATCATCTGTTTTCCAATCCAAGGATGGACGTTCTGAAAATGTTTCTTCTTGTTCCCATGAATCTTGAGGGGAATAAAGAGGAGGCCTTTTTTTGAGACTGTTGATCAAGATGTTTAACAGATTTCATCTTCGTGTGTGCCACTCGAAAAATCAATTCATCAAAATGGGGGACCTCACTACTTATCTTATCTTATTTGGATTTATAGAGCCCATCGTAAGCGTGGGGGCATCATGGTGTAAATGCTGCGTGAAGTTAGTTAGCTGAGGAGAGGATTATCTAAACAGAGGGGTCTTCAAAAGATGGCCAAAGGAGAGGTGAAACCCAGTAGAATGTAGCGGCTGCGGAAGCGAGTTCCACAGCTTAGCTGCAGCCACGAAGAAGGCCTGGCCACCTACATGGGTGAGCCGAACCCATGCTACTTGGATGGTAAAAGGGTCATGATACCGCAGAGGTCGATTTGGCATATATGGATAGAATTTAAGTTGCAAGTATTCCGCTCCAGTGCCATAGAAAACCTGATGCACTATGCACATAGATTTAAACTGGACTCTTTGGATGACAGGAAGCCATTGCAGTTGTCTGAGAGCAGGAGAGATGTGCATAGAGAAAGGGGTCTGGGTTACCAATCTAGCCGCAGCGTTTTGCAGGCGCTGAAGGTGACGCATTAGATAAGGCGGTTGAGCTAAGTAAAGAGAGTAGCAGTAGTCGATTATGCTAAGCACAAGCAAAGCTACTACAGTGGAATGCAGCGTAGAGGGAAGGAGGATTAACACCTTGCACAGGACCCTGAGGTTATAGAGCCCATATTGGCAGACAGAAGCCACTTGTGCCTCAAGAGAGAGAGAAGAAGAAAGCCTAACACCTAGGTCCTTTAATAAAAGCACAGGAGCGGTCCAAGAGAAAGAGGCCAGAAAGAGGGATCTACCCAAGATCATTGGGGTGGGAAGGTTAGGTATTACTGCCACTAATACCAATATGGTCTTTCCCAAAATGGTAATATTCATCTTAGTTAAGGGATGTTCCTCTGCCCATCCATGAATATATTGTATATTCTTTTGACCTTTGGTTTCCCAATTTGTCAGAAGGATAGCAGCTTGAACTGCAGAACCTTTGCTGCCAGTACCTAACTGAGCCCAGATTGTTCTCCCTTGCAGCACTACAGGGATGTGATAACTATTATTTTCTCAGGTACCACACATTATGTCTGGTTTGCCTTCCAATATTTTTATAGTAGAATGGTAAGAGACAGCACTTTCATTCGCAAAATAACATTTCTCTTCCTCCCATCTTTCCTTCATGATGGATGGGAATTGTGAGGCACATAGATATACATGATCTTCAAAACTCCCACATCTCAAACATTCCAATTTATTGGAAGCATTATTTTCAGAAAAACCTAGATCTCTAAAGCTTGAGAGGTTAATGCTACTAGGATTGTCTATCATTGATTCTTGAGATGTATTTAAACCTGAAGGTAAATCGTGGGAGTCTTCAGTCTGGCTTTTAACCTAACAGGATTGGTTAACATCATTGTTTGGGCAAGGATTAGTGCCTTTCTCAGAACTCAAGGAGTCTTCTGATTGACCCTTATTTATGGGCCCAAGGTTGGGGACTTTTCTTTCTCAAACTCTGCTGGGTCATTCTCACAAGAAGACATCATTTTCGTGACATTCTCTTCCTCCTTTTTAACAAGCCTACAGTTATCTTCATTTACCAAACAAGTAGAAATGTTTTCCTTGATACGGGATGACAATTAGTGTTGCCCCTGTTCCAGGATTCCCAAGCAGCATCATATATTTACCATCCTTCTCTATCTCCTCTATGTCTCGAACAGGGATCTTTTGATACATTTAGGAGCATGTATTTCAGTTCAATAACACTAGAGATCAAAGCATACACTTTAAATCTGGGTCCCTGACCAGACATAACGTAGGTGGATATATATACAGGAAATTCTACTTCTAGTAACATGGAAACCAAAAGCTTATCCTTCCCAGGAGCTACACAGTTCTGTGGAAAGAACAGATGCTACAAATGTCATTCTACCGGTTGTCTTACTGGATTAATGGCTTGCCCTGAGAGTTGAACACAATGAAGGCCTATGTTCATCTGGAGAAGCCACAGATTCTTAGGGTTCTCCCTTATTCTCCCAGGTCCTCTGATGGGAATGGAATCAGGATTCACCTCATCCCCAGTGGTAAAGGGGATAGAGATAGGGTCTAAGGAAGGAGTATATGACCTAAGAAGAGGGGGTGTATGTCCATTCCAATATTCTTCTGATCCTATATCTGTAGGATCAGTATCTACCACATTCAAGGGGGATCCCCAGTTTGAATTAACTGATTCCGATCACACTCTTGACACCATATGTGAGGGGTCAGAAATGAGGTGGACAACTTTGTGAAGGTTTTTCAAAAGATGCCACTTTATTAAACTAAAAAAAGGTTTGATAAACGCCTCACTGTCCCTACGCTGATGATGATTTCTCTGCCTAAAATAAACTAAAGGAAACACTCTAAGAAATTGGTTCTGTCCCTCACACTGGTACATACAACAAAATCAATAAGGTAACATATGTTGATTCAGATATAACAACATTAACAGTTATAGTCAAGATCCAGTAATGGTTTCTCCTTGTAATTTGGGTGAGTCTCCCTTCCCCAGATTCAATCAGGATTCGAACCGACAGTTCAAAAGTATAAGGAAATCCCGTCTTGCAGCAAAGTTCGAATATAGTTCCAATAAGTCTCTCAATTGGACTTGACCAACAGTTCAAAATGTTCCACAAATCTTTTGTCTCTCCACTTGGGGTAAAGAGTTCTATACAATCTTTCTTCAGGGAATAAATATACTTCCACAGTTCATCAAGATCAACAAAAAGGCTTCTGTCTAGATAATTCTGTAGCAGTTCACAAAATACTTGCATCGCCAATACTGGTTTGTAAGGATGATTCCACAATTCATCGCAATGTGCTCTTGTATTCTTGCCACTTCTTCTTCGACACGTTTAACCACACCACAGTACTTCAATGACTTCTGCCTGGTCCACTTACCTGCCAGGCCTACACCTCAAGGTCCCTTGTCCTACTGTACTCTCCTGCCAGGACTGGCAAAACTACTACTACTTCCGCAAGTACTTCAGTGGTTTAGTTTTTCTTCATACAACTCAAAAACTCTTATGATTTGATCAACAAGTTTGACTACTTCTTTGGGGAAAACATTGGTGCTGTTTGTTCCACATTTTTGATTGACACATGAAATGCAGGTTGTACACCTCTCCTCCAGAATAACTTTTGTCAGAAGGGCAGCCTTCCTGCCACTCGTGTTTACCCACACTTGCATCAACCAAGTACTGATAATTGATTCTTCTCACTCCTGATCTTCTTTGGCTTCGGCAGTGTTTATTTAAATCGGTTCCCCCTATTGTTTCTTTCTCCCTTTGACAATAGGGTCTATAAAACACTGGTCTCTTAATTGCCCTCCCGTGGCTTTGGCAAAGTTGGTTCTTTTTAACTGGATTTGTTATTGCACTCTTTTGGCTTTGGCACAGTTGTTTATATTGGTTTCTAACAATATTGCCCTCTCGTGTAGTTATTCTGACCTTCAAAATTACAATGACACTTGGCTGCCTTGTTATATTGCCACTCTCTTCACTTCGTATCAACTTGGCATTTAGAATAATTATCTTTCTACTTCACATTAGTTCAACATACATAATTGTTATGAAAGATTTCCATTCATGGCTAATTTCCCCCCCTGCTGTGAACCCCCCAACTTTTTGCTATGGTCTGACCAACATAGCCTGACTTTTGCCAGTGGAGGACAGCCTTCTGCTGCACTCTGCTGGGTTTTTGCTCACTTTGTTAGGGGGAAACTGACATGCCCTTAAAGAAAGTATTGAGCGAATTTGAGAAACTTCAGTTTAAGAAGAAACAGCAGGGCTCTTACTTCATTATCTACGTGTGGACCTGTCAATGTAACCTGAATAAAGGAATGTACGCTTAGGACTTGCCTGATGACTTCAGTGTGTACATTCATCCATGTTTACAACGTGATTTCCACTTTAAGATGAATGTTCAAATGGAATGATGCATTCTATTTCACTGCCTTGTTATGCAGTTTTGCTTTTTAATATAATGTTATTTTCTGCTATTTACGTCAATTCATTGGGCCTCATTACACGTTAGGCGGTAGGGATTTACCGTTACCGGTAAGGGATTACCGGTATCGGTAAATCCCCTCCCCAATTACGACCCGGACATACCGCTATTAGCGGCACCGCTAAGTACGGTGTCACTATTAGCGGCAAGTCCGTGAGCGCGCGTCCCCTCAGTCTGGAAATAGCGGCATAGCGCTAATATCACGCCATCACGAGCCATGCGGACATGGCAATACCGGCATGTTGTAGACCCAAAAACCCCTTACCGGCAAGGCGCTAATACCGGCATCGCGAACCACACGTTAAAAGAGCACAGAAGTGTTCCTACCTGCCACAGGTTGACAAAATCAGCACAGGTGGAGGCAATGGAGACTGGCAGCACAAAAGAGCACACCACACCCCTTCCCACACCCATTCCCACACCAAGATGGATGCAATACTAGCAGCATTACATGGGCTAGAGGACATGATTGCAGTGCAGCAGCTACAACAACAGGCAGCACAGAGGAGACGCAGGAGGAGGAGGAGGGCAAGACAGGCGCAGCAAGCACCACCAGTGCACCTAGTGATACCACAGAGGCAGCCACCAATTCCCAGGATCAGAGCCAGTCCAGTCAACCTAACCCCTGAGCAGATACACACCCTGTACCGTCTGGACCGGGATACCATCACCACAATTGTAGACATGATATACAACGACATTGTGAGTCTCATTGACATCCGTACTGCCATCCCCCCTCTACTGAAGGTGGTAACTGTGCTCCACTTCTTGGCCCCAGGCACCTACCAGCATACGGTAGGTCAGATGCATGGCATATCACAACCAGTATTCTCACGCACACTGAGCCAGGTGCTCGATGCCCTCCTGAAGCACACAAGTCAACACATATACATGCCACGGACTGCCCAGGAGATCTCCAACACCAAAGTTGGCTTCCATTCACTGGCAGGCATCCCAAGTTGCATCGGGGCCATCGACTGTACCCATGTTGAACTGGTGGTCCCACATGCCAATGAGGTAGTGTACCGTAACAGAAAGCAATACCACTCCATCAACGTCCAAATGGTATGTGACTCCAATAAGATCATCACACATTGCTGTGCCCGATATCCCGGTTCAACCCATGATGCAATGGTCCTGCGGAACTCGACAATACCACGATACATGGAGCGACATGCTGGACAACGTTCGTGGCTACTTGGTGAGTAGCAGGCCAACCACATGGCAGTGTGATGTGATTGTGAGTGGGGGGGTAGATGCATACTCCAACTGGGCGTGATTGGGGGGGGAGATGCATACTCCAACTGGTCGTGAACTGGCGTCAGGAGAAGAATGGACATACATATTTGCATCACTGTACAGTGAGGCAGCCCACAATGGAACAGACACAAAACCACATGCTAGAAGTTAGTGCCACGACAAACATATCTATCCATTACGCCAAACAGGCCATTCCAAACAACATGCACACCGCACAACACACCATTCCCCCATTACACAAATCAGCAACATGCATATATAAATCACATCTGAAATGTACGCTGAACAACATCAGAAATGATCCGCGCACATGAGTGCATACAAATGGATCTCCTGTAGCCATTGTAGTGAGCCACACCCGTACCCCACCACTGAATTGCCATTGAACAGCATGGGGACATCAACTAAGGAATGGCAGTGTACTAGCAGTGTGGCACTAACGTTGCCAGGGCCAGGAAACACAAATTACTTAAACTCAGGCGGGACATGGCAATCCCTGACGTATGCATGCATGGTGCATGTCCACTTGCAAGGACCACCTCACCTTCCCACATTGCAGTTACCCTGATTGCCATGCGTGCTTGCATCAGTGGATGTCGTTGAAAATGCTATGTTTGTATGTGTGATATGTGCAGGCTCCACTTTATGTAGACACTTACACATACCCATTGTTGCACCCATGCAGGTGATGCAGGTTATTCCCTGAAGAGGTGGCTCCTTACCCCTGTGCGGAACCCACAGAACAGGCACAAAGAGGACTACAATCATGCACACACCCGTACCCGCGTGGTGATCGAGCAGACATTCGGCCTATTGAAGGAACGCTTCCGGTGCCTCAGCAGGTCGGGCGGGGCACTCCTGTACGGGCATGAGAAGGTGGCCAAGATCACCATGGCATGTGTCATGCTGCACAATATGTGTATCAGACGGAATGTGCCAATGCCCCCTGACATTGAACTGCAACCACCGTCTGAGGGTGATGACGGGGATGAGGATGGAGGAGAGGGGGCTGCAGGTCATGCAGGTGGCGATGGCCATGAGGGACGTGCTGTGCGGCAGCACCTGATAGACCATTGTTTCTGATGCACATGGATTAGGAGGGTGCAATTGATGTGGAGCTCAGGGCACGGGGTGTATGGAGGATATTAACACAGTGCATCCTTCAACAATAAAGCACACATACACAATAATCAATGTCCAGTCATGTGATTATCCATGCCATTACGTGTGTATTGAGCATTATGTCATTAAAACGTGCATGTACCCTCCACCCCAAACACCCTCACCCCCCTGCCCCCACAACTCCACCAAACACCCTCACCCCCCTCCCCCCACAACTCCACCAAACACCCTCACCCCCCTCCCCCCACAACTCCACCAAACACCCTCACCCCCCTCCCCCCACAACTCCACCAAACATGGTGTGCACATCAGTGCTGCATTAGTCTCCAAGTGTCAACAGTGACAGGCTGGCCCTACTTCCCTTCTCCACTACCACCATTGGGGGGTTGTGAGTCTGACCGCCGCAAGGACCGGCTGGACCTGCGCAGGATGGTTGTTTGGTCGGAGCTAGTAGACGAGGGGGTGGCTGGTTGATCTGCTCCCTGTGTGTGACGCATGCTCTCCATCACCTCAGCAATGCGCGTTAGGACCTGCCTCACACCAGCCATCTCGTCACGTAGGCGCGTCGTGTTGCTGTCCAAGGCAGCTTTCATGTCCCTTGATAACCCCCGGATCTCCTCCCTGGTCGAGGCAGCCTCGCTCACTTGCCGGGCAACCAGGGCAATGAGCTCCTCCTGGCGCTGTCGTATCAGGCTCATGCTGTCGTCTGCGGCCCTGCCCCTGTTACTCCTCGGCGCAGCTTGCTGCATGTGGCCGACATCAGGTGAGCTTGCCACGGGACTGAATGACCCATCCATTGAATCTTCGGCATACACCTCATGGATGCTGCCATTGGATGTGTTGCATGGGCTGTGGTGTGGGGACAGCTGGGTGCTGGGTGTACGCTGCCCTTCCGGTGTCAGACATGGGTCGTCCACATCACTAATGGGTGCCGTGGCTGCTGCTTCCCCGACGGAGCTATTGGCTGCGGACAGCGTGCCTTCTGGGACTGGCTCCTGAGTGGTGGGGGTGGGTGGTGTGGGTGCTACCACAGTGTCGGATGGCATTTCGACCCTTGGTGTGGTCGGTGCGTGTGTGGCTTGTGAACCCTGGGCCACTCCAGATTTCCCAGTGCCCCTTGATGTACTGGGCCTGGTGCCTGCATCCTTTCCCTTGGCCTGCTTTTTGGGTGGTGGGGCCTGCGTTGCAGAGTCCAGCTCCTCACTGTCAGAATGTGACCCTGTGGGGGAGCAAGACAGGGATAGCATCAGTGATGGGTCAATGTGCATCATGCATATGTTGTTGTTGCTGCAGTTCTTTGGATTTGGACATCTAGTTTGGACATGCAGGTTGTTGGCCAGATGGGTGGGTCATCCGGACATGAGTCAGGGTGACACGTGTGTGAGGTGCTGCTTGCATGTGGTTGTGTGGGAATATGCACGGCATATATGCAGGGTTGTGTACGTGTGTGTGATGACCCCATCCATTAGCTAATTCCCAATTCACATTTGGGGGAGGAACTCATGCTTTGCATTGCAGTGTTTTGCGTGGACACTCACCTCCGCCTGACGTTGTTGCCACACCGCACTCCATTCGGCCCACTCCCTCGATGGATTCAATGCCAATGGTGCTGGCACATGTCTCCTCCCACTCCTGCATCTTCATCGGGGATCCTCCTCCGCCTCCTGTGCCCATGGCCAGATTCCTGTTGGCCGATAATATGCTGCGTACACGGAGGCGCAGATCATCCCACCGCTTGCGCACGTCCTTTACGGTGCGGGGGGTGAAGCCCACCGCACTGACTTTCTGCGCCACCTCAGCCCAGATCTCCTTTTTTCTCAGGAGTGCAGGGCGCCGCATGTCGCTAGCAAACACTACGTCTGCATTTGCAGCCAGGGTGTCTGCCAGCATTTTCAATTCCTCGTTTGAAAAGCGTTCTTTGCGCTGGCGCGCATCAGCTTTCTTTAGGGCCTTGGGCATTGTTTGTTATTGTGGGAAGTGGTTTTGCCAGTTGTGGTGTTGCTGCAGGTCCTGAGTGCAGGGGATGGCAATGGATTGTGTTTTTAAAGATGGCCGCCGGGCTCTTTCCCGTTCCTGTGCGATGACGCTATTTCCGGTTCCGGTGTTTTACGGTGACCGCTAATAGCAGTGACCGCTAATAGCGGTGACCGCTAATAGCATGCAGCATGAGGGCGGAGGTGCTATCAGCACTTTGGTCGGAGCCGGAAAGGTGCTTTTGCGCCATGGCGGTAGGGTCATTTACCGGCATGGCCCTATGCGCGTGTCCGCTTACTCGTAATGGAACGCTATTAGCGGTCTCCTGCGAGGGCGGACACGCTAATAGCGCCATGCCGGTAAATCGCATTTTTTACCGCCTAACGTGTAATGAGGCCCGTGTTTCTAAAATAGTTAAACATCCCAAATTAAACAAGAATAAAAAAGATGTACATGTAAATGGAACCTAAATAAAGGAACTTACCAGCAAGACTTGCCTGATGACTTCAGTGTGATCTGTTCATCAGGACACTACAGTATACTTAAAGTCCAGGATGCATTCCCTAGCAAACGGTACCCCCCCCCCCCCAAAAAAAACGAATGCAAAAACGAGGACCAAAATACCTTGAATCTTTCAATTTTGTTGCACCTTTTTAAAAAATAAATAGGTGGGGGCGTTGGGTTAGGGAATAGAAAAGAGTGCGGGTGGGGGGGGGGATTGCGCGTGGAGGGGGCGGAGGCGTCCCCACCATTAAAACATTGAAAAAGTGCAACAAACTGAAAAAAACTTTTTTCAAAATTCGACCAATTCAAATTAGGTATTTTGGTCCTCGTTTTATTTTCGGTATTTCAACGTAGAATCTAGCAAACCATGTGATGTGGTCAATCAGCATCTTGCTTTTTAATCCAAGCAACAGTGTCGTAGTGTGGCCCACGTGGCAAGGGTGTAATGGAGGGACTGCCCGGAGATAAGGGTCAGGCCTCAGGATCTATGTTAAAAATACGAAAAGAAACGAGGCCCAAAAGACCGAGTTTTTTTGGTTCGAATTCCGAAAATGTTTTGGGTTTTTTCGTTATTTTTTTAAATTATTGCGGGGGAGACCTCTGCCCCCTCCCCCATCTCCTCCTACCTTTATTTATACCTTTACCAACCCCTCCGCCCCCCACTGACCCCTCACTCCTCTATATTTATTTAAACAAGGGCATACAAATCTCGTCGAAATTCGACCAAAGAACTCTTAGCGGTCTCCTTACACACATGGAAACCCCTTTCTAAATACGCGAGTTCTCCCTGAAGCCTTTAAAATTATGTCAATGTAATACTCCAAGTTGCCATTGCTCATGCGCAGAGCTTTGCTAACATTTAAAGCTGTGGCCTAAAGATAGAAAGTGCTTGGTGGCGGAGGAAGCTGACACCTGTTTGTTACGTGATCTGACGAGGAACCAGTTGGTCAGTCCAGGCGTCCACTCTGACAAGCATCGTGCACTGCAAGTAGAAATGCACCCTGCTGCCTCGTGTTTACACGCTTGCATAAGCACCCTAGAGAAATTAATTCACGGCCACGTTCAGGCAGGCAGGCATGTACTGCAAGACAAGATTGCATGGGAAGAAGTCAGCTAATGTCATGTGTCGTAGGGACATGATCATGGCAGCGCCGACTTCTACCCTCCAAACTCGCCTTTGTTCATGCCTAGCAGCTCGGCCTTGGGAGTGCGAGCGCCGAGCCGCGGATTGGCCAAGGTGTGAAGGTCCCCACGCCCCCCTCTCGCCTCCCGGGAAGCTCCAAAGCCGTCTAAAGCTGGCCGGCCTGCCCAGCAAGGTTGGGCGGTCACTGACCGTGTCTTTATTTATTTTGAGCACTTCATAAATAGCTGGTGGCAGGTGCAGGCAGAGCAGGGATTGAGGAATGTTTGGGATGTCAGATGGGTGCATTAGCACATGAATGCCAAAACCACATACAGCCTCAAGTTTCCACTTCCAAAAAAAAAAAAAAAGAACTACACTGAGTAACTACAAGAAGTAAGTACAGTGTCTTAAACCCAGGCAAAGTTACAGGGTTAGTACCATGATGCCCTTTTCAGGGTATGTGTTAAAACCGGAATGGGCCGGAAGGGAACCTTAGCATATAAAAAGGCATTACAAATCAACTGAAAATGATGCAGACACACACGAAGAACGTTTTGAAATGGGAAAGGTGAAACAATGTGGTGTCATTAAACCATTACTGCACAAAATCTACATTTTATCACGAAAAAGTACCCAGAACGGCCTCAAAGGTACCCTAATATATGAAAAGGCAGCAAAAGTCAACTGAGAATGATGCAAACATACTTGAAGAACATTTTGAAATGAGAGAGGCGAAACAATGGGGGGGGTCATTAACCCACCCATTACTGCCCCAAATCTGCATTTTATCACAAAAAGTGCACGGAACGGGCTGCAACTGTCCGCTACCAGAACGCTACTTGAGGTATTTCCTTGTCACCCATGCACTCGAACATCCTTGATGCTGCGACCTCACTCTACCTTGAAATCTGGACTTACGTAACACTCCTCCATAACTTTGGGTACATCCCCTACTCTGGGCACGCTTATACCCTCTTTTGCCTCAGCCCCCCTCTCTGCTTGTCCCCCACGTTTGCACCTCCGATTACATTGCATGTTCACACCCACTTCTAACTTTGCATCTGGGTGCTTTTCAAGTTTGGCCGTCTATTCATGCATTTAGCTTAATTCATATTTGGCTGTGTTTTCAGGCATTTAGCTTAGTTCATATTTGGCTGTGTATTCATGCATCTAGCTTAGTTCAAATGTAGCTGTGTTTTCATGCATTTAGCTTAGTTCATATTTAATCACCTTTATTACCTATCCTTACCTCGCTTCCTATCCTTTTATCTCTACTTCTCCCTTGTTGCTTCTACACTTGCCTGTTGTATCTCGCCCCCCTGTTGTTTGCTTAGATGTCTCCCTATTTTTGTTTTTTATATATTGTATTTGGTTTACAGTCTACATGTCATAGACAAAAGAAAAACCTTTACAATTTGATACAGAAAAAACTACAAAACTTCATTCTATAAAACGAATAAAACGAACAGTTTCTTACCCTCTTAAGGAGAGGAAAAGAAATCAGTTCTAACATAGTAAGGGGAGCGAAAAGGACAATAAGGGGGAAAAAAGGGAAGAAGGAAGCAAGAACAGAAATAAAAGCGTGAGATATTGTAATTATTTAGGATGTTAGATAAGTAGAGAAAAGAAGAGAAGAAAAGGGGAAAGGAAGGAAAAGGTAGCTAGCGAGAGCGCAGCCACTCAAAATTCGGGAAGAGAAGACTAGAGCTTTACAGGGAACAAGTCCATCTGTTTTCTCTTCTCCAGCTCATAGCCAGGTGGGTTATCAGGTGAAATTGAATGTTTCCCTATACCAGGTGTAGGGATTGAAGTAGATTCACCACTGCTGCTGTGAGATGTCTGCTCACGTGTATCCCTCTTCTTGCTATCCCCGCCTCTCTCATCTTCCCCCTCCCTTCACTGTATCCTTAGCACTTACCCTATCAGAAATGTCACATGACCTGTATGATAGCAGTTTGTTTGTCTCCCCCCCCCCAGTCTCACTTGTTCTGGCCTCCCTCTCCCCTCCAGCACTATCTGAAATGTCGTCAGGCCTAGTGCGATAGTTGCTTGTTTTGTTCTTAGAAAACGGCAGCAAATCTTAATTGAAAATGATGCAAATAGACATGCAGAACATTTTGGAAATGAGGAAGGTTAAACAATGTGCTGTCATTAACCCATTAATGCAGAAAATCTACATTTTATCCCCAAAAAAATACACTGAACAGGCCGGCACAGAACTTTAATATATGAAAAGTCAGTGAAACTCAACTGAAAATGGTGTAGACACACATGAAGAACATTTTGAAAGGTGAAAACATTTTGTGTCAGTAACCCATTACTGCCCCAAAGTTACATTTTATCCAAAAAAGTGCCCGGAATGGGCCCAATTGAGACCCTGATATATAAAACAGGAGCAAAACTCACCTGAAAATGATGCAAATACACATAGAACATTTTTAAATGAGAAAGGTGAAACAATGTTGTGTCATTGTACCATTGCTGCCCAAAATCTACCTTTTATCTCAAAAAACGTACTCGTAACCAGCCGGAATGGTACTCAAATATATGAAACAGTAGCATAATTCAACTGAAAATTATGCAAACAGACATGAAGAACATTTTGGAAATCAGGAAGGTTGAAAAATGTTCTGTCATTAACCCATTACTGCCCAAAATCTATTTGTTACCACAAAAACAACTACACAGAACGGGCTGAAACGGTATCCTAATATATGAAAAGGCAGTGAAACTCAACTGAAGATGATGCAGACACACATGAACAACATTTTGGAATGGGAAAGGTGAAACAATGTTGTGTCATTAACCCATTACTGCTCAAAATCTACATTTTATCACGAAAAAGTACCCAGAACGGTAGCCAAATACATAAAACGGCAGCACAATTCAATTGAAAATGATGCTAACATACATGAAGAATATTTTGAAATGAGAATGGTGGAATAATGTGGTGTCATTAACCCAGTAATGCCCAAAATGTACATTTTATCACGAAAAAGTACCCGGAATAGGCCGAAACGGTACCCAAATATATAAAATGCCAGAAAAACTCAACTGAAAATGATGCAAACTCACAGGAAGAACATTTTTGGAAATGAGGAAGGTTGAGGAATGTGCTATCATTAACCCATTAATGCCCAAAATCTACAGTTTATCACTAAAAAGTACCCGGAACATGCCCGCACGGTACTCAAATATATAAAACAGCAACAAAATTCAACTGGAAATAATGCAGACACACATAAAAAACATTTTGAAATTAGAAAGGTGAAATAATGTGGTGTCATTAACGTATTACTGACCAAAATCTACATTTTATCACTAAAAAGTACCAGGAATCGGGCGGGAACGGTACCCTAATATATGAAAAGGCAGTGAAACTCAACTGAATATGATGTAAACACACATGAAGAACATTGTGGAAATGAGGAAGGTGAAACAATGTGGGGTCATTAACCCATTGCTGCCCAAAATCAACATTTTATCACAAAAAAGTACCCGGAACGGCAGCCTAATATATAAAAAGGCTGCAAAACTCAACTGAAAATGATGCAGCCACACATGTAGAACATTTTGAAATGAGAAAGGTGAAATAATGTAGTGTCATTAACCGATTACTGCCCAAAATCTACATTTTATCATGGAAAAGAACACAGAATGGGCTGGAATGTTACCGTAGTGCATGAAAAGGCAGCACAACTCAGCTGAAAATTATGCAGACACACAAGAAGAAGATTTTGAAATGAGGAAGGTGAAACAATGTGGTGCCAATAACCCATTAATGCCCAAAATCTACACTGTATGATGAAAAAGTACACGCAACGGGCCGAAACGGAACCCAAATATATAAAACAGAAGCAACATTCAATTGAATGATGTAAACACACATGAAGAACATTTTCAAATGAGAAAGGTGAAACACTGTGGTGTCATTAACCCGGTATAGCCCAAAAGCTACATTTTATAGTGTTTTACCTAAGTGCTTCTTGCATTCCCATTAACATAAAGACTTCCGACTTCAGTGATTAACTTCTATACGCTTGGATGCAAGAACCAGTGCAAATGAAGCTGGCTACAGTTACCAGCAAGGTACTTCTGCTGTTCAGGATTACAGAGCTTCCTTTTCCGACTCCAAATTATGACGACTGTGGGTTGCTGCTGTTTCCCGGCTTGATTTCATCTCCTGTTACTTCTGCGGGAACTCTTGGGATCCACACCCCTCTGCTGCATGGGTGTCTCCGATCTGGCCTCATCAAGCGAGAGTCTCCTATTCCCCAGTTTCCCTCGGCTTGCTTCTGCACAGGGGCCATGGGAGGATGCAGGACTTCAACTCTGCATTCACAGCAATTAGACACACCTGGATAGACTGTCTGTTGCGTCCAGTCCTTTCCAGTGCTGCCACAGCCAAAAAGGGTTTGTGAGCACAGAACCAACTCAGAGTCTGCAGGTGAAATATGCCCTTCTTCTACTCTGGCATCCCTTCTGTGGTCACACTTCCTTTTGAACTGCCAGCCTCGTGCTCTACCTCTTCTGCCTCTGCTACTGCCAACCTTCCAGCTCCTGCTCCAGCTTCATCTGCTCCTCCCTGCTGCAGCCTTTTATGTCCCTCAGGTGGGGAATTGGGTTCAAGTACAGGCCCTTAGTATTAATTGCCTGACCTTGTCTGGAGCCATAAGGCTTGCCTGCCTGACTTGGACTCCTGTATGCCTCTTTAGCCCTCTTCTTCTTCATAGTCCCTGAGGGATTCTGGGACTTGCAGTTTATTTTTGTAACGCTCACCTGATTCCCACAGAGATGCTGACCCGAACTGGACTGCTACCGTTTCTTCTATCGTGAGGTGCAGGGCCCGGAAGATGCTCTGGACGGTGCCTCCGAATTTGGATTGCCTGGCTTGTAGAGTACGTTTTCTGCAGGTGAAGAAAAGGGATTGATTACCAGCTGGGGTGGATATGTGTTCCCACCAATCTCCCGTTTCTCACTCTTCTTGACCCCCAACTTGGTTTCTGCGAGCTCTCACATTAGGTATTGTAAAGATGAGCTCTCCATCCTGCTTCAGGTGCAGGGGTGCGTAGAATCCAGTTACGTCACTGGATGGGAAATAGTTGCGGACACTGTGTCCTTTCTTCTCTCCTGCGGTAGCCGTAAGTATGAGTGTCTTTTCTCCACAGGAGCCGGGGCCCAGAAACCTAAAGTAGGTAAGTCTCTTGGTGAGTATTTGTTCTCCGTGCTTAGTTAGTGCTCACCATGTATTCCTCTTATGCAGGTGCAGGGATGTAGCTGGCGTTGTGGCCGCGGTGGAGGAAGGTAAGTGAAAGAAAAGCGACTGCTTACTTCTAATGATTGTCTTTTTCTGCTTACAGGTGCCGGGATGCTGCCGGCGACACAGCCGCTGTCGCGCGTGATGAGGCACGTAAGTAAGTGGAAGAAATGTGGCCGCTTTAGAGCGGGCACCTCTAATGACTGTCTTTTTCTGTCTTTCAGGTGCCGAGATGCTGCCGGCGTCGTGGCCGTGGTGGAGTTCGGCGAGGCCACGGATGGGTAAGGCAAGCCGGCGCGGCTGCAAGCGTTTGAGAGCGCTGCTAATCTTGTACCTTTTCTTTGCAGGATCGTTGGAGGTAGGATTGCTGAGGCCGGATTACGGTAAGTATAATTTCTAATGCTCGCCTTCTCTTTTCTTGTCTGTTTGCAGGTGTTCCGGGTGCTGGCGGGCGTGTCAGGAACCAGGATGCAGGAGCCGACTCGGTGAGTTCTGCTGCTGATGCAGAATAACGCGAAGCACGTGTATTCCATCGGGCGTGGTTTAAATAGCAGAGAAGTGCTTCAGGTTTGTGTTCTTCCACCGGCCCCACCCAGGTAAGAAAAGAGTTCCTGAATAGAGGAAATAGTTCCTCCCAGCCCTGATGGCTGGGGACTTCAGCCAGACTGGATTGTTCTGGGCAAGTATGCAGCATGGTCTGCCTCAGGTAAGTCCACCCAAGCATTATTACACAGTTTATCAATATGAGCCCGGCGCCTATGGCCCAGGACTGAAGGCCTTTATGAGCCTGGTGCCAAAGGCGCCAGGACACGGTCCAAAGGGCCCCTGTAGGGGTCTGCTGGGTCCAGAGATGTGGAAGAAGGGTCTGCTTCCAGGGGCGCTGGGCCAGTCCTGGCTCCTCGGGAGTAGTGCTCATGACAATTTTGGGAACATTTGATTTCTCAACTTCTTTAAAAGGTTTTAAGATGGAATTCTAAGGTTTAGCTCTTTGAGAGAAAGAAGGGGCAGGAAAGATCACATGTTTACCATCCCTGTTGGAGTACCTTTGATATTGTATGAAACGTGGGAATATATGGGCATAAAAGATCGGTTTCTTGGGTTCAACACAAAGTGGAGTCACTCCTTCGGATTTTATCTTTTCACCCTGAATAGGAGATCGAGATGTATCAAAATGGCAATACGCCAATTCCTCCTCTTAGACTGGGTCAACTGTATTCCTCTTCAAGCAAAAATACCATTTCTCACGCTGCGCAATCTCCCCTCCTCCCTGGGCCTGGTCTCCACCCAGGTGATCCTCGTGCGGCATTCCACCACCAGGATTGGTATCAGGAAGCGTCTGCTCTCTCCTGGCCTCCTGGGAGGACATTCTAGGCAGAGTTTTAGTGGGGGATCTGCAGGATTCTCCACAGTTGCCAGTCAGAAAAGAAAACAGCGCTCTCGTGTCTCATCAGTGGTGAGAGTGCAGGCTTTGATTAGAACTAGCGATTGCAATCCATTCACGTGGGCTGGTGCTGTGTTTGACAGTGATGAAGAGCAATTTGAAATGAGCAAGTCGAAGTACTTGTTGCAGATTTGGAAGGAAATGAGGAAACTGACATGGGTTGTTAGAGATGAAAATGCAGTGCAAGTGAGATCTTTGATTACAAACAAGTCAAAAGGGAATTTTCAAGGAGGAAACGTGTGATGAGAGACTATACACAGAATGAACCTGTTGATATAGCCTGCATGTTTAGACAATAAGCTTAAGAGCCTTTGTTTCCATGGTTGTTAAGGCTATGGGACACTGGAGCAGAAGGAGTACAACTGACTCCAAAGAAATTGTTGAAAATGGTTTTGCTTACTTGTCATGCAATGTTGGGACAGATATTGAGAGGGTTGCAGGGAAATAGAAATTCACGCTGTTTGTGAGAATGGTTGTTTGTTGCTTTACTGACAGTATACCTACCCTTATATGGTATGGTAGGTTATTTATAACGTGCTTAATACCCAGAGGTTTCTAAACGCGGACCCGGGGATGGAACCAGTGGCGCTCCGTGTCGTCTTGCTTCCAAGGCGAGCAAGTTGCCCCTGAGCTACCCTCCTGAGACATGGATTTGGAAGAGTCCTGGGGATCATGGAAAAGTTTGGCAGAGGCCACGTTACAGCTGAGGGAAATGGGCATGCAGGCTGCATGTTATGCTGCTGTAAATAATCAGGGTCCCTATGTAGAAGTATTCACATCAGGAATGAGGGCATGCATGTTGAGAAATGCCCCTGGCCATATGAAGGGCGCCTTGCTCGCTTTATTGGGATCAGCGTAGGGTAGATCCTTGTAAGAAAGTGGCCATGTGTTTGGGGTAATTGGAAGGAATAGACTCACAGAAATCTACTAGATCAGTGAAATCAGGACAAACTGAGCAGGGAAAAACAGTGCTGGTGACCCATAGACAGATGTGGGTAGAGCTACTGACAGCAGCAGTTTCAAAGGAAGACATAGGGCCTCATTACAAGTATGCCGGTCTGGAAATAGCGGTGTCGATCGCTCCGTACCAGCACCTTGTTCCGGTCCAGTATACTCTGATTTGCAATGCCACTAACACCGTTACCGCAAGTGACCTACCGTATCTGGCAACACTGTGACCGTAATCTGCGGCAAAACGCATAGGCCATGCCTGAGACACCGGCATGGCATTAATATGTTGACCGTCTGAGCTCCACGTACAAGCACCGCAAATCCCATGCCGGAAACACCGGCATCGCGGACCAGGCATTAACTAGAGTCAGGTGTGCAGAAACAGCCCACAGGTGCACAAAATCAGCCCAGTTGGCCTGGCCCCAATGAGCACTGCAAAAGCACAAAAGGACCACTCCCACACCCCACATCCCTTCCAGCACTACCAGGCTAGCAGTAGCAGTACTGGAGCTGGAGGCCCTGCATGCAGCAAAACACAGGAGTAACACGGGATACCAGGAATATCTATATACTGTGACCTGGCCTGGATAGAACACAAAAATGCTTCACATTGAAGGTCAGAGTACTGTTGTGTTTATGTGGTGAGTCCCAGTGTAGTCTACCTGTCTACATATTCACAATAGCTTCACAATTCAAGAAACATCTATAAGAAAACGTGTCTTACAAAAAGCATGTGCTGAGATGAAACAAATTGAATTCAACCCAGCAGACACTAAATCACAATTCAATTTTTTTAATTAACACGTATAGAAAAAACCATGGTAAAAAACTAATCTCATAATTTATGAAAACATTCATCAATGTAAGTATCAATGAATTCGTTAATCAATCCATCAAGTTCATAAGTGGACTGCTAAAATACACCATTCCTATCTCAAACCACAACACACCACACATCAACCGTACTACATTCATACTCAAACAATTCATCAAATCACTTAATTATAACAAATATTTCATCAATAAAAACAATCATGCTAAAATACAACATTGCAATTTCTAGTCCATTGTTAATATGAACCATGAATTAATCACAGCTGTGCCAGTCTATTGTTTGTACAATCTATTCAGACTCAAGCTGGTATTACTTAAAACTGTTTATAAATAAAAGTACAATCCCCGACCCGACATTTTTCTTTCTGTGCAAATCTTGGTTAACAGATATTCTTCAAGGGCAACATGGTCCAGCGTGGTCGAGTGGAATGTAGATGGAACAAGAGAACGTGTATACTACACCGACAGATCTCACCTAAATATGAACATAAAAACACAACATCAATCAGGCTAAATGCTTGAATTTCTAGATTGATCATTACTACCACCGCACCATGAGTGAACGGGGTGTAGAAAAGGGTTATAAATACCCACCATCTATCTCTACCACTAGGGAAATCGTGTGAATCGGGGTACGGAACCATAATAGAAACACCATGTTAATTGGTATATCCAAAGTAATACCACCATCACCAGCACCGTGTGGCATGTCGGGACTTCCAGAACTGCTGATATCATACCTCTGACTAGAGGTAAAACCAACCCTGACACAATTGTGTACCGTGCACAAAAAGAAGAAAAAGATCTATAAATAGTGTCACATGCAGACCTCTACTTGAGGAGGCAGGGAGGCAGAGGATGTGGCAGAGGTGCTTGAGGAGACGGCGGGCCATCATGGCCCTGCAAAATAATAATGGCCAGCTCGTTGCAGCCCTCAGGCAGCCACCTATACCACGCATAAGGGCCGACCCTTCAACCTGAGCCAAAGCCAGATCCACAGCCTGTACCGGCTAGACAGGGAAACCATCACATCCATAGTGGACCTGATGCATGATGACCTGGTCAGCCTCACACTGATCCGCACAGCTATCCCCCCCTTGCTCAGGGTAGTGTCTGTGCTATACTTCCTAGCCACGGGCACCTACCAACACACTGTGGGTGAACTGCATGGGCTATCACAACACTGTTTCCCGCGTTTTCTGTTCAGGTCATTGATGCACTCCTGCATCACGTTGCAGATCACAGAGGCCTTCCCAGAACAGCTGACCAGGTCAATGCCATGAAAATCGCTTTTCATGCCCTTACAGGCATGCCCAATGTGACAGGTGCATTGGACTGCACGCATGTGGAGCTTGTGACCAGGCATGCCGTTGAGGCAGTGTACAGGAACCGAAAACTCTACTACTCACTCAATGTGCAGATGGTGTGTGATGCCCGCCACCTCATCACCCACTGCTGTGCCAGATTTCCCGGTTCTACCCACGACTCCACGGTGCTGTGGAACTCCACACTGCCAGGGTACATGGTACGTCACAGCTGAGAGCATACCTGGCTGTTGGGTGAGTGTATCCACCAAAGCATGTGCACTGTTCAAGGAGGGGGCAGAAAACCCCATAGCGTACCCGGATGTTGGGTGAGAATATCTACCAAAGCATGTGCACTGTTCAAGGGGGGTATGTAAAAAACCTAACAGCAGTGCATGTGTGCAATGCAATGTGAAACACAGAAATAGCATGCCTGAGTACAAGGCCTTGAATGGCGTGTCTCAACTGACCAAACTGATCATTGGCATGCAAAACAACATCAAATCTGTACAGCAACATTAAAAGCACTGCATGTACCAGAATGCATCACTCCAATGTCCCAAAACCAGCACAACCCACACCACCTGCTGCATAGACTAATAATCCTTATGCATCAGAACAACCCACCTCCATACCACTAGCGTCCCGCACACCAATTAGCCAGGTCCCCTGCCTGTTTGAAGTGCACATATACATTTGCATGTGACCGAAGTGCAAAAATGTAACCACATATATCTATGATTGTGTTATATGCACTTCGTGGACTATTGAATTGGAACAATAAGAACACACACCAGTCTCATTTGTGTGTGTTGTAGTGAAAGGGTCAGATGTCATGGTGGGTGTGAATGGGCCATGTCAAAGCGACAGCACACCACGCATGTTGACAAGGCATATTGCCATGTTGTCAATCGTTAGGCTGTCATAGCCTTCCCCATCCATCCAATTGCACGTATGGTATCTCTCTGTGAATATATCCACATTCATCATTTTTGCATTATCATTGATGCTGTTCAACCACTCCCATGCAGCACATCATGTACCTCAGAATGCAAGTACGCCTTCAGGCATGTACTGATTCCAAAATATATTTAAAATCTCATCTCAACACAGATTAACTTCCTTACCTGCGTCAGCCATGCCTACCAGGACTGCGGCCCCCGGCAGGGTCTGCCGTGTCGGGCACACCGGCTGTGTCAGGCCGAAGACTATTTTGCAGGCTGGGAAACATTGCCACCTGGTGATGGCACCCGCAAACTTACACCGGACAAGCCACAATTGCATTTAGCACTTGTCATTACATTGACATTGATGACTGCAGACATATATCCCTAAAATCACCCTGATCCTACGCAAAATGCTCCATACAATGCATGGAGATCCATTCACACGAACAAGGCGCATTTTAACATGCCCAAATATGATATATGCAACATCACCAGAAATTAGCATGTGCAATTTTGCATTGTTTACTGAACACAATACAGACTGTACCTACATAATACGGGCACAACTATGACATTCTACCCTTTCTGTCGCTCCCGTGCAGGTGCTGCTGGATATCCACTGATGCCATGGCTGATGACCCCTGTGAGGCAATCAGAGAACCAGCAGCAGTAGGGATACAACCATGCCCATATCCGTACTCGTTGTACAATAGAGCAGACATTTGGCCTGTTAAAGGCAAGGTTCCGCTGCCTGAGCAGATCAGGGGTGCACTTATGTACAGCCCTGTGAAGGTGGGAAAGATAGTCCTTGCCTGTACCATGTTGCACAACATGGGTCTCAGGCGCAACATCCCACTGCCCCCTGACATGGACATGCACCCACCAGAGGCGGAGGAGGATGACAGTGATGATGAACTGCCATTTGCACATCGCCGTCATAGCATGGATGGCCGTGTTGCATGCGAGGAAGTGAAGTACCACTATTTCTGATCACTTCACACATGCACGTGACACAGGCCAGCTAACGCACTGGGCACTGCACAGTAAATAAATCACTCACACTGAAAAAGCAATGTCCAGTCATGATTTTTATGCAACACCAACTGTAATGTGTTTAATGAAATTATTTACAAATGTGAAAAAACAATAACTGACAATACTATCCCTCCCCACTGCCCCACCCCAACTATCCCTCCCCATTCACCCTCCCCAACTATCCCTCTGCACTCCCCCTACCCAACTATCGCTCCCCACTCGCCCTCCTCAACTATCCTTCCCCACTCACCCTCCCCAAATGTCTCTACACAAGTCCTGTCATGTTCTGCAAGGAGTACCTACGCAAGTCACAGACAGGGAACAAATGTGTCCTGTGCCTATTTAGGTCCCCTTTTTGGGTCAGGCGTGTGCTCTGTACCGAGCTGGAAAGCCACATTGAATGCCACCTTGGGCTGCAGGGCACGGAACTTGCAGGCGTTGAACTGGTGGATGGTGCGTGAGGGAGTTCTGTGGGCCATCTGTCTAGGAATGCCTGGCGCAATTTAGCCATTGTCTCAGCTATTGATGACATCACACTGTTGCCCTCCCGTGCCTTCCTGGACATCTGTACAACGGCCAAGTGCACAGGCATTCCAATGCCCACTAGCCTGGACGCTCTCACGCATCAACTGCGCCTCCTGAAGGTGCTGCTGCACCAGGGCAGTCAAGGCATCCTGGCGTTACTCCATGCGGTTGAGCCTGGCATCCATTTCCCTCACACTGGAGAAGGGGGGGCATTGTGGGCTCATTGGAGCCACAGGGCTGAATAGCAATGGCTCATCGGTGCTGTGGTCAGTGGTCTCCCCTATGTCCACTCCATCGTCACCTGTTATGTCCTCTGCACTGGACACATGTGCATGTGCATGTGGCTGTGGTGGTGGTACTGCAGCAGCTGACACTGCCTTTATGGGTGCTGCTTGTGCGACCGGTGCTGCCTGGATGGGTGCAGCTTGTGCAACCGGTGGTGGCTCAACGGGTGCAGCTTGGGCGACCAGTGGTGGCTCAATGGATGCAGCTTGTGTGACCAGTGGTGGCTCAACGGGTGCAGCTGGGGTGGCAGTGGCAGTTGTGCCTGTTGTGGCTGTGGTGTCTTGGGTGGAGGTGGTGGCAGTCCGTTGGGTCCTGCGGCATCGACAGCAGGGGCCTCTTGAGGTGCTTGGATGGGCCTCCTCATTGTCAGATGATGTGCCTGAGGGAGTCAGAAAGGCAGGTTGTCAGTGAACAGTGAGGATTGATGAGGCAGAGATACATGCATTATCTTGTTTATGCTTGTGCTGTGTCGGGGACATGGCAGGGTACATGGCATGGTGCACACATGTTGGGTCATGCGTACTGTGCAGGTGGATGTGTGATGTCCGTACATGGTAGAGTGGTGTGCCAGAAATACTGTTGTGGTGTACTGACAGTTGCTGGGTACAGTGCTAGGGGTGTGACCTTCACACTGTGGGATGTTGTGTTGAGGAGGGGTGTTGCATGGATGGGGTCACCATGTGCCTGCTGTCTGCAGCATTTCTGCTCATGGGTCAGACTGGCTGGGATGAGGGAGTCACATATTGCCTTTGTGTGTGACGCTTGTCATTTGTGGGTGGAGATGGGGCTTAGCACTGATGTGACTTTGTGCCAGGGGAAGCACGGCGGGCACACGTACATTGAGCGGTGGCAGGGTGATGTGTGTCTATGTGGAAGCAGAAGCATGTTCTGTTGGCAGTACAGGGTGCTGGTGTTGTGTTCTAGGTGTATTAGTGGTATGAGTCATGTTTTGGGGAGGGTGTATGTCAGTGTATGCACCCAGGTTGCTGGTCTTTGTGGGGGCATGTAGGTTTTTTTTGGTGTTGCGGATGATGCACTTGACATTCATGTGATATGTTGGTACAATAGTGGGTGCATGGTGGACAGGGAGGTTGACATTACATTGGTGTTACATGTACTCACCAGCCTCTTCAGGTGTCCTGGATCTGGCCTCAAACAACTGGAGTAACAGGGGATACCAGGGATATCTCAATACTGTGACCTGACCTGGATAGAACAAGAAAATATTTAACAAAGAAGGTCAGAGTACTTTCCGTGTTTATATGGTGAGCATCGATGCAATCCAACCGTCTCTAAGCAGCCATTAAATCATAACAAAAAGATATAGTCTTCAGCAACGTGTCTCATTACATACATCATGTTGGATAGAAACAAATTAAATTCAATCCAGTCGACACACCAATATTATTAAATATAATTTATTAACATTTTTTGATAAGAATTATTATCATAAAAAACACACACATTGCCAAGGGTGTTGATATTATTCAAAAATGTAAACCAGTCCCTTCAATTCATCCAAGGGCTGGTACAATATAACATTCCCATCTTAAAACCACAAGACAACACACATCAACCATCCCGCATTCACTCTCAAACCATTCATAAATTCATATACATTTTACAAATAATTTTCATTATAAAAATGATTATACTAAAAAACAAGTATAGTGATGTAAGACCAATATTGAATAAGAATCAAACACATTCACTAGTGAGTCAGATTTAAATACTGCAATCAGGTCCGACTCTAACTAGTTATATAGCACTGTTTATAATTAACAGTATATCCCCAACCCGACATGTTTCTTTCTGTATAGGTCTAGGTCAACAGAAATTCTTCAGGGGTATTATGGTCCCGTATGGTCAGGTGGATGATAGATGGAGAACAATGGAACGGATAGACTGCACCGGAACTACTCACCTAAATACAAACACAGAATAAACAACATCAATCTGGCGTAATTGCTCAAGTTATCAAATTGATCATCATCATCTCCGTAACACATAGTTAACGGGATGTAGAAAAGGGGTAGTAAATACTCCGAATGTGCCTAAACCACTATAAAGGAGACACCATGTTAGTTGGTGTGTCCTAGATGACACCACCACCACCAGCACCACGTGGCAAGTTTGGATAACCAGCACCGTTTAAATCACACCTCTTAAGTGATGACGTCCAAGATCTTTCGCTAAACAAAAACCCGTGCAACAATGTCGTTATCTATAGGCCAACAACTTACAGCAAGTTTTGTATAGTTGTCTCTAACCATGCCGCCGAAGAAAGAAAAGCAGGCACAGTACTAGAGTGCCAAGGTCGCTGTTAGGATCAAAACTTCACATCCAGAGAGGAGAGATGTAGAACCAAGTCTCTGGACAAATAGACCCCCATTTCACTTTAGTCAAGCGCCACCTATAAACAACACGGGATAAACAAAACATGGGGCTTGATAACTTCTAATGTGTCACACACTATTAGAATAAAGAATGTAACACCAACACCTACGTATATTATATTACCACCTAGGCAATCAATGTCTGTGCGGAATACAACTGCACCTACACAAAAACTGTGCACCCTTAAATCGTGCCCACTAAAAGCGGCTTACCTCAATTCAAAGGGTATGAAGCTCTCTGTTGTATGTATCCAATACATTCATTCCAGTAATGATCACCCCGACAGTCAATGGCCGAAGTCTGGTCAGTATAAATCGAGACCCGCGACTCTTGTATGTATCTATCAAGCGTCACAAAATGAGAGGAAAGAAACAAGCCATAGGCACTCATCAGTAAAACCAATCATCATCATAGGTTGTGCTAACTTCTTCAATGATGTATTTCTAGCAAGACAGCCAAACACTTGAATCAAACAAGTGTTGGAAAAATAAATCACCCTCGCAAGGTTTCCTGACAACGGCTATGTCAACAGACACATTCGAAACAGCACTGCTTACCTGAATCAGTCCCAAGTGTAGTAAGAAGAGAGCTGGAGTCTTCCTATGAGCCCTCGCGTCCAGCGTATGGGCGAAGCATATCCAAAATATATACGCCTATTCGTCCGGTCACGTGGAAATCATGTGACACGGACGTCACGTGCGTCCATAGACACACGCCCATCAGTCGTACATCTAATGGAACGGCTCGTCGCAACAACGCGGTATCATAACCGCGTCATCACGCCCACCAGACTGGGATCCGAAGGGCCCGTTAACCCAGATAAATCAATATGCAAGTAAGCACAATGCACTTCGCCACCGTGCAGAAATCAAAGCAACTCCATATCACTTTTAATCGCAATACGCGTAACGTGATGAGTATGGGTACCAAGGACTCGAAAACAAATGTGGAACTTCATGTGTAAAAATAACGAGAAAACACGTACTCGTGTATCCTAAACTTTCACTCCATGACATGTCTAGATGGATATCGTCCACATTTGAAGATCTAAATATGTCCCAAACTGTAAAGCCATCAAATAACTATATAGTAGAAACTCATCTAACTCAGCAGACACTCAAGACTAAAATTTCCAGTCTATTGCTTCATTTAGACCAACACAATGGCCTGGATCTGGCCTCCACAGCACCGACACCTTTGATGGCCTCGAGGTGCAGCACACTGTGGCAAGTCTCCTCCCAAGGCAGCAGGCATATTGGGGAATGCGCTTCCACCACCTGTGGCCATGCCCTGTTGCAACTGGGCCGAGAGGAGGTTGTGCACCCTCAATTACAGATCGTCCCACCTCTTGTGGCAGTCTCGCACTGTGCGGGGGGTCATGGCGACTGCAGAGACTTTCTGGGCAACTTCCTCCCCGATGCTCTTTTTGCGTAGCTGGGCCTGCCTGTGCTGGTCATTTTAGAAGAGCTCTTCTGCATGCTGGACAATGGTGTCCGATAACATGTTCAATTCTGCCTCACTGAAGCGCGGCTTGTGCTTTTGGGTTTCACAGACTCTTGATGTCATGGTAAAGGAGGTGTTTCAGGGATCAGGAGTGGTGGATGTGGCCTGTGCTTTCAGGATTGCAATTGGTTGTGTTTTTTTAATGGCCGCCGGCCGATTTCCTCTTCCGGCGATCACTTTGTTTTTGGTCATGGTATTTGCAGGAACGCTGTTACCGGTGCCGGTGGCTCCGGGTCCATGTTGCCAGATTCGGAGTCACTGACACCGAGGACGACGGTGCTGGCATTTTATGTGGGTTTTGATGGTGTTCCGGCATGCTGGTACCACCGTTTCCGGCATGCCTGTTAGGGAGATTTCTCACACAAGTGCTTAATTCCCTCTACCTTAGAGCCCTCCAGCTCTTTTGCTATATTTTGGGGCTTTGAACTTTTCATTTTCAATGTGTTTTACTTTTGTGTTCTTTGGTTATGGAGTTTTTAACAACTCCAGTGGCATCATCTTTTCCTATGTGTCACACAGCACCATCAGTGCAGTGGCACAGGGGTGTCTTTTCAGGCTCCCCAAAGGTTTAACTACCTTCCCTGAGAATGACTACTGTCTCTCAGGGCATGTAAAGTTAAATTGACTTTACTAGTCTCTTTAAGTGTACTGACCCAGCACACCCTATCTTACTATAGAGTGCTGGAGGGGTTGCCTAGCATCCCGAGTCAAAACACTCATGTAACAGTACAATGTTACCTTTTCCTATTTTAAATGGCTGGTGGCAGTGGTTTAGATTAACTACCGTGATTTTTCGCGACCGCTAACAACGATAGCTCAAAATCAGGGGTAGCCATGTTTTTCTATATGGCGCCCGAGACCTATCTGAAAACACAGACTCTGGTCATCTTTTTTCCCCATTTCTTTTAGGAAAAGTCCTTCTTGTGTTTGTCTCTGTGCACCAAACCAGGTTTGGTCCCTTTGTTTGTGCCCTTTGGCGGCTTCTGTGCTGAAGCCCTCCTCTGGTGCCAGAGTGTCTGGGGTGGACAGGATGTGAGGGAGGTGCCCGAAACTCCCTGTGCTTAGTCTCCTAAGAGACCTGAATGCACTCTGGTGTGATTGGCTGGCTGGCTGTCCAGCAAGGACAGCCACCCTGCTGGGTGAGTGACAGCCAGGCTGAATGAATGGGAGGAAAACTGTTTAAAAGCAGGTCTCTGGGTCTTGGAAAGCAGAGTCGACCACTGGAACGAAAGAACCGAAGTGGAGAGGAAGGAAGAGGACTGCTGCAACACCTAGACGACCAGTGAAGCCCTGCTGCAGGTCCGAATTGCCTGAAACTCTGACGACAGAGAAGCCCTTCAAGGTTAACTTCTTCCCCTGAGTTTGGTGGGAACAACTAACTCGCAAGCCACCTGGACACTGTCCTATTCTGGTAGAATTCTCTTCAGAGTGCTGTTGAAAACCGGATAGCCAGAGGGAAGGAAACCAGCGGGACTTTAAGGCACTCACACCTTAAACCGACGTCTTGCTACAGCTTTTGGCCTCTTCCCTGGGCAGTGCAGGAACCTCCTGACGTCCTCCTTCTGGTCCCCACGACTGATGCTCAGGAACAGCGAGATCTGCTTGAACTGCCAGCAACAACTGCCTCAGCTACAGCTTTCTTCATTTAAAAGGTACTGTGCAAACGCGGTCCAGAAATCTTTTCGGCCATCGAGAAAGTGCGTGAAACTTTCCTCAACTACGAAGGCTTGTCCTTCCCTAAACATTCGTCAAACATTTCGCCTAGCCAAATACTTTAAAAATCCGTGGCAAAGACTTAACCGTTACATACCAGAACTGTGCTATCCTATACAAAAGACTCTGAACCATTGACTTTGGCCCAGGCCTATTGAGAAGAATTGCTGGTTGTATTTAATTTGAACCCCTTGCCCTGCCTATGATTGTATTTGGGCTGTCTATTCTTATAACTTTGTCTTTCCCTTCCTTTTCTAAGTATCTAAAGTGCCATTTTGCTCACACTTCATTTTTTAGCTAAACTTGTTTAGTTACTTACTGGTTGGATTTTTGTGGTGTATTAGTGTGTGATATTGAGCTGCATGTGCTAGTGTAATGTTTTATAAATAATTAAGTAAATAAATGTATATTCTTTTACTGAGAAACCTTGAGTGTTTACTTGAATCACTGTATTGGTTGGTCCTTTGTGTAACTTGTTCTACTGCTCACTTAAACTCTTGAGATACGTCTGGCTGCTCAGCCATCGCTACCACTTTACTGTGTAGTACAGGCTTGTACCAAAGGTTAAATTGTGCTTACACTTGTAGTCCTAATTACCTGTAGTGTTCCCAAAGGGTACCCCAGGTGATGCTGCCTAACAATGCCAGAATGCTTGTGCACGCCAACACATAATCAACTGGAGATTCCAGCATCACAGGTTGCCGGACACAGTGGCACCGGCATGCCGGAAAATCAGATTTCTTACCAGCATACTTGTAATGAGGCCCATAGATGGGAAACCTACCTCTGTTTTATTGAGTAAATAGAAACACTTACATAAGGGTAAGAAAAAGGCAGCTAAGCACTCATCCCCTCCTGAATCAGCTCCGGAAGTAGGCGAGGAAAAGAAACCAGAGAAGAAAATGTATCCTACCTTCCCTGACCATTGGGCGGCACCTCAGACATTTGACGGATGGGGTAGCACGCTCTTTGGGGTGTGGCTAATAAAGGAAGGCAGCCATGGAGACCGAACACCCACGGTTCTGATAGCCATTTACCAGAGAAAGAGCACACAGTTTTTAACACTAGACACAGGGGCAAAAATCACTTTGATAAGTGGTGAACCTGACAGACTATCAGGAACGTAAGTTATCATTCTCAAGGGTATCGAGGTGCAG
Source organism: Ambystoma mexicanum (assembly GCF_040938575.1). NCBI lineage: Eukaryota > Metazoa > Chordata > Amphibia > Caudata > Ambystomatidae > Ambystoma > Ambystoma mexicanum. Next base: position 4,922,113 of record NW_027182323.1, read on the forward strand.
AGACTGTAGCCAAACCCTCCAAGATCAAAATGTCAATTGGGAAAGGTCCCCAGTTCAATGCAACAGTGTTAATTGCCCAGGTACCTGAGTACATAATATGGAAGGATTTGCTTTTAGGGCGAGCAGTTGAAACTGATTGGGGAAAATGTGTGTTTGGAATTCAGAGTAGTCATGTGAAAAAGGTTTCTCCCATGTTGGTGGGGCATGCAAAATGGTGTCCTTTACACTTGCCCCCACCTTCTGAACCAGTGCACATCAAGCAATACAGAATACTGGGAGGGCAGAAAGAGATTGAAGAAACAATTGAGTTCCCTTTGCAAGCATGGATTATTAGACCAGCAACTAGCCCCTTCAATTTGCCCCTATGGCCTTTTCATAAACCCGATGGTTCCTGCATGGTAGTTGTTGAGGATTGAATAAGAAGGTGCCCCCTCTTGCAGCCGTTGTGTCTGTAATTGTCACTCTTGTTGAAACACTGAGTCGGGAAGTGGGTGAGTGGCATGCAGCAGTATTCCTTGCAAATTCTTTCTTCTCCATAGACACTGAGGAAGCAAGTCAGGAACAGTTTGTATTTTCGTAGAGCGACAGGCAGTGTACATTCAGAAAATTGCCCTGGGGTATGTGCACAGTCCCACACTTTGCCACAGAATTGTTCGTGATTTAGCCATGTTGAAACTGGAGAATGTGAAAATCTCACACTACATTGACGATGTAATACTCACAGGAGAGACAAAAGAGATTGTGGAGCAAGTTCTAGAGAAATTGATTTTACACATGCAGGACAGGGGGTGGGCTATTAATCTGAAGAAGATACAGGGCCCATCCAAAGAAGAGACATTTCTGGGGGCCATATGGGCAGGACCTGTAAAGAATTTCTCTAGACTGTGCTCAATATGGTACATCAGCTGGCTCCACTTAGTAGCAATAGAACAGAAATAAGATCCCCAAAAATCAGGACCTTCTTTCCCCTGTACACTATTTTAGCTCAGAATCCAGCCAAAAAATTCAATGATATATCACTTTAAAAGGAATATATATGCAATTAATGATAGATCCAGTGATATTTTTGAAGAAATATAGGTTCTCAATGCACTCTTGTTGTCACAATCTAATGTGGTTTCGTGTATAACCCAACACGTTTCAAGATTGTTATCTCTTCATCAGGGGTACAATTATTTGTAAGTGCTGTCATTTAAAAAAAGAAAAGAATAAAGTAAGTGTCAATTCAGTTCTTTTAACACTTCCTAAGATACATGTATTGCTTGATAAATCACCTCATATGTGTTAAGGTCCAATGGATATCTGTGTACTATTGTTAGCTACCACTCCAGTGCTCCCTGGGGGGATCAACCATAGTGCTCAAAGGAAAACATAAAACGAGAACCAATAAATGGCTATATTCAGTATTAAGTACAACTTCTTAAGGGTATCTATTATTCAAAAAGTAAAGTCTATTCCTACCACCACTAAGGTCTTAGAATCAAACAAGGGCTGATGGATGTGACATTATGTTCAAGGACCCTCAATGGATAAGAAACAAAGTTTCTAAAAACATAAACATAATGGCATACTTAATAAGTATCAAATGTGGGGATCGTTATTAGTTGACATCTGAAAAGTGTCATACTGGATACCAAAATTCAACCTCACCTTAGTGTAGATCTGGTGAGGTCTAATATGATGAATACATACATCCTCGATTCAAATTGAATTTCTAAAAATTGTCAAAGTAGTGTACTGTATTACTATCAATTAAATAATGTCGGGGGCGTGGCTTGGCGCCGATGGCGAGCGGTAGCTGATCCGCCGAGCTCCGGCCGAGACGCCGTTTCCTGATCCTTTTTCTCCGGCTCGCGTGCGACCCCGACTTCTGAGAAGGAACGAGCGGTTGGGCGAAGCAGCCCTGCACCTGAATAGTTGTTGGGCCCACCAAATTGGACCCCCCTGAGACTCCGGTGGCCCTGAATCGGTTCTCCCCCCCTCCCGTTCTTACTGGATCCAAGATGGCGCCCCGCACAGCATAGCGGTGCCTGCGAGGGGTACCCCCTCCCCCAACGGATTCCAGGGCCCGGCGGGGAGAGGCAGCAGCAAAAGAGAGGCTCCGCTCTTCTAGAGACCACCTCTACGGACCACACCATCACACACGGGGGCAGACCACAGCTCACGGCCCGATATTTGGCCAGGTGAAGGGCCCCACCAGTGATCTCACAAGTGAACTAACTTTTGAGGCCTAAAAACACCCGCAACCATCGCTCCAAGATGGCCGCCAAGAACAAGACCAGAGCCGCCACCATGGACTCCTTTGTTTCCACCAGGGCGAAGACCCCCACTCAATCCAAGGCCAGCTCCTCTGAAGTTGCCCAGTCGAGCGAAGAGGTGGCGGCCGATAACCACTCTCAGATACTTGATGCTATAGCCTCGCTAAAGACGCATATAGACTCCAAGATCGACGAATTCAAAGTCGATATTCAACTGATCCGCCAGGACGCTCGCAACTTAACGGAGAGGGTCGCGACCGTTGAACAGTCGGCAGAGGAAGCCTCCACGGCCATCACAGCCATAAAGTCCGAAGTTGTCCTCCTGAAGAGGAAAGTCACCTTTTTGGAGGAAAAGGCGGAGGAGGCCGAAGGTCGGGCCAGACGGAGCAATATCAGGATCCTGGGGGTCCCGGAGGGGAACGAGGGAGTAAATACCACATCCTTCGTCGAAACCCTTCTGCTACAAGAAATAGGGGCCGGCAAATTGACCCAGGGATTCTCTGTCGAAAGGGCCCACAGATCCCTTCAGAGGCGCCCTCCCCCCGGATCGCACCCCAGACCCATAATCGCTAAGATACTGAACTTTCAGGACAGAGAAACTATCTTACGGCGATCCAGGGAGGGGGGCCCCATCGAGCGAGGAGACTCCAAAATCTCCATTTATCCGGACTACACGCAGAAGGTACAAAGAGAGCGGAACTCATTTGTCCCGATAAAAGCCCGGCTCCGACAACTGAACCTAAAATATAGACTACTTTATCCATCGCGCCTAAGGGTTGTCTACAAGGAGAGAGTGGTATTTCTCGAGAACCCAGATGCGGCCAACATGTGGCTTGAGGATAATAACCTGGCGGATGGCAAGGACAACTCACAGACTGAGACCTAACCCCCCAGCGACCCCCATGTAAGAAACATCGCACGTGAGACCGGAATACAGAAGATAATCCAACTACAGTTTTTTCATTTGGAAACGGCCTCGTTCGGCTCTGCCGCCAGGCCCTTGCCCCACCCCCAGCGTAGTATTTACCCGGTCTGGGCACCCGCCTGACCCAGCTCGCGCCCGACTCCCGGATGGGCTCCGACGGCTCGAGAGCGCCTGAGCACCGCGACAATGTTGTAGTTGCTGGGCGCACCAGTTTAAGTTTTGTTGTTAGTTTTATTAGTTGTACAGTCTTCATGCCTCTTTTGCCAACGCAGACCGAGATGGGTCTGGGACATGACACCGATGAACGAAATGCAGTGGTATCCCCCCTGCAGCCCACCCGAACAAGACTAAAGTGGAGTCGGACCCCAGAGTCCCACACCAAATCTGAAACTCGAACCGGATGGCGGCACAGCTTACTGTAATGACCTGGAATGTGCGGGGCATGGGCTCATACCTCAGGCGCAATCGTATACAGTCCTACCTCAGGAGGAAGAAAATCTCCATTGCACTCCTTCAAGAGACTCACCTCATGACGGAGGCCATGTCTAAAATTGCAGACCGATGGGCTGGGACTGTTAGAGGGTCCCCCTACTCTAAATACGCCAGAGGGGTGCTAATATGGATAAGCCCGGACGTCCCCTTCCAGATGGAGGGAAGTGAACAAGATAAAGAAGGGAGATTCACAGCGATTTGGGGCACATTGGAACAAACCCCAGTCTGCTTCATCAACTCTTACTTCCCTCATCACGGGATATCGGCGTACCTCACCACATTGATAACGAAGCTGACTCGGTACCGGGACCGCACCTTCATATGGGGAGGGGACTTCAACTGTGTTGCTGACACGAGTGCAGACAGATCGCTGCCCCCCCCACGCCCGAGCAGCCTCACATCCGGTGCCTTGAGGGAAACTCTGGAGCAACTCAACTTAGTGGACATCTGGAGGGAACACCATCCGACCGACAGGTCCTACTCCCACTACTCAGCTCCACACGGAGTTCACACAAGAATTGACTATCTGTTCATCAATAAGGAACTTACCCCACACATAGCAACCACAGAATACCTGGGGCGGACGATCTCCGACCACTCCCCACTGACCATGTTATGGCAAATGAGAGGCCCCAGACCCCCGATCCCCATGTGGAGGATGCCGACCGCGGCACTTGCGGACCTCGAGTTCAGGGAAACCCTTGCCGAAAAATTGGAAGAATACTTGGAGAACAACATCGGTTCGGTCCCCTCCTGGGGCACATTATGGGAAGCAATGAAGGTGGTGACCAGAGGCGAAATCATATCGAGAGCCGGCGGAACTCGCAGGCAGTTGCGGAGAACCCTGGAAGCACAGGAAGCTGAGATCTCCCGACTGGAGTCCACATGCGACAACTCTATGGAGACAGAGACCAAGCTGAAGGAAGCCCGCACAGAATGTCAGCAGGCATGGGAAAGACTGGAAAAATTTGATTTCGCCACGCACACCGCCAGATCTCATAAAGAATCGGACAAACCGGGAAGACTACTAGCATGGCTCTGCAAACGGGAACACCCCAAACATCTCCCAGTGGAGATACGGGACGCTAATGGGTCATCCCACTCGACTCAGCTAGGGATCAATGAAGCCTTTGCTAAATTCTACACAGAACTGTATACCCACAAGACCCAGATTCCTGCTGCAGACATCATAGACACACTCGAGGAGATAGAACTTCCCCACATTTCGCTCGAGCAGAGAGAGGAGCTGGAAACCGAGATCACTCTTGAGGACGTTCAAGGGGCAATCAGGTCCCTCTCCAACAACAAAGCCCCTGGCAGTGACGGCCTCCCACCTGAGTTCTATAAAGCGTATGAGTCCATCCTTGCCCCAGTTCTCCACGAGGTCTACCAGGAGGCACACACGGATGGGATTCTCCCCAACACCATGAAGGAAACCATAATAGTCCCCATGCTCAAGCCACACAAATCGCCCACCGACTGTGAGTCCTATCGCCCTCTGGCTATGCTAAACTACGATGCCAAGATCCTCACATCCATATTGGCCCGCAAGCTAGCCAGGGTGGTGGGTTCCATCGTTCACGAAGATCAGAACGGATTCGTTCCTGGGCGCAACACCACTGCTAACCTCCGGAGGTTGCAGCATGTAATGGCCGAAACATATGACAGGGACGAGGACCTGGCGGTGTTGTCGCTCGACGCCATCAAGGCCTTCGACTCCATATACTGGGAGTGGATCAGGGAGGTCCTGAGAAGATTTGGCTTTGGAGGGGGCTTCATCAGGTGGGTTGAGGTCCTCTACAATTCCCCGACGGCGAGAGTAAGAACGGGAAGAGTGGTTTCAGCGGCTTGGGATATACAAAGGGGAACAAGGCAGGGCTGCCCGTTATCACCCATGCTGTACATACTGGGCCTGGAACCGATTGCATTATACTTCAGGCAGCAGCTTTTCGATGCTGGCATTAAGGTGGGCAATGCACACCACATAATATCCTTGTATGCAGACGACGTCCTTCTTTACCTAAGCTCCCCCGAAGTTAACGCGCCAACCGCGTTGGAGATACTGGACAACTATGCGAAGTACTCAGGGATCCGCTTTAGTAGGAATAAGTCCTCTGCCTTCCCCTTGGCGGGCTTACGCAACATTCCGGAAAACAATCTCCCTGAGATAGGAATAAGCTGGCAACTGGTTCAGTTCCGTTATTTGGGGATCAACATAAGCCACACCCCGCTACTCATGCATGAACACAACACCGAGGCCGCCATCACGAGTCTCCGAAGTTCTATAAAGTTTTGGTCCAAGCTCCCATTGGCCATGGTGGGCAGGGCAGCGATTGTCAAGATGATCGTACTCCCCCGATTCCTGTATTTCTTCGTAAACATTTGCCATTACATTAGACCGTCCTTCTTCAAGAAGCTGGAGGCCATCATCAGGGACTTCCTTTGGGGCCCACACAGGCATAAACTGTCGCTGTCCGTCCTCTCTCTCCCACACAAAGAAGGCGGAATAAAGTTACCGGATCTCCAGTTGTACTACCTGGCTGCCCAGCTGAGTCACATAACGAGATGGCTCTCGGATGAGCCTTCAGCAGAGACCGAACTGCTGAGGCAACCCTCGGACAATGTGATCCCCAAGGAGATCCTATGGCACCCTACATGGCAACCCCCGGTCCCCTCCATGGTGATTGACCTGGGAAGAAAGATATGGGCCAGGTCCTGCTGCATCAGGCGAATACGACACCCATACTCTCCGGACAATCCCATCCTAGCAGACACCTGTCGAACGGCTGCAGACATCTCTACGGCAAGGAGGTGGGAAGAGGCCGGCATTTACACATGGAGCGACATGTATGAGGAGGGAGAATTCAGGGATTTCGAATCTCTTAAGGCTGCCGATGGAATTCCCCCGGGCCAGTTCCTCTGGTACCATCGCCTCAAACAAACTGCTAAGAAACAATGGACCGGATGGCCGGAGGAGCCCTCCCCTGACCCTCTGCTACAAGAGATGCATGACCTCTCGGACGGCTGGAGACCTGTCTCCAGGCTTTACAGCAGACTATGTGATAAAACCAACCCTAAATGCGAAGATCTGAGGACAAAATGGGAGGCGGACCTTGAGACCCCGATTTCAGATAAAGAATGGGAAAGAGCGCTGATATTTCCCAAAAAAGTATCCAGGAACACCAGGTTTGGCCAGATCCAATTGAACGTTCTTTACAGGACATACATGACCCCACATAGGGTTGCCTCCTTCAATAAGACATCCTCCCCTGCATGCCCCTGGTGCGGGAATGATAAAGCAGATGTGATTCACATGTTCTGGACCTGCACCAAGGCGATGGCACTGTGGTCCAAGGCCAAACAGACCTGCATGGACGCCGGAATGACAAGATACGAATGGACTCCTGGCGAGTGCCTCCTGGGGACCTACCCCAGACCTAGCAAATCCAAGCACGCTGTTAAATTAATGGACATCTCATGTATCCTGGCTAAAAGAACAATAGCGATGGCCTGGAAGACGCCGTCGGGCCCCAGGCAAGAGAGATGGCTCAAAGAACTCGAGAGATGGACAACAGCTGAAACCAGGGCCTGGCAGGAAGGAATCACGAACAGTGGCGAAACCGAAGGTGGCACTTTGGAATCATGGAAGGCCCTCCTCAGAGACATACGCTTCAGCGCTGACTACAAACCCCCCTGAAGTCCCACACCACTGCATTGACACTGCTCGGATGCCGGCATTGGTGGAACCACCCCTGTGTTTGACCCCTCTTGCTTCCTGAAACTTTGGGTCATTGCCCCTAACCCACCCGTCCACTGTAAGTTTGCTACAACATGAAGACTGTTGTTGATTTGTTTGTTCCCCCCCCCTTGTTTCCCCCTCACCGTCTCCTCCCCAGTTCAAACCAATGTTGATTTCTTGTTGTATTGCACGTTTTCTTTTTCTTTTTTCTATCAAAACCAATAAAATACGTTTTAAAAAAAAAAAATCAATTAAATAATGTCAACAATTGTACACATCTTATAAATGTTCTGCCAGATACCAAAATGAGACCTCACCTTAATGTCATGCCATCAATAGGATGGCTGTAGCTAAATAGATTGAAAATTGTCCCAAAGTCAGTTTAAATTGTTCTAGAATAGTCAACAGTCATGTGTGGACCTAAATCCGCTTGTGTCACCCGCATTAACAGAAAGTCGAGTCAATGCCACCAGGATGGCTGCTATTAATATGAGCGTGCGGGTGACACAATGACGTCATTGCGTCACCCGCTGTGTGCACCGTTTTCCATAAATAAATAAACAATGCAAGAAAGTTTTGTGTGGAAATGATTGCAACATCTTGGAAATCATGTTGGATATGGAACACATCCAACTTTAAAAATGTACTATACTGTACCTTGCATGAGGAATATAAAGGTAAAGGTGATCATTCAGATGGATGGTCACAACGTGTTGTAATCGATTTACCATAATATCTCCTTCTCTCCAGGCTTTTATGTTGTGGTGTATTCATCATAATTGTGCTATGTTGCAGGAGCCTGCATCAGATCCGTTTTGAGCAATGTATGCACAAGCAACTACACAAAGGTAAGAATGAATTCGAAAATAAGGGAGTCTTAATATGCCAATGATCAAAGTTGTGTGAATGGTGACTCCTTATCTCTGGATAAATCCTATAGCAGTTTATTTATTTATTTATTCAGATTTGTAGAGCGCACGGCAGCCCGGGGGCATCGTGGCGCTTGTTACAGACAATGTCTTGGTTACATAGGATACAGTAATTACATACAATAATGAATTTACAGTAGACATATATACATTGGCAACGCAGTATATTTACATGGATTCCTGAGAATTTCCTGATTATTTTGCAAGGACAGAGGTTTTTAGTTATTTGGTAATGAGTGCTTAGTGGTGCGGAATTCTGTTTCCTGTGTTTGTATCATATCCATAATGGAAAATATGTATTGGCCTGTGTCCCAACCATAGCAGTATGCAGGTATAGTATAATTACCCCCCAAAGTTGACACACCAGTTTAGAAACTGTCACTGAAACTTTACTAAAGGCATTTTCTATGCAATGTATAATGGCAGCGTCTAGTTCCTCACAGGATGGAATCTATAACTGATAAAAGTCAAATATCAGGTGAATGAGCAAGTTTAATGGGGTAGGAACAAATCATTTTCACAGATCAATATATTGGAATAGGTCTACAGCCAAGTAGAAGCACAAATTGTGTCTTTAAAGGTAGGGTCCCTGGTAAAATTATTCATTCATGCCACGTCTAAATGGTATGACCAATACAACTCCCGTTGAGCTAGTTCTTTCTGTAAATCCCCTTTCCCTTGTGAGCGGGTGTACCACTTTCAGTATAACACATCTCATCTTGTTAGGGATTTATCATTAGCAGTTCTTTTTTTTGCTAACACATTTTATTGATTTTAAAGACAAGCAAACAAATACAAGCACACTACAAATGAAAAGGTCATTGTCTGTTTCCCCCCAGTACATGCAAACAGTTGAGAATTAATCTACATGTTACAGAAAATCATACCCTATTCCCCTTTTTATGAGCACACTCGAATCACCATGATGTGCCCCAACCTGTCCCTTTAATCAACTATTCCGAGTTGTATTTCAGTGGGCGTCTTCCCATCTTTGCCATACTTTTTGCATCCTCTGGCCGTGTACACCCTGCGCTCCATTGCAATACAAATGTCCACATCTGTCACCCATTGCTCATAACTCGGCATCACCTTCGACCCCCATTGTTGTGCAATGTTGCGGTGGTGGTGAACAGAAACAGCTTTTCATATCTTGACAGCTCAATTTCACCCTCCATCCCCAGCAGTAGTAGTTTTGGGTCTCTAGGAATCATTTTACCCATGACTGTTGATAGTTCATTGCAGCATGCCTCCCAGAATTGTTGGATGTGAGCGCTATCGCACAGGATATGGAAGAAGGTGCCCGCCTCAGTTGTACACCGCAGACAGGCTGGATCATTTATCCTTCCCCATTTATAGAGGGCTACCCTAGGGTAATATACCCTGTGCAGTATCTTTAATTGAATCAGCCTGAGTCTTGACGATATAGCCACTTCCCTGGGAATCAGTGCAGAGACTCATTCCTCCGGTAGTATGTACCCCCATCAGTTTCCCATTTGGCCTGTAACCTTGACATTTCTGTTGTGCCGAAGGAGGTTATGGCACTATACAAAACCGATGTTACTTTGTGGGTGATTCTTTCTGGGAATAGGTTTCGTTCTATTGGGGTATAGTCTGGCAGGGAGTTCATATCAGGAAGGCTGGCCTGTAGTGCGTGCTGCAGCTGGGTGTAGTGATATTGTTCGGTTTGCGGGAGATTGAAGCAGAGTGCCAGTTCCGTAAATGGAATTATGTTGCCTTCTTTTACGACATCACCTATCGTCAGTGTCCCATGCCGCGACCAGTTCGGCCACTTGGGAAGCGTGTACACATCTGGGAGGTTCTTGTTGTTCCATAGTGGCTGTGCTTGGGATAGCTTGTTTTCCCATCCCACGAATTTATGTGTGTCTGCCCAGATCCGGGTTATGTGTAATTGCATGGTGGGAGTGTTCATTCGGGTTTTCCTCTTATAGAGATATTTCATGATGGGTTTTCCGGGAGTGTTCGTTTCTGGTGGTCTGTTGTGTGGCGCAGAGGTATCTCCATGCAGTTTATCATTCACGACTGCCATTTGACTGGCCCAGTAGTACGTCTGCAGTCGGGGGAGCCCAATTCCACCCTCCCATATGGACCTCTGGAGAGTAGCGAGCACCATGCATGGGTGGCTATCATTCCATAGCAGCTTCCGGAGTGTTTGGTCTATTTTCCTAAACTCGTTTGGTGGGATATGTAACGGAGCATTTTGTAATACATATAGGAAACGGGGCAGGGCCATCATTTTGAAGAGTGCCGCTCTGCCTAATAGTGTTAATGGAAGGGTTGACCAGTGTCAGACATCTTTCACAAATTTTGTCATTACCGGGTGTAAGTTCTTAGGGATGTAGTAGTTCAAGTTGTTCGTGATTTGTATACCCAGGTATCTAAATTGCTCCCTCTCTACTTGGTAGGGGCAGTGGGATGGTATTGTTTCTTCTTCCTGTTCTAATGGAAACAGAATGGATTTGGCCCAGTTAACGCGTAGGCCACTGAACGAGCCGTATCTCTTCAACACAGTAGTTACTATGGGGCAGGATCTTACTGGATCTTTTAAGTATATGAGCAGGTCGTCTGTGTATAGGGACACTGTCTTCCCAGTTTTCCGGCCAGCGGAAGCCGTTCCATGTCCCTGTGTCTCTTAACACTATTGCAAGGGGTTCGATCGCGAAGATCATAGCTGAAAGGGGGCATCCCCGTCTTGTCCCTTTTCCTAATTCAAAGGAGGTAGATACATAACCGTTCACTTTTGTTACAGAAACCAGTGATTTATACAGTAATTTCACCCAGCTCATGAATTGCGGCCCAAAGCCCATTTTCTGCATTATTTCCCAGATTGCTTCCCAGTTGACAGAATCAAACGCTTTTTCAAAGTCCACTGCTAGTAAAGCTAATGGGCCCTGAATAGCGGTCGCTTTCTCCAATGCTGTGTGTAACCTGTGTATTTTCATACGCGTGGATCTTTGCGGCATTAATCCACATTGATCCGGGTGAATCAAGGAGGGTATGATCTGCTGCAGTCGGTTAGCTAGTGTTTTTGCTAGGATTTTGGTTTCGGTATTAATTACAGAGATGGGTCTATAAGAACTACATCTGTCTGGAGGTTTATCTGCCTTGGGCAGTACTACTATGGTGGCTTTTCTAAGATCCTGAGGGAGGCATCCTTCTCTACGTGAGGCTTCGTCCATCCTCAACAGGTGTGGCATTATCACGTTTGGACCTATTTTTTTCCACACTTCTACTGGGAGGCCATTAGGTCCCGGTGTTTTCCCAGATTGGATGTCTGCTATGGCTGTGGTTAGTTCATCCTCTGTGATATCTTTTTCTAACAGAGATATCTGGTGGGGTTTAAGAGTGGGGAGGGCGATTCCTGTTAGGATTGAAGTGTCTATGGGGGAGGTTGGTGTTTTATAGAGCTCAGCACAATAGGCTGCGAATCCTTCCGCTATGTCCCGATCTGCTGTTATTGGTGCCTCGTCTTGTGTCCTGATTGCCCTAACAGGTCTGAGACCCTCATCCCTCCTCTCCAGCCATGCCAGCATTTCACCTGCTTTGTCTCGGTTTCGTACACCCTGGCGCGCATCGCTGTGTGTGCCTGCTTAGCGCTGTCTAGGGCAATATTCTGTAGCTGTTTTTGTGCTAGTTGTAGCGTGCAGTGTGTCTCTGGTTGGTTTAGGGATAGGTGGGCTGCCTCAGCTCTTTGTGCTTGTGCTTTGGCTTCCCTGAGTGATTTCAACTGTTTTCTCCTGTGGGCTGTGATCCAGGAGATGAGTTCCCCTCTTAGTACCGGTTTATATGCCTCCCATAGCACTGTCGGGTTTTCCACTGAGGCTGTATTTAGTTCAAAGTACGATTCTGTAGCTTTCTGGTCATGCTCCACTAATTCAGGGAAACCCAAGTAATAATTGTTTAGCCGCCAGGCGGGCGGGGGGCCGGCCTGTTGGTAGTGAGTTCTAGCATGAGAGGAGAGTAGTCTGAGATGCCTCTGGGTAGTAGCTGTGCCTCGATTGCTAGGTGTAACTCGGCTGCTGGGAGAAAGAAGTAGTCAAGCCTTGATAGGGGGGCATGCGCTCCGGAGTGGAATGAGTATTCTCTTTCATCAGGGTGTAAGTGTCTCCACACATCCTTCAAGCCCAGAGCATCGGTAAATGTATCTAGTTTGGTACGTATGGAGGGGTTCCTAGTGCGAATATGTGTGCGATCGAGTTCTAGATTCATGACCTCATTGACGTCTCCCCCTATTATCATCAGGTTCGATGGGTCTTCAGTGATTATGGGTGTTATGTCATTAATTAAGGAGGTAAGCAGGGTTGGCGGTGCGTAGATAGCTAACATGGATGTGGCGCATCCCCAGAGAGTTCTGGTTATTTGTACTAATCTACCCCCTGTGTCTTGTGTAACGGCTGCCAGGTTAAATGGCAGCCGTTTGTGTATTAGGAGGAGTACTCCGCCGGACCCCACGGAGAAACCAGAGTGTAATGCTATGCGGTAGTTGGTTCGTTTATATAAGTTGAAGTTCGTACCCACCAGATGTGTTTCGGTCAGGAACGCTGCATCTGGTGCATACCGGTTTAGTTGTTGTAATACTAGGTGCCTCTTAATGCTGCTGCCCAGCCCGTTCACATTCCATGTCATAATCCTAGTATTAGTTCTATTGGGAGGTCCTGTCATTCCGGGTGGGGGATGGGTGTGTCAGGGTGTGTTGTATGTACTTTGCTATAGTGCATTGCATCCCTACGGCGGAAGCCAGATCTTGACCCAAAATGTGCGTTAACTTCCAGGCCCATGTATGAACAAGAGCCTTCTTAGAACAATGAACTAAACAAACAATTGCAAATTCCCCTACGCCCTCCCCATACTCCGCCCCAACTCGAAGTACCTGTCGCCCGAACATCAGTCCGAGCTTAACTAGAGTCAACTCCAGATTGCAATTAACAACACTTACAACATCCACAGCTATTGCCAAGGGGCTGGGGGGCCTGCGTTTATTCAAGGCAGCCGCTTATTTGTTTTCATCCATATCGAGTGTTTTACTGCGTTACTTTCGTGTGTCGGGAGTTCCATGCTGCTTTGGCGCCGGTTTTCAAGCGTGTGGTGCTGCGCTAGTTCTTGTGTCAGCCCTCCCCTTCGTGCAGAGGTAAGATTTCGTCTTGGTCCGGTGGCTGTTCATGGGGGGAGGGGCTCTCTGTCTGGTAGGACTCCAAGGTGCCCATTTCTATTTCTCCGTGTTGATCTCCAATCGCCATCTATGTTCCGCTCATCTCCAGGCTTCCTTCGGGTCGGTAAAATGGACTGTCGTCCCTTTATGGAAGATTTTCAGTTGAGCTGGAAAGATTGGCCGTATTTCACGTTCAAGGAGCAGTTGTTTCTTAAGTTGGTCAAATGACTGCCTTGCCTTTTGCACTTCTCTTGTGTAATGTGGAAAAAATGCTATCCTTGAGCCATTGTAGGTTATCGTACCTTTTGTGCGTGCCATTTGTAGCAGTGCGTCCCGGTCTCTGTAGTTTAGAAATGTTGCCACCACTGTGCATGGCGGGGTCCCGGGTGTTGGGCGTCCGGTGGGTACTCGGTGAGCCCGTTCTATCAAGAAGAATTTTGAGAAACCTTTTTGGTCAAAACAGTCTGTGAGCCATTGCTCCAGAAACAATTCCATGCTGGAGCCTTCGGTTTTCTCCGGCAGTCCTAGGATCCTTACGTTATTCCGCCTTGATCTGCCCTCTCCTTCATCCACCCTCCCTTGCAGTACTTTTAGGCGGTTCGTAGCCCTGTTCAGCTGCTGTTCTAGGTTCCCCAGCCCCAGATATGTGCTGCTCTGCCTCCCCAGTGCGGGAGGTTAGTTTTTGGAGATCATTGCGTAGTAGTGAGACGTCCACGATAATTCCATCTATTTTCTGCTTCATGGGACACGTGAGGCGGCGATTGCTGCCATGATATCCTTCAAGGATATTGCATCACCTTCCCCCTCCATTGTTTCCAGGGGGGTTTGTTCTGCCAGCGTGTTTGTCGCAGATGTGGTGAATTGATTAATACTGCTTTGCATTCCCGGTATTTTGGTTTTCTCTTTGCCCATATTGGAGACCGTGATTGTGCCAGCAGGCCTTGCCTTGCTCGTGTATGGGCGTGTTGGGGACTGCTTGTTTTGCTGTCGTCTGTTGCCGATGATTGGCAGTTTGTTGCTGCTTGTACGGGCACCCTTCGGGTGTTGTTCCCACTGAGCCAATGGGGTCTTTGCTATCCCCTTTGCAGGGCGTTCGCGGCCTTTGGTTTGGTGTGCTTCTGGTTCACGGGCCCACTCCTATGAGGGAGTTTGTTACTGTGGTCTGCCACTGGGCATTGTCCGGGTACACACTGGTCGAAGGTGTTCTTGTGTGTGCACCCACTATAGTGGAGTATATTGCTCACCTTCAGGTGTGGGGTGTGTTTGCCATCCCTTGTGGGGCTTCCCACTTTCTTTTATGGATTAGCTGCTTGTTTGCTCTGGATGGAGGCCCGTTTTCGTGTGCCTCGGATTGTCTGTTTCCCGGTCCAGATGTTCCTGCTGGCCCCGGCCTTGCCTTGCGGCTCCCCAGTGTCAGCTCTCCAGTTCAGCATGGCCTGCATATTGGTTATCAGGGTGCCCTGAACCGGTCGTTACTTATTGCCGGTAGATACACCTTTTGCCCCCGTTCGTTTTGAGTGCTTCACCACAGGGTTTGGGTGGGGGGTGCCCACCGCTTCCTCGCTGCAATGCAATCACCGGCTTTGAGTTTGTTTGGGAGAGTTCAGAGGGCTCCAGCCGCGCCCAGCTCTTTCTGGCCACGTCTCACGCAGTTGCTTCCTTGCGCCAGTTCCACGTTCGTGCCCCTTTCCACCGGGGTATTCCTCTTGGTACCCGCACCAGGTGCGGTGGGCCCCCTCGTCCTCGATGTTTTGGTGGTGAGGGGGGGGGCCGCCCAGAGCCGTGGCAGTGGGTGTCGCGCTGGTGGGTAGATGTAACGGTCTGCTTCTCCCTCTCCCGCCGCCTATGTCGCACAGGCCAGCCCCAGGACAGCCCTGCCCCTCGTGGCGTCTCGCTCGCACCCACCTCCTGCAGGAAGTCACTGTGCACTGTCTCTTCTCGCGTCTCTGGTCCCGGCCGCCTCCCGATCAGGTACTTCTGTTGCACTGGTGGGCTCGCGTCCGAGCCACGTAGTACGGCGCCATCTTGGAATCGTTTCCACGATTTGCCTCGGAAACTTCCTTGCTCGCTTACAGCCTCGGTCCTTCACCATCCGCAGCGATTTCCCGTTATTGTATGTAGCAGCAGTTCCTCTCCCGCTAGGTGTATTTTTATATCGATCCGACACGGATAACAGGCTATTACACCCAGGATATATGCATCGGTCGCGGGAGCTCGGAGGCTCACGTCCGCATCTCTCTGTTGCTGGTCACGCCCCCTATCATTAGCAGTTCTGATGTTAGATTTGTGTTCTGTCCACTGTTCCTTAGCCTTTCTCACAGTTTGGCCCACATAGTATTTACCACACGGGCATCTCAATGCATAAATGACACTTCGTGTGTCACAAGTTGCAAAGTGATGGAAGCATTATTTCATTGCCTGTATTTCGATGTCTAATATGGTCTCCCTTGATGATGTTTGAGGAATTTTGGCAATTATGGCAACGGAATTTCCCCAATTTCCGTTTGTATAATACTCTCTGGGAGGACTTTTTTTATCCTCTCTGCTTTGACCAAGGTATCCCTAAAATTCTTGCTGTTTTAAAGGCCATCATGGGATGCTCTGGGAATAATTTGTGTAGCAGTGAGTCTAGTTTGATAAAACTGCTGTTTTTCATAATTATCCTGGTCAATTGCTGACTATGTGCAGAGTATTTTATAGAATGAATCATCCTGTGTTGTACCTTTAACGGTTTGGTCTTAAGAGGCCTGCCCTCATGTGAGCCTCTGCCCTTTTTACAGCTTTATCCAAAGTCTCAGATGGGTAAACTAATTTCTTAAATCTTTCTGACATGTGTTCATATTTGTTCTGGAGTGTCAATGTGTTTGAAACAATTCTCTTGAGTCTTAAAAAAGGACTATACGGTAGACTTTCCTAAAAGTGTGTAGGATGAAAGCTCCCAAAGTGCAGAGTATTATTAACGTCAGTAGGTTTGCAGTTGGAAGAGAGCCCCTGGGCTAGGTGAGTGCTGTGGGAAACCTAAAGGTGTCTTACCCGCTAGTCCCCGGGGATCTGTCATCCAGGTGGCCAGGACACTGCCATCACTATTGGATGCAGTTCCTGGGGGTGGACCAGTGTGGGAGGATCACCTAGATGAGGAGTCTTTGGGGAGTGGAAGTGGGACACTGAAGGGTGAGACGCGGTATCCCCTTCCCTGTAACACCTTTTCCCCATCCTACCAGGTAGGATACCTAGAAGCCACCCCTTTCTAGACACAAATACTTTTTCACAGACAGTTCACCATGAGCGACAACAGACTAACACCAGAGCCGTATACCTGACATGTCCCAACACCCTGGTCAGGTAATTACTAATCATCACACACACCTGACTCCCATCACACACATGGATAAAAGGCGGAGCACGAAAGCACACTCTGAGTGAGGAAAAGCACACGAGGAAGCAGCAGTTCCAAGTTGGTGATTTATTATTTTTTTTTTTATTGTATTGGCTGAATTTAATCAGCCTTTCAAATATATACAAAATCATTAAAACAGTTACAATATAATACAAGAATTTTAAAACAATTACTAAATGAATTATTTTCCTATAACATTCCAATTACTCACATAAACATAAAAGTTGCGACTCAACCAAAAGAAGGAAAATCAACAAGGATAGAGCACATACAAAATACAAATCAATCCTGATGTTCATCAAATGCATCAGATCACAGATTGCAAATGCCTTAAAAGTCACTTTGGACAAAATGCGCTTGTTTATCAGTGAATAGACATCAATCAGCAGTCAGCAATTACTGTGTTTTTCCATTTTTCCATTATTTCATTTCAATATCTTCAGCTCCCTCTTCCATATTTAAGTTAATAAGATAGTTGATAGCAGCTATTTGAATGGGCATTGTGTTCAAATCCATTATTATGGACCAACATTCTTGCTGTTTGACATTTCCCAGTCGTTTACAATATCTGCCAAAGAAAATTTCTCTTTTTGGCCAAAGCACGTGGAATTCCGTAATTATATGAACTAAGGTTTTGCGTGTATCATCCACTGCGCAAAAATGACATATATTTGTTTTCCCTGCATGCTAAAGTTTCCATTTTGCTTTTGAGATCAAGTGTGGGCCAAATATTAAAACGTAAGCGGAGTATGCCACTTCGAAATTTAACTGAGGGACATCGTGACAAATATTGTGGTAGGATGTTAACTTTTTTAGGTGGAAATCGGAGTACATCTCCATCACGATAGGTTAGACACAATTCTCTCGTTTTTATCTAGTCCAACTGATATATCTTTAATTTGGCTTTATCTGGATTGCCTAGAAGTGTCTCAATCGATATCTCTGGTTCAGCTAAAATTTCATATACGTTTCCTAACCAATTTATTACAAATGTATGTTTAGCCGTGAACATGTAGTGAGAGACCACCTTCAACAAAACATTTAACTCAGTTGATAATAAACATTTTCTAAAGAGAGCGCACACTCGCCAATTGTAGTGCGCCTGGAGCGAAACCTCTCAAGCTCATACCTAATCCAAGCTGCCGGGATACAATGAGGCAGATGTAATACCGCTCTCCAAAATTTGGCTTCCCATTTAATAAATTGGAAGGATAAATCACAAGGAACGGTTTCCAATTCATACATTAGAACTGGTATGGTTTTCATTTTCCAATAGTGCCAAACCGGCTGAATTGAAAATGTCCCATACCTATACAGGATGATACGAGCTTGGGAGATGGCCGTGGCTAGTTTGGCCTCCACGTGCTCCAAATGGCACTGTGCCTTTCCTTTCCCTTCAAAAAACATTCCTAAATAATTGTAGTGTTGAACCACCATGATGGGGGAGCTATTGATGTTCCAAACATGCGCCAGAGGACCATTGCGCTTAGGCGAGTATTGCAGATTTTGTGTCTTTGTTATATTGATTTTTAATTTGTTTAGCTGTATATATGACAAAAAGGCATCAAGTAATCGCTGGAGCCCCATCTGAGTTTTTGATACTAGTACGAGATCATCTGCATACATTAAAGATTGTATTTGGTAGGTATTAAATTTAGGTGAGTCGGATGTTACTTTTGACAGCGGTATGCTGACATCATGAATATAATAATTGAAAATCGCTGATGCCAACGAACATCCTTGCTTCAGACCTCGATACATATCAATGTTCTTAGAAAGTAGTCCATCAATGGTGATACGAAAACGTATTGTTGTATTTGAATGTAATGAATGGATGATATCATATATCGAGCTTGGGCAAGGGTCTCTCCTTAGTTTAGACATTAATATTAGTCGACTGACTGAGTCAAATGCGGAATTGAGATCTATAAATGCAAAGAAAACTTGTTGTTTCGGAGCATGGCATTGGGCTTTAATGGTGTTTAATGCCAGTAAATTGATATTTGTACCCATTCCTGTCACAAAGCCAGTTTGATTTGGATCTCTTAGATCACAATTCCTTGTCCAATCATTGAATTCCTTCAAAAGCAATTTAGTGGAGATTTTACCTGGTGCGCCCAACAACACAAATGGGCGATAATTTGATGGTACGCACCGGTCACCCTTTTTAAATATGGGGATGATGATTGAGGTTCTCCACGATGGTGGAATGAGTCTTTTGCTTAGTATCTCTTTAAAGATTATAGACCCACAAGAGAATCAGCTGCCTCCTAGTGGTGCAGAAGTCATCACGAATCCATTGACCAATAAGAGAGCTGATGAATCTTTGCGACCTGGCACAGGACATGTACAGCAGTTAAAAGCCAGGAATGTGAAATTTACCAAAAAGAAATCATAAACGCTTATAAAAAAAAACAAAGAATATGCCAGGTTTGAAGCAGCCCAAAACAACACTTAATGCCTTTTCTAAAGCACTTGGGAAAACCCCTACCACATCTCAGCAAAATGATGTGGCCATAGCATCTCATAAAAATTATGAGGCTACAAGAGCGACCCCTGCTGAATCTTTCAAGAAGGGGCTGGCTGATAACTTGTGCACACCATCCGCTAGCGCTAGTGGGCCGGCTCAAGGCTCAACAAACTTAGTATCTCCTCTTTCCCAGTTGGTAAGTGCCCTGAGACATCTAAAGGACACTGCTCAGCCAGCTAAATGTGATGAGGAGACGGTTAAACCTGGCACTAACATCTCAACAGTAAAACTCCCAGCTGACGTCTCTCGAGGGTCCGTTAGTATGTTTGCCCCTGTTGGCCACACCCCACAAGATGTTTTGAGGTCCCAGCAACCTGTCAGTGATACTGTTCCACAAGCAAGAACTGTATCCTTTGCCCCACTACCTAAGGCCAGTCCCATAAAGGAGCTAGGTATAACACAGAGCACATTTGAAGAAATAAAAAAGCAAGTAGATGAATACATAGAAAATAACTTGGCTAAAACTTTCTTCAATCCTGTAGTGCCGCAAGTTGCCCCGGTGGCCATGTCTTGCGGAAATACAGAGACACGACCATGTCAGCAACCAGACTTGTTCCTGAGATCTGAAGGTAGAGCTTGGTCTGAGGAACAGAATGCATCAAAGGTCTGTGAAAAGACAGCACAATCCAAATGGATTCCCCGTAAAAATGAATTGCCACCCACTCCCCAACATGTACATCCACACCAAGAAAACATCTTTACATTTATTTTAAAATTTCGAGAGGGTAACTATCCACTATATGATTTAAATCAGCAGAGTGTTTTAAACATTTTCGGGGAAATTGACGAGTTGCAGAACATCTCTGCTGTGGATATTGATCTAATTGAATTTATTTCAGATAGTTTATCATCGGTAGTAAGAGTATGGATACCATCCGGGGTGGTTTGGCAATCAATCTGGCGTTGCAAGATGCAACTCTTTGATATGGGCTTTTTATTAGCTGAAGACCCGGAGAGTATTCAAGCAAGAGTGCAAATCCCCAAAACAAAACTACATATCTTCAAGGGATCCAATGGAGAAAGGCCTGAATCAACAAAAAATGTGAGCTCACACCGATAACCACCAATCGGTGAAATACTGTCCAATCTAACAATTGTAAGCTGGAACACTCGAGGTAATGCTCCTTTGCATTCCTCATTTCAAGACATGCACAAATTATATCACATTATAGCACTTCAGGAGACATGGCTGGTCAATCCGCCAATCTTGGACAACTATGAGCTTGCATTGATACAGGCTGTCCCGAGTGGGGGTAGACCATCATCTGGTCTACTTGTTGCGGTGCATGTCAAATCAGGCTTCAAGGTTGCTCCTTGGGACTCTGTGGGTGCATACATTCAGCTTGTCAAAATTACAAATTACAACATGTCCCTTGCCTTGATTAACATCTACCGTAATGCTGTAGCAATATCGTATGAGGCCTTTTTCGCCGGGTTGATTAATATTTTTCATAGTATTCTGTTGGACTCCACCATCACACATACCATAATTGTTGGAGATCTAAACTTAGACTGCTGGAAGGAGAAGTGTAAAAATCAAACGGTGCAAAAATGGACCACTCTTATGAGGGAACGTAACTACATTACGGTAAATGGTGCGGTCCCGGGAGATTTACCACCTCATTATACATGGCCCCGGGGACTAAGTACTAGCAATATAGATTATATCTATGTTGACCGTAAACTCTTCCAACACCTTAAAAATTTAAGTATTGAAGATCATCCAAATAGTGATCATAGTCTACTGATTCTTCAGTTAGAATGGAATCATATACAATTAAATACAAGGATACAGTATCATCCTCAAGTCACTGTGAACTCTGCATGATCAAGATTAATTTGGAATGTGAACACATTAGAAAGGTTTAAGAATGCTATAGATATAAACTTGGAATCTAGGCTACCAAAACAATATCCTGAACTATTGGACTCCTTTGTTAAAAAAAAATCAAGAATCTACATAACAATAGAATTCTTAATTCCCATGTCTTTGATCGTGAAACCCAAAGAAATAAGGCTGAGTTTAGGCAAATTAAAAGACTTTTGCTAAACTCTAACTCACCAACCCGCTGGCAAAATTTAGCCACTGCCAAATGTCAGTATAAAAACAGGCTGCGAGGGCGTCGAGCACTCTTGTACCAACAAGATAGTGAAGCAATGTCTCAGGCAATACATAACAAGAATTCAGAAGGAATGTGGCACCTCCTGAACAACCACACATTTCACCAACAAGGTGACGCGCAAATCAATGGTGTCCATGAACACGAGTGGATCGAACACTTTTCAGCACTGTATGCCAAACTTGAATATAAATCGATATCAAAAACAGTTTGGCAGCTCGAGTCCTCATACGACAATATTTACACCTTGATAATGAAGAATAGTAGTTCAAGGGCAGAGGGACCTGACGGTCTGTCCAATCATATGTTTAAAAAGAATCCTAATGAATGGGCATCGATTTTGGACTCGATCTTTAAAGAGATACTAAGCAAAAGACTCATTCCACCATCGTGGAGAACCTCAATCATCATCCCCATATTTAAAAAGGGTGACCGGTGCGTACCATCAAATTATCGCCCAATTGCGTTGTTGGGCGCACCAGGTAAAATCTTCACTAAATTGCTTTTGAAGGAATTCAATGACTGGACGAGGAATTGTGATCTAAGAGATCCAAATCAAACTGGCTTTGTGGCAGGAATGGGTACAAATATCAATTTACTGGCATTAAACGCCATTAAAGCCCAATGCCATGCTCAGAAACAACAAGTTTTCTTTGCATTTATAGATCTCAATTCTGCATTTGACTCAGTCAGTCGACTAAAACTAATGTCTAAACTAAGGAGAGACTCTTGCCCAAGCTCTATATATGATATCATCCATTCATTACATTCAAATACAACAATACGTGTTTGTATCAATATTGATGGACTACTTTCTAAGAACATTGATACGTATCGAGGTCTTAAGCAAGGATGTTCGGTTGCATCAGCGATTTTCAATTATTATATTCATAATGTCAGCATACCGCTGTCAAAAGTAACATCCGGCTCACCTAAATTTAATACCTACCAAATACAATCTTTAATGTATGCAGATGATCTCGTACTAGTATCAAAAACTCAGATGGGGCTCCAGCGATTACTTGATGCCTTTTTGTCGTATATACAGTTGGACGAATTAAAAATCAATATAACAAAGACACAAGTTGTGCAATACTCGCCTGAGCGCAATAGTCCTCTTGCGCATGTTTGGAACATCAATAGCTCCCCCATCATGGTGGTTCAACACTACAATTATTTAGGAATGTTTTTTGAAGGGAAAAGGAAGGAACAGGGCCATTTGGAGCACGTGGAGGCCAAACTAGCCACGGGCATCTCCCAAGCTCGTATCATCCTGTATAGGTATGGGAAATTTTCAATTCAGCCGGTTTGGCACTATTGGAAAATGAAAACCATACCAGTTCTAATGTATGGATTGGAAACTGTCCCTTGTGATTCATCCTTCCAATTTATTAAATGGGAAGCCAAATTTTGGAGAGCGATATTACATCTGCCTCATTGTATCCCGGCAGCTTGGACTAGGTATGAGCTTAGGCTGGTTTCGCTCCAGGCGCACTACAATTGGCGAGTTTGCGCTCTCTTTAGAAAATGTTTATTATCAACTGAGTTAAATGTTTTGTTGAAGGTGGTCTTTCACTACATGTTCACGGCTAAACATACATTTGTAATAAATTGGTTAGGAAACGTATATGAAATTATAGCTGAAGCAGAGATATCGATTGAGACACTGCTAGGCAATCCAGATAAAGCCAAATTAAAGATATATCAGATGGACTGGATGAAAACGAGAGAATTGTGTCTACCCTATCGTGATGGAGATGTACTTCGATTTCCACCTAAAAAATTTAACATCCTACCACAATATTTGTCACGATGTCCCTCAGTTAAATTTCAAAGTGACAAACTCTGGTTACGTTTTAATATTTGGCCCACACTTGATCTCAAAGCAAATGGGAAACTTTTGCCTGCAGGGAAAAAAAATATATGTAGTTTTTGCGCAGTGGATGATACACGCGAAACCTTAATTCATATAATTACGGAATGCCACGCGCTTCGGCCAAAAAAGAGAAATCTTCTTTGGCAGATATTGTAAACGACTGGGAAATGTCAAACAGAAAGAATGTTGGTCCTTAATAATGGGTTTGAACACAATGCCCATTCAAATAGCTGCTATCAACTATCTTATTAACTTAAATTTGGAAGAGGGAGCTGAAGATATTGAAATGAAATAATGGAAAAATGGAAAAACACAGTAATTGCTGACTGCTGATTGATGACTATTTACTGATAAATAAGCGCATTTTGTCTAAACTGCTACAATGAGGATTCAAATCAATAGGCCTGGCCCAATGTTAATGGTACAGAGTCTTTGCAGAGGATCACACAGTTCAGAGTAGTTTGTGGTTAAGTCTTTGCCAAGAGTTCGAAACGAAGTTGGTTGGAAGAAAAGTTACTTAAAAGAGTAGAGAAGGACAAGCCCTCGGATTAGGGAAAGATTTCAAACACTTTCACCGCGGTCGGACGGAACGAACGACCGGGTTAGAGCAGTACCATAAATGAAGAAGAATGCTGTAGCTGAGGCAGAGGTTCCTGGCAGATCCTGCAGGCTCACGGTTCCTGAAGCAACTGTCGGACTGACACGAAGTAGGAAGACTGGATGGTCCTGCACTGCCCAGGGAAGAAACCAGCAGCAGAGCAAAGCAACAAATAAATGTGCGCTCCTTAAAACCCAAACAGGGTCCGGTCCTCCTGGCTATCCGGTTCACTGCAGCTGTACACAGCAAATTCGACCAGGGGAGGGAGGCCTTGCTTGGTGTTTGGCAAACTGGTTGGTCCCACCAGCTCAAAGGAAGAAGATTGCTTGCATATCTTCTCTGTCATCGAAGTTTGGAGATTCAGACCCACAACAGGGCTTCACCGGGAGGTTCAGTCGTGGTAGTGGTTCTCTTCTTTCAGCTTCTCTTCGGCTCTCTCGATCCAGTGGCGACTCTGCCTTCCATGCCCCAGAGACCTGCTTTTTATGCAGTTTTACCCCATTCACACAGCCTGGCTGTGAAGCACGCAGCAGGGTGGCTGTCCTGGCGGGACAGTCACCACAGCCAATCATACAGAGTGCAACATGGGTCTCCAAGGAGACCCTGTGCAGGGAGTCTCAAACCCCTTCCTCACATCCTGTCCCCCTCAGACATTCAGGTGCCTAAGGAGGGCTTCTGTGCAGAAGCCAGCCAAAGTGCGGCTAACAAAGGAACCAAACCTGGTTTGGCGCACAGAGTAAAACACGAGAAAGACCTTTACAAAAAGAAATGACGAATAAACCTAACCGGAACCAAATAAAAGTAAATGGGGTCCAGCGGATTTAAGTTTGAGGCTACTAACTTAACCTAAAACAGTACCAATGCTATTTAAATAGACCACAGTAGGAAAAATAGGGTAGATACCACTGCCACCAGCCAAATGTTAACAAAAGGGGAACGAAATATTGTTCCATTAGAGACAGACAAAAGGGGATAACTATTAACCCTTTCCAGTACTCTATGGAAGATAGTTTATACTGGATCTGTGCATTTAAAAAGACTAATAAAGTCAATGGCAACTTTACATGTTCTGGGAGACAGTAGTCAGTACCAGAAAATTGAGTTTAAAGTGGGAAGTCTGAAAAAGACAACCCTGTGTCACTGCACTAAAGGTGCTTTGTGACACACAGTAAAAGGATGATGCCTATGGAGTAGGTGAGGCTCCACAGTCTATGAACACAAAAATGTTAAACACACACAGAAAAACACATGTAAGAGTGGAGAAAAAAGGCTCAAACTCTTACCAGGTGAAAAAAATTAATCCTAGAAATCCAGCAAAGCTGCTGAGGGACTCAGTAGGTAAGGGAAATTAGCCATTCTGGAGAATTCTCCCTAACAGGGAGATGACCAGCTACTACAAGAGTTTGCCCAGGAAGGGGGTAATGGAGATATTGCAGTTCATAGCTGGACAGGAGGGGTCGGCAGAAGGCTTATTTGAGGAGAGGGTGCACTCGGGAGTGCTTGAGGTGTAGCAGGAAGGAGCCAGTGGCAAAAGAGTGATTGCAGAAATCAACCAAGGCTGGTGCAAGGGTGGTAATGATGTCCTTGATAGTTCTGGAGGAGCAGGGGAGCACCTGTTTGGAGGAGACTTTCATAGCGTGGACTTGTCTAGAGACCTCATCTGGTGCTATGGGCGTGAAGGAGGTAAGGGAAGAGGGGGTAAGGGGAGGCCTAAGAGCAGGTGAGGGAGAAGGAAGAGGTGTAGTGGAGAGTGAGGAAACGATGTCCTGAGTTTTGGTTATGAAGTAAGAGTCCAATGCAGTGCAGAGGGTCAGTGATGGAAAAGGAGAAGTGGAGACTGCAGTGGGGTTGGCAAGTTCCTTGCAGATTTTGAACAGTTCAGCCATGTTGTTAGTGCCCCAGAGATGGGGGCTTGAATATAGGCCTTCCTCTTCAAGCAGATGGAGATTCTGTATTGCCTTTGGAGCAAGCGGCAGGCCCGTCTGTCAGAGGATGTCCATGAAGCCTGTCACTTCTGCTCAGCAGCTCTGCACTTGCGTTTCAGAGAGGCTAGGTCGGGGTCATACCAGGTGTTGCGCTTGGAGGTAGGCTTGATCCTCATGACAGGGGCAACGATGTCGAGGGTGTGGAGATGAAATTCAGCAAGGGCTATGTCAGTGTGAGAGTCAGTGGCGGGAGTGGGAGAGGGAATTAAAGTGGCCGCAAAGGCAGCAATTGACGCTCGCTTCATCGGGCGAATGTCAGAGAAGGAGACTGGTCATACGGGCAGATGCACAGCCGGGGATCCAAGAGATCCAGGTGTGAAGACAGGAGAGCATGGTCAGACCAGGAGAGCAGTGTAGTGAGGGGGTTGGAGAAGGGAAGTCTGCTGAGATGAGAGCATCCAAGGTGTGTCTGGCTGAGTAGGTCAGACCGGAGGGAAGAATGGTCCCTAAAGAGAGTCACAGAGGCTGCAGAAGAGTCCAGAGGCCGCATCAGGAGAGTCAAGGTGAATATTGAAGTCTGTGTGGAAGAGAAGATTGGTAATGGAGGCCAGAATAGAAGAGGTGAGGTCAGACAACTCCAAAAGGAAGAGGGAGACTGGATCAGGGGTCCTGTAGATGGTGGCAAGAGTCAGCGAGAGGATTAGAGAATCACCAAGCCTGCAGATGAGGCATTTGAAGGAAGAGTAAGTCTGAGTGGGTCAGATAGTAGCAGGGACTCATTCAGGGAAGATCAGGGCCACTCCGCCCCAGACCGGTTAAGTCTGGGCTTAGAGAGGTTCTGTGTAGCCCTCCGGGAGGAGTGTGTCAAAAGCAGTGACAGAGCTGGCAGTGAACCACATCTCGGTGAGAGTGAGGATGTCAGGGTCAAAAATATCAAGGAGGTGACAGATGTCAGAGGAGTGTTTAACGGTAGGGCAAGAGTTGAGGGTAGCTAAGTGAAGCTGGTTGCCACCTTTGAAGGTCTTCCAAGGAAGGGTACAGGAGTGTGGTCCGCCTGTCGGTGGTGGTGAGGGGGCCAGAGGGATGGCAGAAGGAGGACTGGTAGGCAAAGTGAGGGAGTTGATGAGAGACTGAAGATGCCTATCAAGAAGGAGGAGGTCGGGCTGAGAGCCCTGGACCATGACAGTCCATTCTGATAGACATCAATTATGCGCCTATAGGATGGGAAGTATGCCAAGAGTAATTCCCATCAGGTTGCACCATTAATGGGTGAAGAAGAGAAAGGGTAGAGGACTGAGATCATATGGGGAATCCAAAGGTCCAGAGAGGGAATGACAAAGAGGATGTCAGTGACAGTCTGCCTGGAATAAGCGTTGACGTAGGTGTCAGCGATGGGCAGGCCTGGATTGGAGACCAGGAGATCTTTCTTGAACTTTTTCCTTCCAGACTTAGAAAGAGAGATAGGATAGGTGATAGAGTAGCAGTTATAATAGATAGGGGAGATGGAAAGTGCCATGGAGGAGGAGAGGACTGCCCTGCACTGCCCCATGACAGCTTGCCTCAAGCTGAAAAACTGAAAGCTTGGTTCACTGATGGAACAGTCACGTTTGACAAAGGAAAAGGCGGTGGCAAGCTTTTGCGTTCCAGCCACACCAAAAATCATGCTGCTGAGAGAAGGCACCTGTGCTTCTAGCCAGTATGCAGAGCTGCAAGCAGTAGCCACTATCATTGAACAATTTGCAGAAGGTGAAACAGTGTACATCTACACCGACAGCTGGGCTGTATACGAGGGGTTAACCAAGTGGGCTCCGACTTGGCGAGAAAGAACAATGAAAAATAACAAATTTTCCCATCTGGGGAGGACTAGACATTTGGGAAACAATGTGGGTAAAGGGAGAGAAAAGTCACATCATGATTGACCATGTGGATGCCCACATGCTGTTGAAACCTTCCTAGCTGCATGCTTTAACAATGAAGTGGACCAGATGACTTGTGTGCGCCCTATGCAGGCAACAGAAGAAGATCCAAATGTTTCACAAGCAATGGCGGGTTGGGCACTGTTGGAAGGGTTGGGAGCTAATCATTTGTGCAGCATATTCTGTGTGGAATGCAGTTAATGGTACTAATATGTAATATTGAGGGGAAACCAAAGGGACTAGACTTTCAGGCCGCAGGCCCTAATAATACTAGCATTGCTGCAGGCACACAAGCACACAGAATTGCTGGTGTTTGCTAGGTTCAGAAAATATAGCAGAAATTGAAAGCTGAACAGCATGTTTGCAAGGCGAGATGCTGAGCGTGGTGTAACAATATAATAGACCTTGGAAATGAACATGCTGATTGATCGTACAAAGCGAGTGCAGGAAGGTTAAAGAATGCGTGGTATTTCCCTCCGAGCTACAGGATTCGTGTTGAACATGAAAAATGCTGCTAAGGTTGCCAAAATAGGATTGGGTGAAATGGGTGCTAGAAGGTACTGGGAAGGGCTTGAAGATTCTGGCACATGATGAAATTGGAAGTGACTTTATGAAAGGGGCTGGAAATTACAGGGGGTGGTGACATATGACATCACAGAATAGGAGGGACAAATGTAAAAGAAAATCCATAGGTGCTATAGGGTAAAGGGCTGGATTATTGGGAAGAGTTTATAAGGTGCTGTGTGAGGCAAGAAGGGGTTTCTCTTGACAAAATCGGCCCTTTACAAGACCTGCGGTTTTTGGCTGTTGGGGCTTTTTGGCCTTTACAAGATCTGGGGCTTGTTTGATTTTTGGACAAAGCCTTCCTCTTACAAGAGACTGGGGCCAACAAGATCTGGAGCTGACAGAGAAAAGGCTAAGAAAAAGAGGACCAAGATCTAATGAAAGAGAAGGATAATATTTTACTTCAGCTGGCTACATGGGCTTGATTCTTGGAGTGGGTGAGCGAAGATCCTTTCTGCCACCTCTAATTGCATTGAGTGGGAACACTTGGGGATGGCTCGTTAACTGTGCTACTCCAGATCAGAAGGCTTCTGGCCAGATTGAGAGGCTAGGCCCTTGGGCTGCTGACAGCCGAGCACATGTTATCTCTGGAAGCTGAGAGAGGGACAGAGGGGGGCAGGGTGTTCTGCGAAGGCAATGTTCTGACAGCCAGGCAGAGATCCTTCTTGGCTGTAAGGAGGGGTCGCTGAGCCAAACACAAGCTGAAGGAATCCCAGAGTGGCTGATTCCACCAGAGCCACAGAAAAAGGGGGGTGAGTATCAATAGGGTGAAATTAAATTGGACCCTTCTGCAGGGTAATATGGCCCGGAGTCAAACTGACAAAGAAGGCACATCTTCCTCGGTCTCTGAAGTATAGAGGGACTGATGAAGTACCATGATTCTGAATTTAGTAGTGGGGGCTTGTTCTGGTATGCGGAAGGGTTTATAGTCTCCTAATCTCATAAATAACCTAACATTAGACAGGGTGGGGTGTAACTAAGGGTGAAATTGCTCCATGGCATGTTGCACTCATTATTGATGAATGTCAGATAGGGTTTCTCAGAACAAACAGAAAATTGCATGTGTTCTGACATGTGTTTTGTTTTCCCGCATTCACCAATGCAAATTGTTGACATATTTTATTTTCGCAGCTATAACCAATGCAAATGGAAGTGTTTGTTGTCTTGCTAACAGGGTTGAAATATTTTCATATAAAGTGCATAATTGTGAGCATGTGTGGTGGTTTTTATTGTATAGTCTGCTCAATTCATGTTTTCCAGTGTGACAAGAACATTATGTGTCTGGCACAGTACAAAGCCTGCTGATGTTTAGGCAAGAATCCCATGGTATAATAAAATTGTGGCAAAAAGGGAAGAGTCAGGTTTCTCCCCTACATATCTGGTGCATTGTCCGGGAATCATTTTGGCTAAGTACATCGGTCAGACGTGGAACATTTTAATTGTCATTCTGTCCTGTGCCATTGTGTCTGTTAGTCGCGTAGGATATTAAGTGATTTATACATCGTGTCTTTGTGGTAGGCAGTATGTCACAGGTTAATGTTTCAGATTTGGGTGACTATGCTGAGGCCACTTTTTCTGCACTGGGTACTTGGACCTCAGAGTCTATTATTGTCTGGCAAGAAAAGTTGGTGTCAAAAGTTGCCAAGGAACCACCTGATCAGCTGCTTGAGGAAGGCACAGTGTTACATTCTTGTTTAACTAAGCTGTTTGATTGTGATGACAGAAAGACCCAGCAAGGTTGTGTAATCCGTTTAGGTGCGAAGACATAGTTCATTCTCTGCAGGCTGATGAACATGGAAAAATAAAATTATGAGGTTGTTGCAGAGTTACAAACTGAACTGACAGGGTTATGTGAAACAAAAATGGTTCAGATAGAAGGTACTTCCAGTGAAGAGCTTTCACGGCTGGAAGCTCGGTGCAATGACTTGATAGATCAATTAGCACATATACAAGCAAATCCACAGCATTATGAAATGCTACAAAGTGAGCTGGAGTTTAAAACTAAGCAGGTTGATGAGAACTTGGAAGAGCTTAGTTATTTGAAAGGAGAAATAAAAAATATTAGAGGAGACAGAGATGCAGTGATAGTGATAGACTCACTTAAGATCATGAAATCGACCAACAGGCTTCTGAAACCTTTCAAAAAAGGATTCTAATCTATCAATCGAAGAGCACTTGGGGGAAGTTTTACAGACTTTTCAGATTTTAAAAATACCCATGGACCAGTACATTTGTTTCTTTCATTTAACCATTGATCCAGCACATGCTAGTTTTCTGTGCAGTCTCACTGAACAGAACATTTTACCATGGGATGAGTACCAACAGGAAGTTAGAAGATTTTTCTCTCCCTTTAAGTCAGTTCAGGATGCTAAGCGGGCCACCTATACTTTATTGGCATGCTCAGACTAGTCACCAAGACAATTTCTGCAAACCTTAAAAAGGGCATTGATGAGGTTTGAATTGAGTTGTGATGTTAACTCAGTCAAATTCAAAAGTACCTTCTTTCACGGCCTCCAGAAAGAAATTGTCACACAGCTTGCACAGAATAGACAAATGAAAGAGGTATACATTGGATTTTAGACCAGGCCATGAAAATAAGTGAGGTCATATCTCACACTGACGATAAAATCAAGGAGTGAAAGCATAAAATGAAAGACAGTAACGTTCCCTGTCGTTGCTGAAATTAAGTCAGGAAAGAGGATGGTTTTGGGGTCATGGGGCCAGAGAAATGACGGCACACCGAAACAAAGAGAACTGCCACTGCAGGTTAGGGCTGTTCCACCCATGGGTAGGACATCACCGGCACCAGTGTATCAGTCTGTCAAGCCTAGTGACAGAAGTACACATGTCAGTCCTCAGTACCTTGGCGATTCGCCATGAGTTGGGTATTGGTTCAATGTGACAAATTCAAATAATGCTCCAAATCAATCACAGACTATGCCTTATCAAGCCCTAGGAACACAATGCAGGTTTAGCACTACAACAATGACATATGGGGGTGATAATCAAATGGAACCACAGTATGCAGATGAATTCATCAGCACAGGTGCTCAACAAAGGGAGCAGTATCATCCCAATAAAAGGCACAATGGGCCTCATTATAAGTTTGCCGGTCCGGGAACTACAGTACCGGTAAGCTTGCCGGTACCGTAGTTCCCGGACCAGCAAACTACAAGCGGTTCGGACCTGGCGGGCAGAGCGGCACCCTATGGGGCTCATATGGGAATGGGAGTAAGGCCGTAACGACCCGGTAATTGCCCATTCCTGGGCACGGGAATAATAAAATACCGTTGGCAGCCTCGTACTGAGGCCCAATGTAACGTACAGCCAGCACTCATATGCTCAGGCCACCGAGCAAGGGAGTTAGGGTCCAAGGTTTTCTCCACATTCCCCACCTCCACTCTCACAGGAATTCAGGGGAAAAACTAATCAAATTCAGTCTCCTGAAGGTAATCAGAACAGGGAAAGGTAATTTGAATCAAATCACCATATACCTCAAGCACAGAGAGACGATGGTAGGGATCAAGAGAAACTGCAGAGCCTAGAAACACAGCTGAAGCTTCTAGCTGAGCAAGTGGGAAGGGTGCATTCTAGCCAAGGAAATCACCAGCAAATGACAAGTCAGAATGAAGGGCAGAACAGTGTGCATTTTCACCAGATTGGGGCATCTGCCTTACTAGTCATTTACTAGTTCCTGGTGCAAAATCAAAGTGACACATCATTGGGTAAAAACATAGGAATGGACAGCAATTGTGATGTTGAAAACATAACATGTAATGACACTGGAAATAGAGTCACAAAAAAGAAAGGGGTGTCATTTAATCTGGAATTAATTAAGAATATTGATGCAATTCAGCTTGACAGGACCAATGAAAGGCAAGAGGCAATGCATT
Source organism: Ambystoma mexicanum (assembly GCF_040938575.1). Lineage (NCBI taxonomy): Eukaryota > Metazoa > Chordata > Amphibia > Caudata > Ambystomatidae > Ambystoma > Ambystoma mexicanum. Next base: position 4,954,442 of record NW_027182323.1, read on the forward strand.
TGTATATAACAGCTTGAATGGCTTGTTCCCCAAAGAACAAAGGGAAAGAAAACAACTTAAAAAGAAGTTTACCGCAGTTGAAAGGGATGGGGAGCATGAGAGTAAACATCACAAAGTATTAAGGGTGTTCAAAGAACAGGGAACAGAGGTGAAAGTGTTCATGGAGATAGTGAGAGAATTGACCAGTATGTGTTCAATGCATTGGAGAGTCTGTAAATAATTGGAAAAATGATGGGATGCCTCTACCCAATGAATATTGGGCTGAAGACTTCACAAAGGACACATTCAGGTGAGGCTCCAGAGAAGTATTTCATGCCACAGATGTTCAGCGAGTTGCAGTTGACAGGGAAAGGCCAAGCACAAGAGGAGTACCCAACACAAAATGTTCACATGTCAGCACATGAAAAAGAGGTTGAGGAATACATGAGAAGTTGTTTGCCATAGAGCAGGTAAGTGATGAACCTGAAAAAAACATGGGAAAAGCAGGTAAGAAAGTGAGTGAGAGCTTGGACAGGCCCATAATTCGGGAGGGGGTGGCATCAATTGTAAAAATTCAAATGGAATGAAAGTACAGAGGGATACACAAAGTGGGCCAGAAGGCTGAAAATGAAATGGTCAAAAAGGGGGGTAAAGTGTCATCCCATATGCCCCTTTCTTTAGCGAGAAGTCAGGCAGGCTGAGGAAAATCGTTCCTGGAATCAGCAACAATTCACATTTCCTTTGTATACTAGAGGAGTGTGAGGACTGATACTATTATCACAGTGGAAGAGCAATGCAATGTGTTTGCAATGGTGGACACCGTGGCACAGGCGACTGTAATGCCGAGAAAACCGCTGGATAGCATACATTAAAGAAAACACCAACAAAGAACGTAAAAATGAAGACAGATTCCATGCAGGGTCCAGCAAGTCGGCTGGTATTTAAAGCCCTGTTTCCCGCCGCTGAGTAACTCTTCCATAACAGCAGAAGTACGCTAAATCCAGGCTCCTCCTATTATTGTAACTAGAACTGCTTGAGCACAGCTAGATTTTAATTTAATTTAAATAGTTTTAATCGCCGCATTTTAGAACAGGAAGATACAAATAACATTTAAATTATATTAATCGCTGCATTTTCGATTTTATTGGGGAATATTGCGTGGAATATATGTTATTGCCAATTTGCACTTTATTTGGGTTAGAGTCCATTGAGAGCGGACCGTGAAGTTTCTGGCCTCTCTGCGCACTGCTTGTTATATTGCGTGCTCGTAACTACAGGATCCATCAACCTTGTAGTTCACGAGTGCACACATATGTAACTGCCAGGCGCTGGCTGCCGTCTATTTGGAGTGCTGTGAAGTTACTGAACCAGTACGTTGTAGACGCTCTGTTCATACTGCAACACAAGAGTATTTGCAGTTACGAGCATGGATTCCAGGCTCAATGCACTGTTGGCACAGAGATTAGCGTGTAAAGCGACTATACAAAAATATAGCATACTACATACCGACGCAACAGAATTTGAATCATGGGCAGCGAAAAGGCTGCACCCTGAGTCAATTATGGATGCTAACATTCTGAGCGGCCTGTGGTGCATTGGGTCGCCTAGAAAGGCAAATGAGGTTGACACAACTAATGTGGAAAATACTTATATACCAGGTGTCCAGACAGGAGAAATATCTATGAGCCCCACATTGAGTATACCTCTAGATTATATTCCTGATACTGTGTTACTAGCTCACTCACACGATTGTAATACACTAACAGACCAATCAATTAAAGGAATATTGTATGTTGCCTCCTGCAAGATGTACCTGGGCTTAGTTACGTAGTCAATAGTTCATGAAGGTAGGAGAGAAGATCACTAGCATCTGTCCTGGTTCCCTGCCATACTCCAAGTCCCAACCGTCACTCTCTGAACTCCGAAGCCTCCAACACTCTAAGCTCCACCTCACCATTCCATGAGGCCGTGCACTCACACAGACAGTCACACTGATCATCCAAGCTACAACAAATCTCCCCCTTAAAAACAACCAAAAGAAACTGATCACACGCACTATTATGCTAGGACTAACAATCATAACAACCATAACTCCTTCTACCCCGGCCTGCCACGCCGGGGTCTCAGTGCTGCCACCACCAAGCACATACCTTGCCACACAGGACAATGAAACCAAACTACACACTAAAACCTTCCTAAACTAAACTCCTTCCGCCAGTACTGCCACCCCTGTCCACAGGTCTGCCACACCTGAGCACCAACCACGCCCTTGAGTGGGGCAAATGCACCTACCAAAGTAGCGTAGCCTCGAACTTGCAAACAAACGCAATAGCCAAACCAATGTCCTAAATACGCCAATCAAGGTTCCATCACCACAACTATATACCCCCAACAAACCATGCCTTATCCCTTCTCCCCAAAGAAAAACATGGAAAAGAATAAAAAATATAGATAAGCATTTAACAACCAAAGAGCACAAAAATCACACAACGCAACCACAAAAGGAAAGGTATGGTGCGTGAGCTATGCACAGCGAAAACCGATGCAAAAACAGTGAAAATAAACACCACAAGAATGAAAACTGTAGTGCACTGCAAAACTCAAAATTTGAAAAATAGTTCAGATGCACTCAAAAATTGGAGAACAAAAATGTTGTAGTGCAATACTGAACTCTCCAGAAATAATCGAATTAGATTCCTGTAGAAACAAATTAATCATCAATAACGCTTGCCACTGTGTGGTTCAAACTGGTGTTCAACGGCCACACCCAAAACAAAAACACACTCAAAAACACTGGCCTACAAATTGTTTGACACCCCAAAAGAAATTAACAACCAAAATCAACTGGCATGCTTAACTACTATACTTCCCCCTACAATGCACTGCCTGGCACCACAGTACAACTGCTAGGAGTCTGAACCTTACTCCTAAAAAGACACCAACCTCAACACTTGAGAACATGTGCGGTAACCTACAACGCACAAGACTTATAACATGGGCCCCTTGCCCTAACACTCACACACACAACTGCGTCCAAATAATCTCCAAACTACATCATGGGCCCCTTGCCCTGGTGTCTATACAACTACCCTACTCTAAGGGTTAAACTCACTGGAGCACACACAATATAAGTGTCCAAACAACTACGCTACTCCAAGCGTTAACCTCACTGGCGCACTCCATCTCAAATGTCCAACCTCCTCAATAAAATGGGGTTCCTACAAAGGTTTTCCAATACTACCGCAAACACACCTTGCCACAGTGTGGAAGCCACCCCACTAAACATGGATGCAACTCCTAACACGTGCTACCTCTCACACGTACACAACACACAACATGCGACATCCCACACGTACACTACTGCTACACACACGTGCTACCTCTCACACGTACACAACTGCCACACAACATGCTACCTCATGTGCACACACTATGCATCACATCCACTCAAAACAACTACACACTGCACTCACAGACGCAACTCCAACTCACTGTCCACACATCACATATTCACCACACCAAATGCGCATTGAAAAATCTACATTTTCTAAGGTAGGGATGCGCTGCACTGCTCAACAGAACATACGCTTGCAGTGAAAAATGAGCAGTTAGTGCATCAGAGGTTTGGTTGGACGCAGAAGAAGTCATGAGGTACTGTTAAGATTTCGGTTTACAGAACAGTTGGAAGAAAAACCGAACGGATGAAACACATTTTTTTTTCTACCAGTTTTGTGCCGGCTAACGGATGAAGAGTTTGTTTTGTAATGGAGGCACCGCGGCACTTAAGGAAGGTGTTTTGTTATATGCCAGTTGATCCATGACAGGCTGTGATTTTTTTTTAAGGATGCCACTCTACCTTACCTCTCCATAAAGTACACCGCCATAGACTTAAACGATGCGCATTTAGAGAGATTTATGACACTTGACCTAAATCTACGCATGACTGCAACTTAAATGTTGTTTTGCATCACTTACGAACATAATTCCCAAAGTTAGCATGTGCCACACTTACATGGAATTCTTAACCTCAGCGTGCGTTACATAGAGATAGAAATTGAATGTTAGCATGTGCCACACTAAGATGGATTTCTTAACCTCAGCCTGCGTCACATAGAGATATAAAATTGAATATTTTTTTTTTTTTTTTTTAAACTTTTATTTTTGCTGGCAGTGGCAGTTGACATACACACACATCAGATCGAGAGTATGGTCTTTAAACATGACAAAGTACATTACACTGGGATGTTCACACACAGTAGCATACATTTGCAGATAAAGATCAGCTTAGTGCCATATTGGGGAGCACAATGTACAGAAATGGGGTCTAGGGCGTGCTATCAGCCAAAGAGGTAGCATCAAGAGCGTTGAGATAGCTGTTGAAGGCAGTCCAAATGTTTTTGGGCCGGGACCGGCCTGGGAGGGTAATAATGTAGTCCTCCTCGCAGTCTCGGGACCAGGTCACCAAGTTAAGCCATTTCTGGAAAGTGGGGGGTGCCGAGCGGTTCCAGTTTTGAAGAATACATTTTTTAGCAATTGCACAGCATACATTTAATAGCCTGGCCTCTCCTCTGGCGCCCTCAGCATCCCACTGACCAAACAACACCCCCATCGGGTCAGGCTCAAGCACCGCATCACAAAGTGCGGACATGGTCTTAAGAATCTCATCCCAGAATGGGGCCAGGTTGGGGCAATCCCAGAACATGTGGAGATGACCGGCATCTTCCGCCCCACAACGGGGGCAGAGTCGCTTGTCGGAGTGGGCGAATTTGGAGAGTCTGCGTGGCGTATAGTATAGCCTATTCAGCAGCTTGTACTGCATGGTGCGATGTCGAAAATTAAGGGAGACCCTACTGGTGTGGGAGCACATTTTACCCCACAGCTGCTCTGAAATAACAATCCCCAGTTCAGAGGCCCAGTCCTCCCTCGCCCTGGGGGGTGGTGTTGCTGAAGCAGTGAGCAGGAGTTTGTACAATGATGAGACCACTCCCCGCGCCCCCCCGGAGTTGGCAATGTAGGAGATGGCAGGGTGGTCTGGGGGTTCGCTGGGGAAAGTGGGCCAGGCCGCCCGGAACGCCGCGCGGAGACGGTAATACTGAAGTAGCTCGAGTGGCGAGCCCGAGTGGGCTGGTTTCCACGTCTGTGGCGTTATGAATACCCCATCCGGGTAAAAGTCTGTAAGGGCCAGATAGCCCAAGTCCCGCCAGTGCCGTGCCAGGGCTGAGTCATTCGTGGGCTCCAAACTGGGGACCCGCCATGCGGGGAGCCATTTGTAGTAAGGGTGAGTCTCGGGGGCAGCAGCGAATATCTGCCTCCAGGCAAACACGGTGGTCTGGACGGGGTCTACGGGAGAGTCAGGTTCATATTTCGGGTGTAGAAGTAAGGACATAATGTTAGCACCGGAGGCGGCAATGATTTCAAGCCTGACATGCGGGCGGGGAGGAGGACCAGGATACCAGTATGTGGCAAATTGTGCCTGCGCCGCAGTCCAATAGCTCATCAAGTCAGGGGCCGTGAACCCGCCCCTATCATAGGGAAGGGACATAGCACCCCACTTTTTCCGCACCGCGCCGGAATGCCACAAGAATTGGGCACACAGCTTGTGCAGATCAGTGAAGAAACTATTTCCAGGCCAGATGGGAACATTTGTAAACGTGTACAGGAACTTAGGGAGCAGTATCATCTTGACCAGCGACAGCCGCCCGGCTAATGATAAGGGAAGAGAGCGCCAGCGCTCTAGTTTGGTTTCGGCCAGTGCAGCCAATGTCACATAGTTGTCAGCCAGAAGGGTCTCCCTGGCCAGGGACACATGAACCCCCAGATATTTGATCCCATTGGGAGACCACCTGAGCGGGTATTCAGTGGCCGGGTGGAGTGTGGAGTGTGTGAGGGGGAAAAGTTCGGACTTTGTGTAATTTATAGCGAAGCCTGAAAAAGTCCCGATGCGGGTGATGTCCCGGAGGAGAGGGTCGAGGTAGAGATCTGGGTCCCTGACGAACAGAAGGACATCGTCCGCGTATAGGGAGACCACCTCGGAGGTGCCCCGGAGAGGTATTCCCCCGCGCACGTGTCGTTCCCTGATAAAGTCCGCCATAGGCTCGATGGCAAGGGCGAACAGAATTGGGGAGAATGGGCATCCCTGGCGGGTACCCCGGAAGAGTGGAAACAGTGTAGAAGTTTGAGAGTTGACGCGGACCCTGGCAACCGGGGAGGTGTATAATAATCTGATGTAGGAGATCATTCCAGGACCGACGCCCATGGTTTCCAGAACCAGCCACATGTATCTCCAGGAAACCATGTCAAAAGCCTTCTGGGCATCCAATGTCACCGCAACCGCACTCACGCTCTGGTCTATGCGGGCCATTACGTTGAACAGCCGTCTAATATTGTGTGATGTGGATCTGCCAGGGACAAAACCGGACTGGTCCTCATGAACCATATAAGGCATGACCGGGAGAAAGCGATTGGCAATCACCTTGGCGAAGATCTTCGTATCTAGGTTCATGAGTGAGAGGGGGCGATACGAACCACATTCATCGGGCGGCTTGCCAGGCTTAAGGAGAACCGTGATAACGGCTTCACGTAGGGATGGGGGAAGAGAGCCCAGGCGCAGGGATTCATTCCAGACCTCAAGCAATTCGGGGCCCAATATGGCCACGTGCTCCTGAAAGAATTCGGCCGTAAGCCCGTCGGGGCCCGGTGCTTTACCCTTCGGAAGGCTGGAAATGGCCTCCACTATTTCGTCCAGGGTGAAAGGGGAATCTAGCTGTTCCCTTGTAGCATGGGAGACGACAGTGGTGGGGATCTGGGCAAGGAGCTCGCGCATCAGCGATTCGCTATGTTCGGGTGGCTGCGAGTACAGTTCGGAGTAAAAGTCTGTGAAGGTCTCTAAAATATGTTGGTCCAACCACTGGGTCGACCCATCGCTACCTTTGACGCAGGTGATTTGGGCTGGCCCCCACTCCCCTCTGGCCAGGGCGGCCAGAGTTTTACCGGGTCTGTCCCCCTCACCGTATTTCCGCGCCGCCTGAGGTCGGCTAAAATACTGCACCTCCCTGCCGGCCTGCTCGTTGAACAGCTTCAGTTCCTCACTTATCTGGGAGAGGATGACAGGGTCAACAGAGGTGGGGTGGGCCCGCTCAAGATCTCGCAATTTGGCTTCAGATCGCGACAGGGAGGCCCTAATGGACTTGAGAACCCCGGATTCCCTAGAGATGGCTGCCCCCCGAATGAAAACCTTGAAGGCGTCCCAGCGGACCCCCCGGGTGGTGTCCTGTGGCGAGTTGAATTCAAAGTAGGACCGAATATCCGACAGAATGTCTGCCTTGAAAACGATGTCTTGCAGGGCGGCCGATTTAAAGCGCCAAGTATTCATGGTGGGGGCTTGGAAGCCCATGTTAATGATCAGTACGACCGGTGAATGATCAGACAGAGTTCGCGCAAGTATACGAATATCTGAAACCCCACCAATGAGTTGGGCCGACAGTAGGATCAGATCAATTCTAGAAGAGCTGTCATGTACCGATGAATAATACGTGTATTCTCGTGCTAACGGATGGAGAGCTCTCCAACTGTCCAGGATATCCAGTGACTTGCAGTGTGTCAAGAGCCTGCGCGCTGCGCTCGCTAAGGGTCTGGGGGCAGAGCCAGTCCTGTCCACGGCAGGGTCTAAGATAAAATTCATGTCCCCACCCCAGATGATCTGTACACCCACGTATCTCAGGAGTATGGACACCACCTGATCAATAAACTCAGGGGAGTCTACATTGGGGCCATAAGTGTTAACGAGTAGGTAATCTCTGTCAGCGATGGCGCAATGGAGGATGACGTACCTCCCCCCCGGGTCAATATAGCTTCTGTGGAGAGAGAATTTAAGGGACTTATGAATTAGTGTCAGCACTCCACGGGCCCTTGTTGAGTAGGTCGTGAAGTACCTGAGGGGACCCCATGTGGGCGCAATGCTTCTGGCCAACGGGCCAGTGGAGTGTGTTTCCTGCAGGAGTAACACCTTGCAGTGGTGCCTATTAGCGTAAGCCATGATCCTGCGACCCTTGGTGTAATTGCTGAGGCCCCGGACATTCCATGTCATTATCGTCACAGCCATACTAGTATCCCAATCAATAGCATCCCATTGCGGAGAAACCAGTGATAGTGATCCAACGTCAGCGGACGCCAGATCCCACCCCCCCCAGCACCGGCCCCCAGTGCAATGGTCACCGGATCTCCCAGTGACAGAGTGCCCATGACCGAAGCGGACAGATATATCTCATTGAGCTTAGTGAACATCCCACCACAGATGCTGAAATGCAGAAACAGAATGATGTACAATTAGAGCATTGCGATCCGGTGCGCAACCTGCTGTCAGTCCGCCACTGCCATTTTCGAAAACATGTCCCCAATCCCCATCCCACCCGCGTCCCACCCTCACTGCCCACCCCCAACTTGCAGTGTGAAACCCCCACCCCTCCCCGCAGGTATCTCCAGCTAACCCGACACTCCCCAGAGCATGGAGGTCGGGGGGCGACATCCAACAGGGATGACACCCTACCCATGCCCAACAGGGGCACCAAAGCAGCGGGAACCAAAAAAACAAGAACATTGCAAATGCAGCGAGGTGTGCTGTGGCCGTGTGGGCGGCTTTAAGGACAAATATGCATGACAGCAACGCCGTCTGTGACAGGTTCTGCAGTATCCGGATCAGAAGACAGGCCATCGTAGCCAGCCGAGCACTTCGCCCGGCTAGGCACACAGGGGGCCTGAGACCATAGGACTGTTGTGAGTTGTTACAATGACCACGTTCCAATTGACGAGTACCACGGACAAGATAGAGCAGGCCAGTTAGTGTGTGGCATCGACTCAGACATCCTCAGCCTGAGCACCCGCCGGGCTGGGAAGTGGTAGGTGCGCCTCGATGAATTTCACCGCCTCCTCTGGTACAGTGAAAAAGTACAATTTCCCATTGTGTGTGATTTTGAGACGGGCTGGAAACAGGATAGCGTAGGGGACATTCCGTTCTCTGAGTAGTTTCTTGACTCCAATAAAGTGACGCCTCTCTTGCTGGACCGCTACAGAGAAGTCCGGGAAGATTCTCACTGTGTGAGACTCAAATCGCAGGTCTCCCTTCTCTCGGGCCAGGCGGAGGATAAGATCTCTGTCTCTGTAATTGAGAATCCTGGCTATGATGGGTCTGGGAATGTCCCCTGGCTTGGGTCTGGGTGACAGAGCCCGATGAGCGCGCTCGACGGTGAAGTATGGGGACATGGCGGGGTCACCCAGGAGGGACCTCAACAATGATTCGACCGCGTCTTCCATGCGACCCTTTAAAGCGTTTTCTGGCACTTTGATAATACGCAGATTGTTCCTGCGGGAGCGCGACTCGAGATCCTCACACTTTGCTTTCACATTCCGCATATCTTGGGACAGTGATGCCACAGTATCTTGTAGCGCATGTATAGCATCTTCATTAGTTGATATACGGTTTTCGGCGTCCGTGATCCTGGTCCCCGCCTGATCCACCCGTGTCTTTAAAGAGGCAACATTGGCATTGATATCATCAAGCTTCTCGTGAAAGGAAGCAAAGTTTTTGGCCATAGCTTCCATGATCGTGGTCAGGTCAGGGGCCGCAGGAGAGGGGCAAACGTTGTTCTCCAGCTCCTCAGTAATAGGTAAGGCCCGGTCAGCCTCCTCCCTCTGGACAGCCCTTGCGAATCTATCCATGGCACCCCCCTTGGAGGATCCCTTGGTCTTGCTAGGCATCGTGGGTTGATGCGCGAGGGTGGAGTAAGCGGTGGTCCCAATGTCAGAGAGAGGAGTGCGGGGGAAATACCAGGGGGGAGAACCCCAGCCGTGGGGGCCTCTCGGGTGAAGGAGAACAGGGCCCAGCGGGGCTGACCGGGGTGTGCTGGTGTTGGGCGGTACCCCGGGCCCACAGTGTGGAGAAGACCGGCCGCAAAGGCAGGCGACCCGGGAAGCGAATCCGGGGGGGGGGGCGCCACCAGGCCAGTCCCAAGCAGATTGTGCCAGCGGGCCCCCCAGAGGGCCGCAGTCCGCCCGGGGGGCCGGGCGAGGATGTAGGGATCACTGGCAGCCGCTCCTTACCTTCCGGGGGCGCACCCCCCCGATCTCCCAACAAGGGACCACAGCCAAGGCACTCACACGGCCGGCGGAGGGCCGGGACGCATCCGCGTCGTCACCAGCCACGGTCGCTCCTGAGGGTGTCAGGCCCAGGCCCAGGACGCCCGGGGGCCGCCGCGTCTCCGATCGGGCCGCAGTCCGCCCGATCGAGCGCCCAGGAGAGGTGCAGGGCCCTGAAAAGGGGGAAGGCCTCGGGCCAACGTCGCGCCCACTACGTGGGAGAGAGCCAGTCTTGTGCGGGGGCCTGGTGGCCTCGGTGTGCTGACGAATCCCCCAGCGGGCCGCAGTCCGCCCGGGGGGGGCGGGCGGGGATGTAGGGCCAACCGGTAGCCGCCCCTCACCCTCCGGGGGCGCACCCCAGCAAGGGACCACAGCCGAAGTCCTCACACGGCCTGCGGAGGGCCGGGACGCGTCCGCGCCGCTGCCAGGCACGGGCCCCCAGTCAGGCCGCTCCCGGGGGGTATCAGACCCAGGACACCCGGAGGCCGCCGCGATTCGGATCGGGCCGCAGTCCGCCCGATCGAGCGCACAGGAGAGGTGCCAGGCCCCGAGAAGGGGGGGGGGCCTCGGGCCGGCGCCGCGCACACCGCGGAGGAGAGAGCCGGAGTCAGGCCGCCCCGTCCAGGACCCCGAATTAGGTCGCCCGGGGTCGTAGAGGAGCCGGAATTTCGCTCGGCAGAGGCGCTGAGGTGTGGGGCAAAGGTGATGCCGAGATGAGCATGTAACGCACAGTGTGGCCGCAGATATACACGGATATCGCCCAGTCCCACACGGAGCTCAGGAACTAGGCAGCCATCTTGGGCTGCTCCACAGCGCCACCTCTAAAATTGAATATTAAGCATGTGCCACACTTAGATGGATTTCTTAACCTTAGCCTGCGTCGCATCCAGATAGAAATTTGAATGTTAGCATGTGCCACACTTAGATGGATTTCTTAACCTTAGCCTGCGTCACATCTAGATAGAAATTTGAATGTTAGCATGTGCCACACTTAGATGGAATTCTTAACCTCAGCCTGCGTCACATCTAGATAGAAATTTGAATGTTAGCATGTGCCACACTTAGATGGATTTCTTAACTTTAGCTTGCGTCGCATCTAGATAGAAATTTGAATGTTAGCATGTGCCACACTTAGATGGAATTCTTAACCTCAGCCTGCGTCGCATCTGGATAGAAATTTGAATGTTATCATGTGCCACACTTAGATGGAATTCTTAACCTCAGCCTGCGTCACATCTAGATAGAAATCTGAATGTTGGCATGTGCAACACTTAGATGGAATTCTTAACCTCAGCCTGCGTCACATCTAGATAGAAATCTGAATGTTAGCATGTGCCACACTTAGATGGAATTCTTAACCTCAGCCTGCGTCACATCTAGATAGAAATTTGAATGTTAGCATGTGCCACACTTAGATGGATTTCTTAACTTTAGCTTGCGTCGCATCTAGATAGAAATTTGAATGTTAGCATGTGCCACACTTAGATGGAATTCTTAACCTCAGCCTGCGTCGCATCTAGATAGAAATTTGAATGTTATCATGTGCCACACTTAGATGGAATTCTTAACCTCAGCCTGCGTCACATCTAGATAGAAATCTGAATGTTAGCATGTGCAACACTTAGATGGAATTCTTAACCTCAGCCTGCGTCACATCTAGATAGAAATCTGAATGTTAGCATGTGCAACACTTAGATGGAATTCTTAATCTCAGCCTGAGTCACATCTAGATAGAAATTTGAATGTTAGCATGTGCCACACTTAGATGGAATTCTTAACCTCAGCCTGCATCACATCTAGATAGAAATTTGAATGTTAGCATGTGCCACACTTAGATGGAATTCTTAACCTCAGCCTGCGTCACATCTAGATAGAAACTTGAATGTTAGCATGTGCCACACTTAGATGGATTTCTTAACCTTAGCTTGCGTCGCTTCTAGATAGAAACTTGAATGTTAGCATGTGCCACACTTAGATGGATTTCTTAACCGTAGCTTGCTTCGCATCTAGATAGAAATTTGAATGTTAGCATATGCCACACTTAGATGGATTTCTTAACTTTAGTCTGTGTCACACTTAGTCAGAATCCTAGCTTTGGCCTGCCTCGCATCTAGATAGGTTTGTGAATGTTAGCACATGCCACACCTAGATGAAACTTGAATGTTAGCATGTGCCACACTTAGAATTGAGAACATTATCCGGCCCCACATCTAGATCATTATTGAGAAGGTTAGCGAGTGGCAAACTTGGACGGAATATGTAGATTAGGAAGTACTACAGTTAGACAGAACTGTGAATGTTAGCATGTTAAATGTCATGTAATCCACTAACCAATATAAGCTCAAACTCTCTGCATACGTATCTCTCTCAAAAAACTCACACAACCATCTCTCGCACAACAAGCCGCACGCACTTCACCACATTGCAACAACACATAAGCCTCACCTACAGCACACGCGGACTGACTCCAAAACTCGCACCAAAGCTCAGCACCCAGTGTCTACCGAGTTGAAGCTGCCAACAGTACACCACTCCTCCCACTATCCTACTCCCTCTTCACCTTAGTAACCCATCCAACCTCTGGTTTGCAGATCCGCCAGAGCGCTTGGGGATCAATTCCGCTGGTGACGGTGCGCTATAAAAGTACCTTTAACATAACATTTAAACATTTGATAGTGGCATCGGCCACGGAAAGAGTTTTGCAGCACATTTTTTTTTAAAGATCGAAGTTTTGATGTAGATGCATGTTTTGGTTTTAGCACGCTCATGCAGATATTATAGGGCTGTTGTTTGAATCAAAGGGGACATTGTAAGTGTAATTGATGCGTGTTTGTGTATAGGGAGAGAACCAAGCAGTGTGTTCAAGTTGTGAAGTTGTAGTGAGTGCTGTAGCACTATAAAGTTGAAATGCAGTCGAAGTTATTGTTGAAATGGAAACATCGCACAGAGTTTAAATGGGGTTTACACAGAAATGTTTGTTTCTGCAAATGATGACAATTCTATAATGATGTTGCACAAGGTTGTGGAAATAAGGTTTCCACAGGGATGTTTTCAAAAATGGTGAAGAGTTTCTTAAATGATGACCCAGACGGGCTCTCGAACTATGTGCTTGAACAATACCCGACCATCTGGGCAAAGATTTTGTTTAACATTTTTACTCTAGTCAATTATTCGCAAACCATTCCAGAAACATGGAGGCACTCACTTACAGTCCCGATATATAAAAGCAGTGACCGGCAAATGCTGCAAAGCTATAGACCAATTGCATTACTGGATGCGCCTGGCAAAATCTTTGCCCGAATCATCCTGAAAGAACTCAATTTCTGGGCGAGAAATAACCAGTTGTTGGACCCCTTTCAGGCCGGTTTTGTGGCAGGAATAGGCACAATTCCGAACATCACAATCCTTAATGCAATCAAGTCAAAATATGAAGTCAAAAACAGTCTTTATACATTGCGTTTGTGGATTTAAAGGTGGCTTTTGATTCGGTTGATAGTCTTTTACTCTATGTGAAACTAAGAGAATACCATTGTCCGCCCTCCCTACTAGCTCTGATCATGCTATTACATACTAACACATCTATGCATGTCAGACTAGCCCTGGACGGCACCCTATCACATTACATTCGAACCCAAAGAGGCCTAAAGCAAGGATGCATTTTGGCATCAACTTTATTTAACCTCTTTATCCTTGACATGAGACAAACCTTTTAGCAAATTACGAGTGATGCACCAAAATTGGGTAATCAACCTATCAGCTATCTTTTATATGCTGATGATCCAATTCTGTTATCACAAACTCCTATGGGATTACAACATTTGCTGAACTCCTTCGAGCATTATGTCTGTAAAAACAATCTCACGATAAACATAGCCAAAACGCAAATCTTGGTCTGCAATAACAATTCAAATGTCAACATCAATCGTTATCAGTGGCGGTTAGGTAGTGAAACTCTTGAAAAAGTTTTTACTATACAAGTATTTGGGAGTATTGGTAACAAAGACCCTGAAAGATCAGGAACAAGAACTGTCCATTCAACGGAAACTACAAACCCTAATAGCTCAGGCAAAAATGTTGACTTATAAGTTTGCTAAATACTCTTATAAGCATATAGTTTTGTTCTTCAAACAAAAAGTAATCCTGGTGCTATCATATAGTGCAGAAGCGAGTCTAACAAAATACCAAAGATATTGGGATGTAATTGAGTCACAAATTTGGAAAAAAGTCTTACAATTACCAAACAGCACTCTGAGGGCCTTAATTCAATTTAAACTGGGGTTGGTATCATTGTTTTCTCATGTACAATGGAAAAGGTGCACCTTGTTAAGAAAATGCTTGTTAAATGTTTAAATTACAAATGTCTTGGGAATTTTAGCTTGGTATCTGCTCTCTGCAAAAGATACTTTCTCAGGTATATGGACACAACACGCTTTGAACATTCTGGCGGATGCAGACATTACTTTAGATACGCTATTACTTAACCCTAAACGAGCCAAAATCAAACTATTTCAAAATGATTGGATTATGACATTAGATAATTGTCAAATTTTGAAAGACTTTGATATCAATCCTTTTGGCCATAAAGAAAAGGGCACCCTAGCGGACTATCTGAAGAAATGCCCTTCGCCATACATGCGTAATCAGTATCTACGCTTTAGATTGAATTTATGGCGGACGAGAGACATTTTAGTGAGAAGGCGACTAATTCCAGAAAATCAGAATTATTGTTGTTGGTATAATGACAAAACCAATAAAGAGACTCTGCATCATTGCCTAATAATGTGTACAAGCCTTGCAGATAAGCGCACGAATCACTTTGGCAGACTTACCGCTTCATTATTACCAATGAATGAAAAACAGGCTTGGCAATGGCTTTTTACAAATCCTAACTTATCGGTTCGTATTGCTATCATACACTTTCTTGATGAGATATTCAAATCAGAAACATAATCGCAAGATGACGTGGGTAATTACAAAAAATACATCTCCATGATATGTAATGACAAAAATTAGTTTACACAGAGCGGAAAGGAACCATCTGTACATGCATAGTAGAAACAGAAATGTACTTCATTTCCTTATTTGTACCTTCTGTTTTTTTGCTTGTTTCTCCTTTTTTTTCTCTCTTTTTAATCATTTGCCATTGAGGAAGTATGGTTTCCCTTATTTTTATTAATATAAAATGAAGCTGTAAAAATGTGTGTGTATAAAGTATGATGTAATGAGTACAAAATGTAAAATGTAAATAATGTAATTAAGTATGGAAACTAAAGATTTTGTATGTTTGAAAGGTTCAATATTTGAACCAAAAAACTAAATAAAAAATGATGAATATTAGATTTTGAAATGATGAAAAGTCCACAAAGTTCTTTTATGAATTTGCACAAGTATGTTTTAAATATGGAGAGTGCCTCATATGATGTCTCAATAATGAGTCATTTAGAAATCACTTAGGATGCCTATGGTGATTTCACATGCGCCACAGCATGGTGACTGATCATCACCATGGCTGGTGGTGCAACACATCCTTGTTTTAGGAAATGTTTATGTTAAATGCGCATTTGTGTGTTGTGAATATGTGTTGTATGGACTGTGAGTTGGAGTTAGCGTCCGTGAGCGCAATGTGTAGTAGTTGTGAGTGTATGTGATGCATAGGGTGCACACATGAGGTAGCATGTTGTGGAGTTATTATGTATGTGTGGAGTTAGCAGGTGTGTGTAGCGGTTGTGTATGTGTGAGATGTAGCACGTTTGTGGTTGTGTACGTGTGAGAGGTAGCACGTGTTTGGACTTGCATGCTCTTAGGTAATGTAGATTTTTAAATGCACATTTGGTGTGGTGAATATGTGATGTGTGGACAGTGGGTTGGAGTTGCGTCCATGAGTGCAGTGTGTAGTTGTGAGTGGATGTGACGCATAGTGTGCACACATGAGGTAGAATGTTGTGTGGCAGTTGTGTACATGTGAGAGGTAGCATGTGTGTGTAGCAGTGTCACGCCACTTATCTGGCGACCGGGGTTCTCCGCACCTGCTCGCTCCCCTCCCTCTTGGCGGATCTACCCGCGCTTTCGCTTGCGGGGATCCACCATGGGGAGAGCATCTAGGGTTCCTGTTAGGTGTCCTCTGCGCATGCGCGGGAGACCACAGTCTCGGTTCCGTGCATGCGCAGTAGATTGGGCCCTCACCCGGCGAGAGCCTGCGCTTCAAGCCTCGCTTTGGATGTGCCGGCACCCGGCAACGAGACGGTTTGCGTTTCAAGCCTCCCGGGTGCCGGCCATCCCATAAAAAGAGCTTCGATCAGGGGCAGCTCGCGTCTCAACGCGTTTTTTTCCTGATCGTGTTCAACGCTCGTTTGTTTTTTCACCAGTTCCAGTCCAGTTTCTTCTGCCCGCTCCTGCTCAGAAATCCTGCCTGGTTCCTCGCCCTCTCTGTGGCCCTTGGTCCTTCCCTTCCTATTGTGCTAGCTTGGAGGTCCTTTCGGGTCCTGGGGTTCTCTTTCCTGGGGTGTCTCTCCCTCTCTCCTGGGTTCCCGTTTTCTGTCCTTTCCCAGTTCAGTTCCTGGGTTTAGTTTCCACTCTCCTGCCTGTGCTGCTACCCTGCCCCTTTTGGGACTTTGAGACTACCTGCTGCTGCACCAGTCTGGACCATATCCTGCCTGTCATTCTCATTTCATCAGTGGTTTGAGGGTTCCTGGCTCAACCTTCTACAAAAGCCTCTCCAGTCAGTGCTTGCACTGTCCAGACGCCACGCAAATTAGGAGATAGCGTCCCGTGGCGTTGGGAGTCGGTCCATCTTCCACCCTGTATCAACCTTGGGTGGTGGAGAGGCTGGTACCCAGTGTCATTTACTCATCAGAAAACAGTCGTCAGTCTGGCTGCCACGTCAAGATCCTCATCCAAGTCTACAGGTACGCTACACTCTTGTGATTCTCACCTTAACAAGCAGTTGTGTACGTGTGGGATGTAGCATGTTGTGTGTTGTGTACGTGTGAGAGGTAGCACGTGTTTGGAGTTGCATCCATGTTTAGTGGGGTGGCTTCCACACTGTGGCAAGGTGTGTTTGCCGTAGTTTTGGAAAACCTTCGTAGGAACGCCATTTTATTGAGGAGGTTGCACATTTGAGAAGGAGTGCTCCAGTGAGGTTAACGCTTGGAGTAGCGTAGTTGTTTGGACACTTATATAGTGTGTGCTCCAGTGAGTTTAACCCTTAGAGTAGGGTAGTTGTGTAGACACCAGGTCAAGGGGCCCATGATGTAGTTGGAGATTATTTCAACGCACTTCGTAGCATAAAGAAAACACAATTGATCATTGCAGAACGCTTTAAAATGGTTTCAAAAACACAAACAGTACCTCATTGCTTCTCAAAAGTACAGCGGAACCTCCGCTGCGTATTGCTCCATGCATGTACACTTCGCGAGTGGTTAATCTTCTTAATTCGCAAACAAAACGCCAACAAGAAACGTTTCTGTTCCGTCTAAAGTGACACAGTTCACTTCTCCCGGGCATGTCAACACGCCTTACCCACGATCCTAGGGCCTTTCTTCTAATGTGCTTCACCGAACCCAGAGAGGAAAATGATGGCGCCGGGTCCTCTTCTCTGCGTTCCAGCCCAACGGGCGCCTTGAAACGCAAACAACAGGAGGGCCCGTTGGGCACTCGCGCCACCCAACGCCCTTAAGGACCCGCCATCTGGTGCAAAATGTGTCCGCCCATCTAATTCTATATTGGCTTCATTCTCCCCATAGTACCTTGTGACTAGATGTCTCTCCGCATGGTCTGGCCACTTAAACACCTGCATCATTATATGCCAAATTTCCAACCAACTTCATTCTCATCTCAGCTGATGTCCCTCTCGACAGCACATACAGGGGCAGATTAGGCATTCTTCAGGCTGCCTGCACACCTCCATGAACAGGTTGTATACCACTCCTGGGGCTCTCATCACTCTCACAGCATGGACATCTCTGACCTTTGCCTCACATCCAAGGACTCTGGACTCCGCTCGCTTTTCCAATGGACTATCATCTGCTGTGAGGCCTCATTATTCACTTCTCCTTCGCTCTCCCACCTTCTTTCGGGTTCTCTTAGCTTACTCCTCGTCGGCAAAATACAGTGGTGGTAAGAGGACAAATCTTTACTGTCTCGCTACTCAATACCTGCTCAATACCTGCTCTATGGATAAATATGCCACTAATATTTGTGATTACATCCTTGACAATCACGTTCACTTGCTATTTTAGCAAGACAAGAGCTTTCCAGTAACAAATTGCCTGTGAGGGATGCAAAATGATGCTCCTTAAGGTGGCCCAATCCCCTAACAATTGTATTAACATAGTTTTGGTACACCGCCCACCGAATGACACACCTACTTTCAACGAGGAAGTAATTAACATTCTAGCCTTCTTAAATAGACCCAACAGCTTTACCATCATTCATGGAGACTTTAATAGATGGATAGGTAATGTCTTGGACACCGAAGCTACGCTCTTAGAGCA
This sequence comes from Ambystoma mexicanum, assembly GCF_040938575.1. NCBI lineage: Eukaryota > Metazoa > Chordata > Amphibia > Caudata > Ambystomatidae > Ambystoma > Ambystoma mexicanum. Next base: position 4,973,044 of record NW_027182323.1, read on the forward strand.
GTTGCTTCAAGATATTGATGTTGTTTTCCACAGCTAAGAACCTACCCACAATAAGGTTAATGTATTAGACTGGGTGGCAAATAGGAATTTGTATCTCAGCCCATTGAAAGTTAAGCTATGTGTATGGTCACACCACTATGTTGTTAATTTTAAACTTACTTTACCTATAAAGTTAGCTCAGAAAAAGAATATGCTTAATAAAGTTATCAGTAGGAACTTTACTAAAATACATGCAAGACATTTCAAAAGTTGTATGACAAGACTTATGAACGCCACTTCGGATACTGATTCTCTACACATATTAGCAGCAAACTATGACAAATACCTGAATGGATTATTAGAGTGAGTAGCCCCTATGAAATCTAAGGACATTAGAGAAAGATTCAACAATCAGGATTGGTATACGTCTGCCCTAACCACCAGAAAGAAGGGAAAAAAAAGAGCTGAACGTAATTGGGAAAATTATTGGACTGAAGAAAACAGGACCATTTGAAAATCCTTGGACAAATTATATAGGAGTGAGATATACGAGACTAAAAAAAAACTTTTAAACACAAAGATTGAGAAATCAGGAAACATCACTAAAAGCTTTTCGACATCCTAAGGAACCTAGAAGAACCTCATGTTCAGTTAGTCTCGTTTATCCCTCTGAAAGATCACGCCATTAAGGCCCAGCAGGCTTCCACAGATAAAATTCAACTAGCCCATCTTAAAATTACCGGCAATATGACCCAGCCCAATAATTCCGATATACCTAAACTGTTAAAAAACCTGTACAAACTGGTAAATCAGTGTTTGCCTTTAGCCCAATCTCAGTGGATCAGATGGCAAATACACTTATGCGTCCAACAACATGCTTGGGTCATACTATTCACTCTAAGATTATTTTAGACAATTTTGAAGTGTTCACTCCATTCCTTACACATTTCACCAATGCCACTTTCTCTTACAACACCATCTCAGACAATATACAAAATGTCGTAGTTACCCCCTTAATTAAAAAACCTGGTCAGGATGCCAAGGTACATAGTGACTTGAGACCTATAACTAATGTCCCATTTCTATTAAAAATAGTTGATTAAATTGCGACTGTGCAATTTCAGAGACACTTGGAAGAAGCCAATATTCTACATTCCAGGCAATCATGTTTTAGGCCCAACCATGGCACCGAGAGTGCCTTGGTGGACCGGCAAACCTACATGAAGAACATTGTTGAAAAGAGCAAGTCGGGGCTGCTGATGTTATTATATCCATCTACATCCTTCAACCTTGTGGACCATGAGAGGCCTTTTGCAACCCTCTCTGAAATAGGATATTGCCCTGGAGAAGCTGTTGAATGGATTAGGTCATTCTGGCAAATAGGAAATCAAACATCTGCTAGGGGGATGCTGCCTCTGAATCAGCAACGATCATATGTGGTGTGACCCAGGGTGCATGCCTCTCACCAGCACTTTTTAATGTTCTCATTTTCTCCCTGTGTGACTTAGAATATGGGAACTCAGTTGACCAACTATGCCGACAACACTCTGCTTATAATCAAGCTGAGCAGGGATTATGCTAAAGATGCCGGTAAAATCATGTGCCTCCATGAGGCAATTCAAGCCTGAATGTCAACTAATTGGCTATGCCTCAATGGCACAAAGACTGAGTTTCTTATATTTGTGTCATCTTAAGCAATAGCCAAGTTGGAGGCCCAGTACTCAGGATTCTCCAGCGATGGCCATCATATTAAGGTATCTAACAAGGTCAAAACTCTTGGAGTCATTTTTTAACCTTCCTTTGGAGCCGATGCTCAGGTGGACAATATGGTAAAATAAATCCCAACACCATTTAAGATTGGTAAACCATAATACCTAGGACTGATTATTGTAGTGCGTTTTTGAGCAGTGCCAGCAAAAACTGTATCCAAAAATTACAGATCCTGCAGAATGATGTGGTTCGCATTATTAAAAACATGCCTAGAAAAGAACATATTTCTATACACAGAAGGGACCTTCACTGACTGCTGGTTGCAGCCAGGATTTGCTTTAAGGTCAATACATTGACTCACAAATGTCTGTACGGGCTTGCCCCATCCTACTTATGTGAGAGTTTTGTACAACATCACCGGCTAGCACTACTCAGTCAAGCAATACTTTGCATCTAAGCTGCCCAAGAAATAAGCGTGTAAGAGGAAATGGCTGCTCCTTTCCAGTTCAGGCAGTCCCAATGGCCAGTGGATTTATGGAGGGAAGAGAACTTGCTAATCTTCCATAAGCGTTTGAAAACTACATTGTTTAATTGACAGACTTTTATTTGACTAATCTTCTCCCAGTATGTTGTATGCGTTTGTTTCTTTGTGCGCCCTGATGCCTGCGGGCTACGTTGCATAATAAATAAATAAATAAATAAAAATAAAGACTGAGGGCCCTGTGCATAATTTCAATGGGGAAGAGATACCGGTGGACGGTGCTACTGAGGTCAACATCAAGGTAGGAAAACACAAGTAAACACAAGAGGTTGTAGTCATGCCAATTGATGAAACGCCATTCCTGTTGGGCACAAATTGTCAAAAGCGTCTGTCGCTCTTAATTAACGGGGTAAATGGTGTTCGGCGGTCACTGGCCAAAAAGCCCCTGAAACCTCAAAAAGCAGTCAACCAATTAATTAATGCAAAAGATTGCCACACAGTTGCCAAGTCAGAAAGAGCAGTGGAGGTATATCAGAAAAATGGATGTGTACTTAGTGTTACTGTCATTATCATGTGCCAAGATGAGAGGTAGGTTAAACAGACAGAGCAGTCCTTAGAGATTTATTTCAATCCAAGGAAAAACTGGCAAACACAAGTGGATGAAAACACATTAAGATTCTATTCAAATGAGGAAGAATCAGAACCTGGTATTGCCTCTGGGTCAGACCAAGAAATCTATATTTCAGCTACTGCTGAGATACACATGAATGAAGGCCAGGCATGGATACCAGTTCATGTGGATGGGTATCCGGAGACAACTAGGCAGTACTGGCTTGTGAGCAAGAAAGGAGTGTCATTAATGAGAAAGTGTTTAAACAAATACTTGACGGAAAAGAGATACCGAGCTTTACCATTAGAAATCAACAAATAGCCCGGATGAAGGGCACAGAGTTGTAGGGAGATGCATGCTGAAAATAGAGGTGGGATCCAAAAGCATCCAACACAATGTACGGATGGAATGTAAGTGGAACCAGGGCCAAGTTCTAGCTGGGAAATGATATCATGCAAGATTGAGCATGTTCCTGGACGTATTAAATCAAACAGTTGGGTCCAGGCTTGGGGGTGCACCACCAGAGTTTCAGAAAAAAAGACAGGCATACTGCATTGCACAGATAATGCCATATCCAGTCGAATTGCAAGTGAAAAATGATGTTATCCTCCCTGCATTCACAAGGCAGGTTATAGTTACTCACTAGTGTGTTTCAATGAAACCATGAGACAACAGGCTGTGAATACACACCATTGGTAGAAATTGGGGATTGTCCCATTAGGATACTAGTGGATAATGAAGGACGTCAGGAAATACATGTGGAAGAAGGTACATCATTAGGGATGGCAATTCAGAAATCCTATTACACTGCAGACCTGAGTAACACCATCATTGCAAATATTCCTGAAAGGTATGTCTCCTTGCGAGATGTGCTACCTGAGTTTTTAGACTCTAAACCATGTTAGGCAGAATCATATGCAGTACCCTTTGGGAACACCACACACAATTAAGTCTACAAGTGACAGTACAATTTCACCTTTGGTACACACCTGTACTACACAGTTAAAGTGTTAGCAGTCGCAGAGCAGCCAGACTTATCTCAAGAGTAAGTGAGCAGTATCAAATAGTTACACAAAGGACAGCGATTACTATGATTCAGGCAAACACTGACTCAAAGTTTTCAAGTAAAAGACTATACATTTATTTCACTCTTCAGTTGTATAACATTAGACTATTATAAGCAGTCTAAAAATCACTTTCTTAATACACCACACTACTGCCCTTAAATTCCAGACATGTTAAGCTCAAAAAATGAAGTGGGAGCAAAATGGCACTCGAGCAATTTAAAAGGGAGGGAAGACAGAAATTAACAGAAATGAATCCACATCAATAGGTAAGTACTCAGGGCAAGCGAACAAGAGAACCTACAATGATAAAATCAGATAGAAAAGGCTTAGGGCCAAAGTCAATGGTTCAAAAGTCTTTTGCTCAAGATAATACAGTTCAGTGCAGTTTGCGGTAAAGTTCGTGGCACGGTTTCCGGACGAGGTTGGTTGGTAGAAAAGTTAGTTCAAAGAGAAGAGAAGGACAAGCCCTCAGATTGGAGAAAGGTTTCAAACACTTTCACCGCGGCTGAACGAAACGAACAACCGGATTTGCACAGTATCTTAAAACGGAGAGGGAGCTGTAGCTGAGGCAGACGTTCCTGGTAGTTCCTGCATGCTCACGGTTCCTGAAGCGACTGTCAGACTGATCAGAAGTAGGAAGACTGGAGGGTCCTGCACTACCCAGGGAAGAAATCAGTAGCATAGCAAAGCAACGAATAAAAGGTGTGCTCCCTAAAACCCAAGCAGGGTCCGACCTTCCTGGCTATCCGGTCCACTGTAGCTCTGTACAGAAAATTCGACTAGAGGAGGCGTCCTGGCTTTCAGTTTGGGTGAACTGGTTGGTCCCACCAGCTCAGGGGAAGAAGTTTCCTGGAGGATCTTCTCTGTCGTCGGATTCTGGAGAGTCAGACCTGCAGCAGGGCTTCACCGGGCAGTTCAGTCGTTGTAGGGGTCCTCTTCTGCCAGTTCTCATTGGTTCTTTTGTTCCAGTGGCGACTCTGCTCTTCCAGTCCCAGAGACATGCTTTTCATGCAGTTTTCCCCCATTCATACAGCTTGGCTGTCAATCACATAGCAGGGCGGCTGTCCTGGCCAGGACAGTCACCCAGCCAATGAAACAGGAGTGCAACTTGAGTTACCAAGGGAACCCATGGCAGGGGTCCTAAAACCCCTCCCTCACATCCTGCCTACCCAGACTCTCAGGCGCCTAAAGGAGGGCTTTTGTGTGGAAGCCCACGAAAAGGCGATGAACAAAGGGTCCAAACCTGGTTTGGCGCGCAGAGTAAAACACGAGAACGACTTTAACAAAAAGAAATGGGGAATAAACCAGGCCAGAGCAAAAATAAAATGTATTTGGTCAAGCGGGTTTATGTTCGAGGCTAATATAATAGCCTAAAACATTACCAAGTTTATATAAGCTAATCGCGGTAGAAATGTTAGGGTAGATACCACTGCCACCAGCCAAGTCTTAATGTAAAGGGAACGAAACAATGCTCCAAGAGGCACAGACAAAAAGGGATAAGAATTAACCCTTTCCAATACTCCATGGAAGATGGGGCGTACTTGGTCTGTGGTAAAAGTGACTAAATAAAGTTAATGGCAACTTTATCTTTTCTGGGGACAGGAGTTAGTGGGAAGTCGAAAAGACAACCCTGTGTCACTGCACTGAAGGTTCTGTGTAACACATATGAAAAATATGGTGCCCTGGAGTAGGTGAGGCTCCAGTGCCCAAGATCACACAAAAAGCAGAAATACACATAGCAAAACACATGTAAGAGTGGGAAAAAAGGCTCACACTCATACCAGGTGAAAAAAAAATCCTAGAAATCCAGCAAAGCTGCTGAGGGACTCAGTAGGTAAGGGAAATCAACCATTTATGAGAATTCTCCCTAACAAACCATAAGAGATCTTCAAAGTTCGGACTGTGTGTCCTTATGAACCAAAAGATGTGATTTGTCATCATCAGTTGGATTGCATTCTATTTAGGTTATATAACAATGAGACAGAAGAAGGGCAACAAATTGAGATGTAGGCAGGGGTACACAGAAATTCCCCCTCTGGAGATATTTCCAGAGTTTTCTAAAATGGTTGAGGAGCAAGTCCAAGCTGCAGATGCTTGCACAAATGACAACAAAAGGTATCAGTTGAGAAGAATTCTTCTGGAATTCAAGTATGTATTCACCAAGGATGTAGATGACTGTGGGAGTACTGATTTACATGTGGCTACACTACCAGAAGGGTATGGTAGAGAACCTGTTTTTGTGTGACAATATAGGCTACCTTTGGCATGTTTCGAGCCATTGGCAGAAATAATCGAACATTTAGAGTCCAGAGGTATTATTTGGCCTATCCACAGTAACTCAAACACGCCCATATTGGGTATTTTGAAGCCAAACGGTCAGCAGCAATTATATGCAGATTTGAGAGAACTGAATAAAAGGCTACCTGTGTCTAGGTGGCCATTTTCGGTTATTGACATAGGCCTGGCACAGGTCCAAAGGTCAAACGTTTTCACTACTTTGGATATGACAGCCAGTGTGTCCATTGGAAGAGGAGATACAGAGTCTATTTTTGTTTAATTTTCAAAATAAGCAATATGCATGTAAACGAGTACCCTTTGACTATATCAATAGTGGGAGTGAGTTTGGAATCTTTCTAAGTAATGCACTTCTGGATGCAACCGAGAGGGGTACTGTGGTTTATGTGGATGATATCCTGATTTAAAATGAGAACACAGAAGGCCATTTCAAGGAAATTAGACATATAGTTAGCTAATTACAATGAGATGGGGCAAAGGTATCATAGCAGAAGGCAGAATGGTGTAGAAAACAGGTACATTTCTTGGGACATGAAGTCACGGACCAGGGATTCAACCCACAGAAGAAAAAAGTGGAAGCCATTCAAAAGTTAAAGGATCCCACAAATGTGTAAGGTTTGAAAAGCTTACTAGGAATGACAAGTTACAATAGAAAATGTATTGAAGATTATGCAGAAATCACACAACCACTAACTAGGCTGCTGAAACTGGGCATGCCCTGGAAATGGGGATCGGAGCAGAATGAAGTGATAGCTAAATTAATAGATTGTTTGATTGGGGTCCCATGTTTGACGTATCCTAAAAAGAACCAGGATTTCTTCATAGAAATTGGTTTCACAGATCTGTGCATGTCTGCGGTCTTGTTTCAAAAACATGGGATTTATCCAAGAGTATACCTGATTAATCTGAAATTGCGTGCTTTCACAGCGCACCTTTCCCACACCTGACAAATGCCGGCTAATCGGAAACGGTACCAACTCCGTAGTACCATGTATGGATAGCAGCCAGATCCCGGGAGGATAGCTCTGCGGCAACGTGCGTTCCTTGGAAGCAAGACGACAGGAAGCAACACAGGTTCGATCCCCAGGTCTGCGCTTAGAAACCTCCGGGTGTTTAAGCGCGTTATAAATACGCAACTAAGACAAAAAAAAAACAATTACGCAAATAAAAAACAAAGAATTCCTGTAACAGCGCCTCGATGCCTGCGGGCTGTTTGAGCACTTTAAAAATGCAAAAATAAATAAAAAGATGAGAGATCTAAACAGGGTGTGAAATATAAAGAAAAAAGAAATTACATTTCCATAAGCATTGATGGGTCTTACTAAGGACTCTAGAGGTCTGGGAATATGTACGGTTTTTATGAAACAGATTGAGCTGAACAGTGCAGGCACTGCACCAAGTAGTGTCAACTGTGTTACTGCCTGATTCCTCCATGCTTCCCCCGATCGATAATAGCTCTTTACTCAATTTATGTTTGAGTCTTCAGAGAGAGACTGTGGTTAGTTTATTGGCGACTCCAAACTTTTTACAGATCGCTAAAAATACCTATACTTATTCTCCCACAGCAGATCATTTCTTTGATTCAATTTGCTATTGGTCTACTGTTTCTTGGGCAGAGGACGAACCTTCAGAACAATTGATTGTAATAAAGGCTCTTTTTACCCTTTGTAACACCATTTACAAAGAACAAAGGATTATTAAAGATGGCCTTACTAAGTTGATTGATGTGGTACTGTCCAACGTTGGCCCAGCCATGCGCCTACTGAGGTCGTATTAGATTCACGTGTGATAGAAATAGAATAAATGCAACAAGCGTTGATGGCACAGTCGGCTACTGGGAACTATTGAATTGCAAGTACAACCTGCTTTCTTGTGTGTGGAATTGGGGAATTAACGAAATGCAGGAAATGAATCGGTGTATGTAGCTCAACAAGGGAGAAAGCAGCAGGAGAAAAATAAGAAACAAAAGAAAAGGAAAATACAGGAGGGATCTAAGAGTAAAAATGCCTCCAAATCTAACAATTAAGCTATTTCCCCTGATAGTTGGGGCTTGTATAATTTGCCCCTGCATAATCAGTTTGATCCCCTGAGGGACGCTGTGTCTACCTCACAAGCAGTTAATTTATTGAACCAAAGCAAATGAGGGTACTCTTGATACATGGCTGCGCCAAACAGTGACAGGCGATACTTCTGAAAAGGTTGAGGAAAATATTAATCAGCTTGTAAACGCCAAATCACTGTGGGAGTTCAGGACTGTTAGTTTAGCCGTCAAATTAAGAAAGCCTATTGATCATTATTTGAATTAAGCAGCTACAAATAAAAGGTGGGGGGGGGGTCTGGACAATTTCATCAACCTAATAAACTGGTAAATAGAATCAAGGTTACTGAACTCTTTGCCACTACAGAGAGCCTGTTCCGAAAAAGGGGTAATACACTTCAACTAATTCGAAAATTACCCCAATTGCACCAGTGCAGATTTTACTTTGGTGGAAATTCCTGATACACCAAATAACTCAAATTGGTCGGTATTACATTTTTCTTCCCCGATAATAGCTGATTTACTTTTGTCGGTAACTAATGATTTTTTGAAAATGGGTTTTTATTTCAAGCCACATAATGGGAAGCAGTGTTTTCAGCCAGAAGCGTTTGGTAAGAAGCTGGGCAATGGTGGCAGACCAAAAATGTCAAAAACGAAATGGAACTTTTACTGACAAAAGTTGCATTTGTTAAAAATGATTCGGGTGAATGATTATCAGATTTGAAAGAAAAAAGATGAGTTAGGTCATCTCTTGACGAAGTAACATGATCTCCATGTACTTTCCTAAATTGACCAATTCTAGTACTTATATTTCTTGGAACACAAGAGGATATAATTCCTTTCTTGGCCCTTTAGTACAGGCTTATCTACAAATGCCAGATCTTCTTGTTCTTCAAGAAACCTGGATGATGTGCCCTTACCAGTAGGATGGGTATATTATGTTAAAACTCCCTGCCACATAGGCAGAAAGCGGTAGACCCTCAGGAGAACTAATTATTGGGGTTCGGTACACTGTAGATGCTTATGAATTTCTTCCTTCTAGGTCTAATAAGTATGTCCTTGCGGCGGTACTGTCTACACATATCACCTCCTTGATGCAACACATTTTAATAATCAATGTACATGGCCCGCCTGGCAGGCTGGTAACTACGCAAGTGATAAATGATACCGAATAGTTTATAGATGAATGGTTAAATATTTCTCCTCTGGGTCTTTTTTTATAATTGTTGGTGATTTTAACTTTCATCTTAGCTTCAAATCTCATTTTGATATGAGCTCTTTTGCTCACTTTGCGTTCAGCCATGATGAAAATCGTGTGATCGCATTAGAAGCTTATGCTTTTTCAGATCCCAAAAATTCCTCTCGTTGAAGGTGGAATCACTTCTTGGAAAGATTGGGTCTAGTTCACATCTTGTTGGATAACTATATCTTACCAGCGTTTTATTACACATGGTCGAATGGGCAATCATGCTCTTGGCTCGATTATGTTTTCACACCTTTGGAATTATTCCATACTATTAAATCCTTTAAGCTTATTGATAACAAATTAAGCGATCATTGTATTTTGTACCCTGTCTTGAATGCGTGAAAGACAGGGTAAATATCTGCAAGGATCTTGTACTATATGGAATACAGGAACAAGGGTTACCTGGACAAAGAGTAATATTGTAAATTTGAATCGGACTGTATCAGACTTGTTTTGGAGGGATGACATTTTAGTCACTTTTTTGCAGGGTGCCTTCTATAGTGAAATGGATTATGGCCTCACGAATATCTTTACAACTACAAAAAAATATCTCAAACAAAAGGATGGTACAATTGACCACATACTTTTAGTTAAAAAAAGAGATCTGCGCCATAATATAAGAAAAAGAAAAGAAAAAGCTTTTATCTCTAATGCTGAAATCCTTTATAAATCTAGTAGATTAAAAACTGGCTATAACAATTGGCTGAGATGCCATAATAGCTCGACAATGACTGCGCAGTGGCACATTATATTTGGTGCTTTAAAAAATAGTAGCAATGCAGGTTCTGGTCTATATATAACCAATTCAGGTTAAATTTGGTAGAGAAAATGGAAATTAATCCAATCTCTGAGTTAGAATGGTGCAATTACATGAAAGGCCTGTATTTCTGTAGCAGTCAGCCTGTGAATCAATATTCTCAATTAAAATGCCTATATGATAGAGGTTATATTCAAATCGAGGTGGATGATATTCTTCGGATTATAAATGGATTGAAGGTGTCTCGAGCTCCTGGCCCAGATGGTCTGGCCAACAGGATCATAAAGGAGGCTCCGTAGCAATGGGCTCGGATTATCCACCAACTTTCAGAAAAACATTGCTAAAGGGGTGGTACTGGCTTCTTGGAAGTCTTCTATTTTAATACCTATTTATAAGAAAGGTATGCCTTAATTACCTGGGAAATTACCGACTTCTAGCGATGGTTGTCACACTGTCTAAGATTGTCTCATACCTATTATTGGAAAAGGTGAGCAGTTAGCTCCTTGATAAGGAGATTATAAATAAACAACAAACAGGTTTTCGTCGAGGATTGAGCACTCTGATCAACCTTTGGAGCCTCCTTTACTTGATACGTAGGACCCTCCAATCACAAAACGAAGCATTATATATTTGTTTCGTAGATTTTGCTGGGGCATTCTATACAGCAAACAGGACAATCTTGTGGGATCAAATGGAAAGATGGGGATTGAATAAATCGGTTTTACACCTGGTCCACGAATTATACTCTGGCATCTCCCTGAGTCTTCGATTAAACCAGGAGGGATATTTATTGTCTGAAATCCCTACATATGAGTGATTAAAACAGGGTTGTACCCTTGCTCCTACCTTATATAACATTTATGTATTCGATCTTGACATGTCCTTGCAATCCTGTCGAAACTTTCCCCCTAAAATTGGCCAGCAGGCAGTGAGCTGGTTATCATATGCGGATGACACTTTGATTTTAGACTGCACTCAAATCAGACTTTATCGATGTATAATAGCTCTTCATGAATTTGCTGTTAACAAAAAACTAAAAATAAATCTAAACAAGATGAAAATTATGATTGTCAAATCTACAAGGAAAATCAGTAGTAATGCTTTTGTTGGGAAAATAGATTATACACCTTTAGAGATTGTGCATAAATATATTTACTTGTGAATACCGATTTATGACTCCTTGTGTACTGATTCTTTTACCAAAGACATATGCACTACAATACATAGAAAATGTAGTACTATAAAATGTGTTGTTTCCAAAGGATGTAGATATTCAATTCAAAGTCTTTTAAAAATCTATAATATGAGTATCATCCCAAAGTGCCCTTTATGGCCTCGAAATATTGCATGGGAAGGAAGCGCTCTGGCTCAACAAGTTGGAGAGTAAACTCTGACGGTAGGCTATGGGCTTATCCAGGGCAACCCCACACAAACCTATACATCTGGAGCTAGGTATAACATCCTTGCTTACTAAATGGAAGATTGTGTGTGGTAAATGGTACCTGGACATTTTAGAGGCTAATAATGACCCCTCACAATTGATTTCACATTTTAGAGATATTTTCCTCTTGGATATGGGTGGAAAGATGTATGCTATTTGGCTTAAGGATATTAAACAATTCCTTGGTGATATAAATTTAAACCTAGAACAGCCGATGAACTGGCCAGTTCTGAGTAAGGAATTGAAAAATAAGGCAATCATGTAGGACCAGGATAATAATATCAGAAAATTAAGTCAAAAGAACATTTACAAACATTATGTTTTACCCAGTTTCCCATTAAATGGTCCTTTTAGGTATATTGCTGTGACTAGAAATGCCAAAATAAGATACTTCCTAATGAAGTTGCGCTTTAATCGTTGCCTACGATTGCTAGATTGTGAGCCTGGAAAAAAGCTCCATGGCTAGAGAGACTTTTTAGATGTTGTCAGACAGGGGTGGAAACTTGTCGACATCTATTTACTTCTTGCAATGAGTTACGAGCTATATATGTCAAAGCCTATAGTAACATTGCACATAGTATGGACAATATTTTGACAGATCAATTTTGGGCCATGATATTCTCCGGAGAAAGTTCTATTTTAAATGCTGCTGTTATCTACATATGGAAAATGTCAGAAAAATATATTTTTTATTGAACATCAGTTTAATAAGGTGGATCCTGATGGAGGTTTATATGCAACTATTTACTGTGATGATGTATCTCATCTTTGTATAGGATGATATGTGATGATGCTGTTCGAATGTTTTGTATTTTTCTTATAACTGTATAGTATAAATGGTTTTTCTTTACCAAGTCACCTAATAATTTTTTAAACATGATTAGAATAACAAGACCATTGCATATGCCAGTTAAGTAGAGGCAAACTTTAATTAATGTGAAAAAGCACTATTGACAACTGTTTGGGCATTACAACCTTTCTGCTCCATTATTCAAGGAGAGCGGGTAATTGTTGAAACTACCCATCATCCCCTATAACTTCTTCAAAGTAAGAGGTTCAAATCAGGAATTTTGGCCCAATCAAGAATGTGGCCCTTGTGCTCCCCCTCCTCAAGAAGCCATCTGTGATCCTACCTGTCTCACCCTTTCCTGGACAAACTCTTGGAAAAGCTGGCCATTTCCCAGTTTACTCTCCACACTGAATCTGTTGGTTGTCTCCATGACCATCAGTCTGTCTTCAGAGCTGCCAGTGGCACGGAAACTGCTCTCATGAACACCCATGAAGATCTGCTCTCTAACCTTGATTCCAACATTCCTTCTGTCCTCATCCTCCTTGATCTTTCCTCTGCTTTTGACACAGTCAACCACGCCATCCTGATCAATCAACTCTCTGAGAAACTGGGCATCACGGATCAGGCCCTGGAGTGGCGGACCTCCTTCCTCTCGGACCACCCCTCCCAGGTCCAACTTGGCTCCCTTCTCTCTGCCACCTCTCACTCTACCTGTGGCATTCCCCAGGGCTCTATACTCTCACCCTAGTTTTGAAACCTCTACTTGGACCCTTTGGCCCACCTGATTTATACTATATCCTCTAACTTTCAGTGTTATGCAGATGACACTCAGCTTTCCTTCAGGCCCCACTCAGCCTCCACTCCTCTCTCACTCATTCCTGTCTGTCTATCTGCGATTCAGTAATGCCAGCAAGACTGAGATCCTTCTGAGACCCTGCCCCTGCTTTCCCTCTCTCACTCTGGCCCGCTGCCTTGGGCCCTGATCCTTCGCCTTCCTACGAGGCAAAAAACCTTGGTGTCATCTTCGACTCCACTCTCTCTTTCTCTCCTCACATCTCGGGCGTCACCAAGAGGTCCCACTACCAGCTGGCAGCTGCACCTCCTCAAAGGGACTCTTCTGTTTCTCACATTCCCCCAGAAACTCACTGTCTCCAGAGCCCTGGTTCTCTCTATGCTGGACTACTGCAACAGCCTCTTTCTCAATCTGCCTTCCTCTACTCTCCGCCCTCTGCAACTAATCCAGAACAGGACTGCAGGACTTATCCTTGGCTTCAAGCCCAGGGACTGTATCTCTCCAGCCCTGAAATCTCTCCACTGGCTCCCGGTGGCTGCAAGTTTCAAGTTCAAGACCCTTTGCATTGTCCACAAGGCTTTCCCGGGGCTGGGGTCCGCACTACATCCAACACTCTCTTCCAAAATACCTTCCTTCTCGAGTCCTTAGCTCAGCTGCTTCCAACTCTCTAAGGGTTAGACGCTTCTCCAGGCATAGAGTGGGGGTAGATCTCCCTCCTCTGCAGGTGCCTCCCTCTGCAAAGGCCTCCCTGCCCCAATCAAACTTGAGCCAGACCACCTGAAGTTCCGGAAGCAGCTCAAAACTTTCCTATTCTCCTCTGCTTTCTCTCTCTCTCCCTCCATGCTGACCTACCTGTCTGCAGTAGCCAGTACAGACTGGCTGCTTGGCTACCCTCAGAGTCTCACTGCGTACGAGGCTCTTTCTTGATCAGTCACCCTTGCACTGCCTCTGGGCCTACCACGCACTTAGGGGCTGTAACTGTAACCCTACAGTCCTTTGTTCTCCTTGCACTACCCAGAGCCGCACTGCCCTGGATGCATTTACTCAGAGCATTGCTGCCCTGTTTTCCCCTCCCAACTCCCTTGTACTTCCCCCCTCTCTTTCCCCTTGCACTTCTTGTTCTCGCTCTTGCACAATCTGAATGGCATAGTAAGATCGTTTGTCTTGTCCTCTCTCTGTCTTCCCCTCCCATGTCTTGTCGCGCCTAGAAAAACTTGTCTACAGGCGCGTTATAAATGACTTATTACATCATATCATATTATTTCAATTACATCATGGACATTGGCGTTGTAGGGTTACCCTGTGGAGGTGAGATATGGGCAAAATAAAAAGAGTCCAGTAGACATGGGGCTTGCGTAATTACATGATAGTGCAATGGTAGAAACAACAGACAATATAGAATTGGAAAAGAATGCGATTGATTTTGAGTGGTCACCACACAAAGCATTTGATGAAGAAAAATGTAGAGATTTACCAACTGTATATGTGGACGGTTGTGCATATCATGTGAGTAATGACCCTGAAAAGGAGTTGGTGGCAGGGATTGGAAATGTGTGGGTGAAAAATGATAACATCCCAGACGTGAGCATGAGAGTAGGTCCCAGGAGTAGCCAGTTGGCAGAATTGGCAGCAATATACAAAGCAATATCTTCTGCAGTGGAAAACAAATTAAATGAAATAGCGATTGTTACTGACTCTGACTATGCACAGAACAGTTTTGTGGAATATCTTCCAGGATGGAAGAGGAAAGGGATGGTCACTTCTGACAAAAACAAATAAAAACTCATGCATGGCAAGCTGATTCAGGCTTTCGACAATCTAGTTTCAGAGAATTAAAGTCTATTGTAGGAAAATAAGGGGACAGTCCAAAACATCAGGAGAAGATAAGGAAGGAAATGACAAGGCTGATAAGTTAGCCAAGATTGGCGCGGTAATGGGAGAAGTATTTCCCATTGAGCATCTGCTTGGTGAGATTCAGGTAGAGGTGGTGACATCCCATCACAGAAGAGGATTGTCAGGGTAAAGAGGAATTGAGCATGATGAAGTGTAAAAAAACAGTTTCATGTACAAGACGGACTGTTGGTCTGAGAATCCATTTTAGGACATGTACAGTGGGTGCTCCCTGTTTCATTTCGGGGGTTAATGTTGCATCTTGCCCATTATACAATAACGGCAGGTCACAGAGGTGCTCAAAAAACATTTGAAATCTTAAGGGAGTGTAGTGGGAGTGTCTACGGCCCACCCATCATGAAGAGGCGACATGGCTGAACATACACACACACATAGATGCGTTAGTCATGAAGCACATACATCCCTGCACAAAGCTACACAGACACTTAGGCCAAACTGCTCTTAGACATGAAGAACATGCTTACCATCGCTAAGATAGAGATCACATATACCCTATCTCTCATATGCAGACATGCCAACCACCCAAAGAATACATATAACTCCTTGCTGACACTTAAACGCAACTAACATGAACGGCCATGAAAACAAAGATTGAAGCCGCACTGGAATAAATCGATGAAGCTGGAAGGGATTGAGAACACAGAGAGAGACCTGGCATGCTGACTTTGCTGAGATGCGCAGAGCAGGCTGTCAGTGCAGCTATTGTGCACAGCCTTGCCAAGGACCATGAGAGAGGTAAAGTTTCAAGTTAACAGAAGAGATAGGAAATCTGCAAGAGTAAAAGCTGAAAACCCTCATAAATGCAAGCAGGAAAATTAAGTTTGAGGTCCCTGCATATGTGATCTGAACCTGGGAGAAAAGCCCACTCATCCGAGGCAGGCAGAGACCGTTGTTCCCACCAAACGGAAGACAGATGATTTAAAAGTGATACAGCCTGAAGTTGAAAGCTAGAATGTCCTTGCTTGCGGCAAGGGGAGCCATAGAGTGGAAACCTTATTGGAACAGTTAGCACCCCTGGGCCCTTCTCCACACCTCCCATTGTGCTCATGTGCTGGTTGCTTTCCCAGGCTGAGACGGCCTACAATTGCCAATCCCTACCCACCGTCCATGCTAGTTCACACTTTGTTGCAAGAGCCAATAGAAATGTGGCATCCTGGCATGCCAGTGTTTGCAACATTTACGAGGTGGTCGCAGGTGGAGACACCAGATAAATTATATCCAATTGGAACACTGGCTGCGTATGGATACTATATGTAGTTAGCCACACTAACCAATACAATCCCACCTTAGGTTTGTGAAATGTATAATTTGATTGCGACATCACTGTGCCTTAAAACCTCCATGACATGCCTGTTACCAGTGAGAGAGCATTGGAAGTCCTACGATATCCACTTCTTTATCCCTGTATTAAAAAGCTTTTTTAATAAAATGTCTGGACTCTTCTGTTTTTGAGTGCAGGGACTTTCCTGTGGACCATTTCCTCTTGCTTGCATCTGGGGAAATTAATAGGCCCCATGCTCTACTTAACTTCAATTGGCAGCAGAGGATGGCTTGCTAATGGCTTCGTGCCAGGGCCTGTATTCCTCCCCCGCATCTGAAGTTGCTACACTGAAACCTATTTATGATTGCTCTTTAAACATTAATTTACCTTGTGGTGTGCACCAATATACCAGTTCATTCAGTTAGTTTGTCTCTGTGTGTACAGTGTGGCACAAATTATTGGTAGCACCACCATCTTTTTTGAGTATATCATTCTCTAAAATTAATGAAATGACGGAAAAACATGCAACAACATTAGCTTCCGTTTGCGAAGAAGCACAATGGATTCTGTCAATAATAGGACAGGTAGAAATACTGGATGATAAACATGATGATCCAGACTAATTGATCCCAAAATTGGAACAGATAATTAGACGTGAAATCTTTCAAAAACTGCATGCGACTACATTAGAATTTATTAGTCTCATTACCGGATGCCATGGAGCTACTAGCACCCCTGAAAAGACGTAAGGTGACCAACCATACAAAGAACAGTTGGTTTACAAAAAACCTTAAACAACCGAGAATCCTAAAGAGAAAAGCTTTCTACAAATGGAAGAATACTAAAACAGAGGAAGAGGACAAACTCACTTATGCAGATGCTGCTCATATTTTTAAAATAGCAGTTATTAATGCATAAAAATTCATCATATGAAGCCCAAATTCTTGAGGCCCAAAATTATCCAAAAGAAATTTTACAATTTTGCGAGAATTGGAAAAACAAGAATACACTCACCAAGTTAAATTAGACAAAAATCAAGCCTGGTGCACTATAATCCAACAGGACATGATAGATAAGACCACTAAAATAAAAGAGGGTATAAAAAAAAAAGAGTCAGACATTGAATGCTTCAGATGGGGTTCGAACCATAAATATGAAACAAATCATACCGGAATTCAATTTTAAGAATATATCAGAGGACGATCTTAGGATCGTGCTTGCCAAACTGAAGCCATCGGCATGTAAAAGTGATTAATTCCCAACAGTATCCTACAAAGCATGCTCTGAGTTACTTATTGGCTCCCTTACTAAAATCATAAATGCATCATTTGGAGAGGGCGTAGATCCCAGCAGGCTTAAAGGGTCATGAATCACTCCTCTTTTTAAAAAAGCTGACCTAGACCCAGGAGAGGCAAAGAACTACCGGCCCATCACCAACTCCCCATTTATCTTAAAAATCATGAACACAGTGGCCTACGATCAATTGGCAGCATTTACCATTGAACACACCATACTTAACAACGGAAAGTCAGGCTTTCATCCAGGCTATAGTACAGAGTCAGCCCTTTTGGAACTTAAATCCAACATGATGACAAAAATTAATGAAGGATCCACAATGCTCCTGATGTCCTTAGACCTCTCAGCAGCATTCGATTTGGTGGATCACCAACTCCTTTTGGAAAGATTGGAGGAAAGAGCCAACTTCAGTGCCAATGCCAAGAACTGGATGATATCTTTCCTAGGTTCAAGAACTATCCGGGTTGGCAGCAAACAAGTGCAGACAGACCCAGCAACCATGAATTACGGAATACTGCAGGGGGCAGCCCTATTAACGATTCTATACAACCTATTTACAGTCCATTTTTTTGACAATTTGGAAAATAAGGACATATGCTTTTCGAACTACGATGATGATTCGCAATGTCTTATCACTTTGTCTGGGAATTATGAGCAGGATGCCACAACCGTAGCAGAAATACATGATTTCATCCGTAAATGGATGGACGGTAATGGCATGGACTTGGATCCAGGGAAAACAGAGCTGATGTTGATTGGTTCTAAACAAAGGCTTGATCAATTGACATTAGACTATCAATCGTTTAGCACTGATAACCATGTCATTCAAATTAAGGATAAAATAATAATTTTTGGAGTAACCTTTGAGCAATCGTTAAGTATGTCAGCCCACGTAAATAATCTAGTTTCCTCATCGGCATACTACATTTGACTCCTGGCACACATAAGACCATTCTTGTCACAAGCAGGATGCAAAACCATTGCAAGAACCTTCATATCTGCAAAACTGGACTATTGTAGCTCTTTGCTTATTGGTATGAACAAAGCTGAATTGAACAAACTCCAGGTAGTTCAGAATAGCTCAATAAGAGCTCTCATGGGTCTAAAAAAATATGCCCATGTTTCAGAGGTAAGAAGGAAGCTGCATTGGCTGCCCAATGAGCAAAGGGTGAAATTCAGATTCCTAACCATCAAGTTTAAGACTCTGTCCGGTGATGCGCCTCCCTACAAAATTAATAGGTTAAAACATAAGCAAATAAAATGTCCACTCCGCTCAACTGGTGATCCAAACCTTGAGTTTCCTAAAACCTCCTTAGAACTTGTGAGAAAGGGTGCGTTCTGGGCAAGTGCCCCTATTACATGGAACGCCTTACCATCCAATATAAAAAACTTTGGATCAAATGGAGAATTTAAAAACAAACTCAAGACCCATCTCTTTAGATAATTAGCCTTCCCATGAAGTCCGCTTGGATTAACATGCTCTAATGATATGCGCCTGTATGCCTCCGGGTCCTTTGGTTGCGCATAACAAATAATAATAATAATAGTTAGTTGAATACTATAAATCCCAGAGAATACCAAGGGGCCTCAGAGTTTATCTACACCCAACACTGTGTAAAGACAGTAAAGATCTTGTAGAAAATTGGGATCAGATCCTAAATAAATGCTCCCTGGATCTGATTCTTCTCACCATAGAGGAGTTGGCGAAATCTCTTGACTCTTTATTCAAAGAAATCTTGGAACTTAAAGACCAACTCAGTACATTCAAATCCGAACAAGAATTAACGAACATTTTGGGGGACATTAATGATAAATTGGCTTCATATAAACAAGGTATTGAGCAAAGGAAGCTGAGAAAGTTCAAAAGGGATACCTTTGACTATTTAAACGATATTGTCTATTCTTGGCAAGAATTTTATGCCCAGAGAAATAAAAATAGATTGCCCAATCCATCATTGACGAAGCGTATAACAAGTGAATATCAGATAAGACTAAACAATTTCTTCTTAATCGATTTCCAATTATACCGGTTTTCTATGGATTACCTAAAATCCATAAAGATCACCTATCATTGGACTGCATACTGTTCTCTTTCACGTATGCAGTTTACACACAACTTTACACCTCACAATGAGGGAATTGATGCTATCGAATGGATGTTACTTCAAGCTGACAATGTAAAATGTGAAAAACAGTTGATCATTGAACTTATTACTGTTATTCTGTATAACAATTTCTTCAGATATCAGGGCAGATGTTATGTTCAAGCATCAGGGACTTCCATGGGCTCTGCCATGGCCCCTGCGTATGCAAACATTTTTATGTATGTATTTGAAAAAAACATTTGTATTAGACAAAATTGAGAGGTCATCAAAAATCCTGGTCTGGAAGCGTTACATCGATGATATTTTTTGGGGTCTGGTGTGGCTCCCGATAGGCACTCCAAGAGTTTTTTTGATACCTTAACCAAGTTCATTCTTGAATTAAATTTACCTTGGAGATTGGCAATCCTACTCTATATTTCTTGGACGTAGAATTAGCTATTGTGAACACTACCATCAAGAGCACTATATGTCACAAACCTACAGATGTTAACAGTGTATTACATTTTGCGAGCTTCCACCCCAAAGAAATGATGAAATGTTTGCCATACAGTCAGATTTTACAACTCAAAAGAATTATATCTGAACCCGATACCTTTGAAACAGAATGTTCAAAATTATCTGTGAAGTTCTCCAATAGAGGATATCCTAAAGAGGTACTAGAGGAGGCAAATACAAGAGCTACCATGATCACTAAAGAGCAGTTACTGATGCCTAAATCAAAAGGAGAATCAATGTCACTCCTTTACATCTCAAAGTATTCGAGGCAAAGCCAAAAGATTAGAAACATTATCAAGAAAATTTGGTCCATCCTACATTATGACCCTATTGTGCTCCAACTGTTCCCGGAACCCCCTATGATAACTTATAGAAGGGGCACAAATCTACGAGACAAGTTAGTTAAAGCCGAGAGGACAGTTAAGGATAATCAATCCACGTTTAAGACCAAGAAGAAGGGTATGTTTCCATGCCTTAGTTGCAGTCGCTGTAACAATGTTCAGAAAGGGGACTTCATTACTCATCCCCATATGGGTAAGAAGATATTCCTCAGAGACTTTACCACCTGCAGCTCTACAGGTGTGATTTACTGTATTAAAATGTCCACGCGGGTTGCTCTACATTGGCCAAACATGTAGATCGCCCCGGGAACTGTGGAATGAATATAAATCAAATATTTGCTGTAGGAATGCAAAATCTCCAGTAGCAAGACATTTTAATGAACAGAAACATTCTATTGCCCAGATCCAGTTTATCATTCTAGAAGTGGTCAAACGCCCACCGAGATGTGGGGACTATGATAATCTACTAGCACAAAGGGAGATTTACTGGGTGGATTTGTTGTACACTGTCAAACTAAGAGGGATGAGCAAAGAGTTTTCACTATGCTTTATCTAGTGGACCTATAATACAAGAGTTCATCCATAGCCTTTAGTACATAGTCATAGTGATGACACATTGGATAGATGGTCAACTGCATGTATATATACTCATATAGCCTGAAATGCCACATAGCTGGGATAAGATGTGTACATTTTACTTCATCATGAATATGATGGTCTGCCTTGTCGTTCACCATGTCTGTTTTGACTTTTTTAGCTTTGCGAATAGGGATTATAGAGACCCTGTCATTCCCTTTTTTTTTAGCCATTTCCAAATATAATTGTGGGATATTAGTCACACATAGAGATTTGGATTAACCACATTATTATATAATGGTGAGAGGGGAGAGATAGGTATAATTGTGATCAGAAGTATTGGCAATAGTCATCTGCCAGATCCCACAACATTTCTGAAATATAGTATCCGGGAAACTCTTTCTTTACATTTGTATGCAAGTATGGATTAATTACGTCATGGAGTACGCTCTATGACACGCATACCTTTGAGGTATGGTAACAGGCAAGTTGTTACACCATCAGTGAAAGCGTAAGGGCACTCATGTGACATGCAACATATTTGGAGTCACTCTCATTTGGATACAGCGCTTTCTACAGCACAGGCAACAGCATATCAAGATAGAGACGACGATCGAGACAAAGGTATTTTAGAGTTGCTGATCAGATCCAATATTAAAAAACAGAGTCTAACAGCATCTATTAGCAACTGTGCAAGTAATGTTAGTCTTTTGAATATATTGGTAGATACTTGATCGTGAATTGTGACACGTCGAGGGGCAGACCTTCAGCACGGTATAACTGCTGGATTCAATACGACCAAAATATTTTCCTACTGCAAATCTCTGTCAACCCAGTGTCTTTAATCCACACCTAGAAGCACAGGTAGACTCATTAAGCATGGACATTGCTATAGCTACATCTATATCTTTATGGTAAATAGTGAGTTACTCATTGTATCTCTATACATAGGCATACTTGGCACTGGCACCACCCGAGATTGGACTTTGAGGTATGATTTAATAATAGGGTGATATTAAAGCCACTGTTTTTTAAGTGATATGATGTTTGGTCACCTGGATCCAGGTTGGCTAATAACATAGACAGAGACCACAAGATATATTAGGGTATGGATTGCCTATCTCATGAGAGCATGCTCACTATTGGAAAATGGTTGTACACCTATGAAAGAATGTCCAGATAAGAATGAGGCGAATGAATAGAGGTACACAAGTGGGGTGTAAATATCTCTGAGGTGCATGGGATTATTTCACGAATGGTTGAGAAGATTTGACTAGTTTTATGATCTGAGACCGATCTTGACTTATTGTGTATGTATTTTCAGAAAAGAGACACCCTGAAACGCGTTGGGCATGAAGCATTTCAACTGACAGATTAATTGAATTGTGTGTTTATGAAAAATTGTAACTTTGAGGCATTTGAGAAGCCTGTTTTTGAACTTATAAAATTCTGTTTTTTTGATTTTGACAGTATATTAAAAACCTATATCGTTTTATGAACCCTTGACTGTATGTTAAGTTAGTAGTGTGCAGGGGACGGGAGTGTCTCAAGTTGTAGAGACTGGGCATCATTTGGAGTGTTGTGGTAAGGCAACAACGGCGCCGGAAGTGCTACCGGCGCCGTTGTTACCTCGCCGCTACATTCCGAGTATGCTCGCGGGTGCCGCTCTGGAACGCCCGATCAGACCAGGCGTGCAGAGCAGCACCCGCGAGCAGTACCAGATGGCAACAACGGCCCTGTTATTAACGGGGCCGTTGTTGCCATCCTCCCCATTCCCATTGAGCCCTATGGGGGCTCAAATGGGAATGGGTATGGACCGGGTCCGGGTCCCGCGAAAGGGATTTACCAGGCCCTCCAAGGTCAGAATGGCCTGGTAAGTCCCCTTTTGCGGGAGTCGGACCTGGGTTTGGCGGTAGCCATGCCCTTATTAAGAGGATGGCTACCTCCAAACTTGTAATGAGGCACACTGTGTTTGATCGATAATGGCCTGGCAAAATACCATCTCCTCTGCATTCCTGCCTGCTCCCGCTGGGATGTCCAGAAGATCAGAAGTTGGAGTGGCAGACTGTGGGAGTGGCAGTGTCCGAGGGCTTCAGCAGATCCACATAGTCCAGAAATCGGACAACTGCAGTTGGGAGGGAATTGTGGTGAGAGTTATGTTTTGTTGTTTTGTGTTATTTATGAAAGTATACCTTTTTCTAGGTGTTAGCTACGTTATGGATGAAATATGTCTACCTGTTTCTGGGCGGTTAGCATAATTTACGGATGAAAAGATGTATACTTGGTTCTAGGCTGTTAGCTTAGTTTACGGATGAAAAGATGTATACTTGTTTCTAGGCAGTTAGCTTAGTTTATGGATGATGATATGTATACATGTTTCTAGGTGGTCAGCTTAGAAATGGATCCCTGTGTCTAGGCGCTAGGTCACAGATGGTGGTATCTTAGTGAATCTTTATAGATGTATTCCTATGCTGCGGTGTAGAAGAAGGACCACGCATTTTCAAGAGTTGGTATCCCCTGCGATTTAAATTGAAAGAGCAGGAAGACAGCCGTATTTGTGTATTTGTGGTGTTTTTGTATTGTGGTGTTTTTGTTTATTGAGGGGTTTAAGAGGGCCCTCAAATTGTTTTGCATGCAGAGTGGTTTGTGACATCACAAAGATGTTGTAACTAGGACATAGCGCATTGACAGAAGGTTGTTGACCCACAGTGGGGTGAAGTTCTTGGTAGAGACCAATAGGAAAGGCATTGTTTTGTAGCAAGGCAAAGTGGCTTTGAGGTTTTGGAAAATTAAACAATTGTGGCATTATTGGGTTGGGCTCGGGGAGCTCTTGGAGGGACAGGACAGTTCCTTAAAGGCAGAGGTTAAAGTGGGGGTAATTTGAAGTATGTGTTGTGTTTAGGGTGCAGCCAGGTACGCAGATAGTGTGTGCTGAGGTATGAAGAGAGTGTGTAATGTGATTGTGTATTCTGTTTAAACTGTGGAGTTTGTATGTGAGTGGGGAAAAGTGTTTTTTCAATGTGAGGCATAGCTAATATTATTCAAACTATGTGAGTGTCTTTTTTGGTATTGTTTGCGCTTTGTCTATCCGTCTAATTTATGTGTTCTTTGTTCCTTAACAGAGTGTCCAACTGCTGCAGAGAACCCTCTCCCCCTTTATGTAAAAGAAAGAGCTTTTGTAAATGGCTAGCAGGAGGCCACATTTCTGCAGAAGACAGACTGGACACACAGAGCCTTGGGGGAAGAGGGAGGATGGAACTCGAGCAGGCTAGCTGGATCCAGTCTAGTGAGCGAGTGTACATGTGGCTTGATTTCTCAACATATTTCTTGGAATAGTATGACATCAAATTAAGTAACAAAAGAACAAGGTATTGAGCATTCTGATACGTAATTGAAGTATGCTATATGGGGACAACGCCCTGAGAAGCCATATTTTGGAGTGGCAAAGATATTGGAGAAGCAATACACACAAGCATTTAGACATAGGAAGAGAAGAGTTTTCTCCTTGTGAATGTCAATTTTGATCGCACAGCAATGACGACGATGCAAGTATGCACACATTAGAGAAAAGTATGATATTGAAGTGATGTATGCAAAGTAAAGGAGATGCATTTTGTTGGCAATTACTGGTTGTTAACCTTACATGTGAAGGTAACATGGCAAGTTTGGAAAGGTGGTTTGGGGAAGAAAGAATAATATAAGTGGCAGTGGAACAGAGAAGTGGAGGAGTAGAGGGGGTCTTTGGAAAAGGTGGGATTTATTTTTACTTTGGACAAGATAGGGAATGGCTGGCATAAAGTGTAGCCCGCTTATAAGATATAATTTGGGAAGCAGAAGAAAAGAGGGGTATGAAGTAAGTTAATTAAAGAGGAAGAATACCTTTTGGTGGTGTGATCCGAGGCGCATAAGGGGACTGTATGGGAATAATAGATTGGGAAAACATGAGATTGGTACTAGAATATATAGGAGTGGGTAAGGCTAGAGATTATATATATGTGTGTGTATGTATATGACTAGTGTAGATTGTTGGATAAAATAGGTTTTTAGGACTTGCAATTTTTATCTGTGTCAGGATGAATCAAAATATTGCATATGGTAAGCAAAGTGATTTTTTGACTGACATTGCTAGTGGAGCGAGTATTAGGATGGTTGTGATGACATGTTTTGAAAAATGTATCATTAATGGAGGGTTTTAAGTGAGTATATTAGTTTATTTTGTCAAGTAATGTATTAAGGTGGTATTATTAGGGTATCTTTAATTGGCATGTGAGAATAATGGGTTTGTGTCTTAGATTGTATTGGGGTATAGAACCATATTTGATTTGGTGAATGGGTCACATTTCTTAATGTTTATGTGGGTTAAAAATTGCATATGCACATCTATGACATTGTTAACACTAGGCTTCTTTCCCTTTCATAGCACAATGTGAAGGCATCATGAAGAAGGACACAGACAACAGATTCTGAATTCAGAAGATCCACATGCATTAACATAATTGTCAGGATGCAAAAAGGCCTAACTTGCCCTATACTAAGGTGGGCTTTCCCTACCTAAATAACACTAAGGGATATCTGAGTCAAACCTTAGAATCTGTGTGTGTCAAAACCTATGCTTGCCCTCAAAACTATAACTATACAATGTGTAGGGTTGTTAGCAATCAAAAAGAAAACAATGTTCGACACAAAGTCCTGAGATTCTTCTAGCTCGCAGCTCTCTTTTAGCTCCCTTCCCCAAGTATAAAATAGTTAGACAAAGTAAAGTTTCAGAATTCCCTTTCTGAGGATTAGAATGTAAAAGTCTCTTCAGATCTCAGGGTTTCCTTCTCGAAGTTAGGACTTGGGATTCCCTTCCGCAAGTTCCAAATATCACAGTTCCAAAAGAAACACGAAAATGTTGTTGACTTATATTATGATATAATATAATAATTTTTTATAACACGCTTAATACCGAAGTGCATACCTGAGATTCGAACCTGTGTTGCGCTGCATCGTCTTGATTCCAAGATGAGCGCGTTGTCTTGATTCCAAGATGAGCGCGTTGCCACTGAACTATACTACCCAAGACTTCTATAATATAGTTGGTCTTTGTTTTCAAATGTACAGTTCTGATCATTTTGTAGCTTTCCCACATGTTGAAAATGTCACTGTAAATCAGGCTTCAGTATCCTGTGTTTGCCTGTTCTTTTCACATCCTTTTATATTGCAGAATCTGGTAATTGGTTTATACATATATTCATTTTAGCACTTGTACGATGGTCTGTATTGATTTAAACTTTCTTTCCTCTTTTAGATGTCATCTGTGTAATTCTATTTAGTAGCAAAGTCTTAGTTCTGTTTAACTGCAAAGTCTTAATTCAATTCAGTGTTCCATAATTGTTCATATCACTTTAAATGCATAATTCAATGTGCAGAGACTTTATGAAAACGTGTGTAACGCTCACCTTGTATCCACAGGGATGCCTCTGGACTGGTCTGGGACACCTCTGGACTCTCTGCACCTTCCCCGGACTTCATTCTGCCAGGAATCAGTTCTAGAAGATAGGAGGGGGTTTAGCGACTTCTTCTCTACCGCAGCCCACCTCCCAGTTTTCCCTTGCGGTTTCCCCTTGGGACTTCTCTCACCTTGATTTTCGTAATGCTGCACTCTCCGTCCTGCCATTCTAGGCAGGGGCGCGTCGTTGTTGGCTTGATCCGCCGAGTTACTTCACTGGCGTTTGCCTGGGGTCCAGACCGGCTGCGACTCCAACTTTCAGGTAAGTCTTTAGTGTTTTTTGAATAAGGTCTATATTGATGAATGTCCAAGTAACCTTCTTCTCTTGTTTTTCAGAGGCTGATGAGATCGCCGAGGCTGACAACTGAGTTCGAGAAGGTGAGGATGCACTAGATGCGGCGCTGAAAGTGTCCTTGCAGGTTGACTGACCTGTGCTTTGTTTCTTCGCAGGTCGCCGAGAATTCCTGGAAGCGACGATGTATTGGGACAGAACGCCAAAGGTGGTCTTCGGAATGGCAGAGGCCTTCCAGGAGAGGTGGTAAGTAGCTTCTAATTCTTGCCTCTTTTGTCCTGAAGACGTAGCTGGGGACCGATGGAAAAGTCCTCAAAGGCTCCTACTGGATAGAAGAGCTGGAGCTGAGCAGGTAAGGATAGCGATGTTCTTTAAGTTGTTCACCTGAGCATGCCAGGATACAGAACAGGACCCGTTGAACGTCACGCTGCAAAGCAGAATAACGTGAAGCATGTGCCTCGGGTCGGGCGTGGTTTAAATACCTGGCCGGTATCCCAGGTGCCTTTGGGGCGGACCCCGCCCTGAAGCTAGTGTGCTTGTTGCAGTTCCCCGATAATCCTTGTAGGGGGCAGCCATGTTCACCCATTGTCCTTTGGAAACCATACTTGCCAAGTGAACCTGGTGCCAACGGCGCCAGGATTGCATCCCAGGCACCCGCAACAGGCTAGTGTGGGTCTTTCTGGCCCTGGAACAGTACTGAGATGGGGGCCATGGTACCCAAGACCCATAGGCTGGGTTCGAGGTCGTGACAGCGTGTTTCTTGCCACACGCGACCACCCTGATACAAAGAATTTCCATTTGTGGTATTGTTAACAGATATAGTTGTTAGTTTCCCTTTAATTGAGCAACTCACTGATCGGAGACCTTCGAAAACGTATTTCAGGCTACACACTACCACTCTGATGTATTTTAGGAAATGCTTCAGTTCACACACGTGCACCGGGTTTCTCAAGTATTAGAAACTCACTGGTTGCTTTGAATGCTGGTGCTGCAGTGCGGATCACACAGCCTTCTTCCTCCAGTGTCGGGGCTCCAGTTCCTGCCCCTCAGACACTCCCAGGGGGGTCCTCCGCCCCAAGGGAATGCGCACATTGAATGGAAAGGAACAGGGCAGTCTTCCTGCATGCCTCCCTTTAATTTTTCTAGTCTGCTTCAGGAGGTCCCCACTCCCACACCATGCATTCTGGGCCCCAGTTGCCTGCACCAACCTCCTGGTCCTGCTCCTAACAATTCCCTCTGTCACTGGGTTGGACTGCATTTAAACATATGCAGCCCCTTGACAGGCTGCCGGTGTGGATGATTATTCAGCCCTGCCAGACTCTCATTAAAGGGACGTGCCTGACCTTTACTACTCTTAGAAGGCATTTTCCTCTTCTCAGTACTAGAGTGGTAAAAGAGCATAGTCTTCAAAGTTTTGACTTCCTGAATTATAGTTTCCTTCCTAACCTCAGGCAACCGATATGGTTGTAGGTGAACCACTTTACCTACGGGAGTGCGGACAGTAAGCATCCTTCACTCTCCCAGGCTCTTCCCAGAATACATCAGTAAACTGTTTTATAAGCTCATACAGATCTTGTTTTTGATTATTATTGAGGTCAGACGGAATTAGGGTCTTAATTTCTGTATATTCGGGTAATAGACAAGATACTATTATGGTTGAGTACTCTGTGGTATGTTCTTTCCACTCTTTTAACACATTGACATGATAGATTTGGGTTTGAAGGCACCGTTTAGGTTGTGCGATCTTATAATTATATGGACCCATTTCTTCTATTACTTCATATGGTCCATGCCGCTTGGACACAAGTTTATTTTCTGAAATTGGCAACAGCGCGAGGACCTTTTGACCTATTGAAAAGGATCTAAAAAGAAACTTGTTTCGCGTAAGAAGTCTTTTGTTGCTCTTGTGCTTGGCCATATGAGCCTGTACTAAAGATCTTACAACTCTGATGTGTTCTTTCAATCTACTCGCGGGCTCGGAGAGAGGAATTGGAGCTGATTCTCTCTCCTCCCAAGTTTCCCGTAACATATCCAGGACATCCCTTGGTTCTTGTCCATAAAGGAGCTCAAACGGGCAAAATCCTGTTGATGACTGAGGGTTTTTTTCCGAACTGCAAACAAGGCCATGGGTATCATCTGATCGCAATTTTTCTCATCTTGTTTCGCTAACTTTCGGAGTTTGGTTTTAAGAGTCTGTTAAATCTTTCCACTAGACCATGTGTTTGGAATGGTACACTAAGGTTCTCAGGGTAGCGATGTGCAATACTTCTTTAACTTCCCCCTTAAGCTTGCTCATGAAAGTCAAGCCGCGATCTGTTAAAATCTCCTTTGGAAATCATACCCTAGAGAAAAAGGGAAGTAAATGTTTCAAGATCTGTTGGGTCATATTAACTCTGAAGGGGAATGCCTCTGGATAACGGGTGGCATAATCTACAATGACTATGTACAGCCGCTAGTTGCTCTCATCCGCTCCCACGGCTGCAGACATCCGTGGGGTTTTTCTTGCTGGCCATCTGTTCTTGGGGGCCTTCCTACTGCGGTGTCCTCGGTAAAGAACTTGGGGGTCTATCTATCCTCCTCCTTATCAATGACCACCCAGTTAAGTGCGGTCTGTAAGAGGGTCTTCTATTCCCTGAAGGTACTCCGGAGGATACTTCCTTTACTGTTGGTGAATCTCCACCCTCAGGTAGTGGCGTCCCTGATTACTAGCCACATTGACTACTTCAATGCTATCTATCTAGCCCAACCAAAGGGTCTGAGCCAGAGACTGCAGCGGCTGCAAATTATGGCCGTTAGGGTGGCCACTGGCTCCCCCCATGGAGCTCATATCAGCCTAGTCCTTTGTTCCCTTCATTGGCTGCCAGTGGCCAAAATGATTCATTTCAAAGCCCTCGGCATGGTTCATCAGGCTTTCTATCTTCAAGGGGCAGAATATTTGCAAGCAAAATTTCGACCTTACATTCCTGGCCACCTGCTGCGATCTAGCCCAACCAAAGGGTCTGAGCCAGAGACTGCAGCGGCTGCAAATTATGGCTGTTAGGGTGGCCACTGGCTCCCCCTATGGAGTTTATATCAGCCTAGTCCTTTGTTCCCTTCATTGGCTGCCAGTGGCCAAAAGGATTCATTTCAAAGCCCTCGGCATGGTTCATCAGGCTTTCTATCTTCAAGGGGCAGAATATTTGCAAGCAAAATTTCAACCTTACATTCCTGGCCATCTGCTGCGATCTAGGTTGGGCAATCTTGTGGTCATTCATAGATTTCGGGAAAAACGGGTTGGGGGCAGGACTTTCTTCGTGGTAGCAGGAACTCTTTGGAATGATCTGCCTACGGCTCTTTGGAGGAGGGAGAACCATCTGCAATTTTGCCACCTCTTAAAAACTCTCCTCTTTTAGAATGATCTGTTGGTCGGACCTAGTATCCTAGCACCATGATACCTTAAGGTGAACGTGCGCTCTACAAGTACTCTTAATAGAAGTACTTTTAACATAACATAACATATATTTATTCCCCAGTTTAGAAGTCTCTAGGCGCCTACAATATCCATATGAATCCTGGAAAATGGAACCTCAATTAGTGGTAATGGATTCAAGGGAGCGGCTGGTGGTATATGTGTTCTAGTTTTTTGGCAGACTGTGTAGGCTTGAATGAAGGTTTCAATGTCTGTGTAAATTCCGGGTCAATATAATGTATTTGCTATATGTGCTTGAGTCTTGGACTGCCCCAGATGACCTCCCATCAGATGGGAATGGGCTATCTTTAACACCACTCGCTTATGACTCTTGGGCACCACCAACTGTGTCTTTACTAGGCCTTCCGAAGAGGTATCTCCTCTGTAAAGAAGTCCAGGTTTAAAAAAAAGAAGGGTCGCCCTTTCTCGCAACTTTCGGGTTCCAAAACTGCCTCTAAGCATGCCTCAGCCAATAAGAGGTCCTTTCTCTGAGCGAAAGCTAAGGCAGGAAGAGTCTCAGGCTCTTCTTCTATAGGTTTTCTAGTTCTAGTTTTGGGAGGATCTTTAGGTGTTTTGTCAGCCTCCCCAAGCCTCGAGTCCCCCTGTCTGTACTTTCCTCCCCTGATTTTTCTTTGAGTTTAGGGAACACTGCTTTCTCGAGCACCCCTTGAGCAATCTTATCCCCTTGGTGGATCTGAAATGGATCCTTTCTGTGGTTCTGTAATAAAACCTTAACATCACCACATAAGTCTGGATCTATTACCCACGCTAGGACATCAATCCCAAATCTCCATGCTAAACCTGACTTGGGTTCCAGTCTAATGTATGTATCAGGGGGTGGAATCAGTATTAGGTCAGTGGGTCTAAGTCTCCTTTCTTCTGGGGGAATTTTCTCATTCCTACTGCTAAAGATATCAAACCAGAGAGAGCCTTTATTGGTACTGAGGGGTCCGATGTTCTGGCACTCAACTTCTCAAATTTTAGGGTCCCCCAACTTGTATCAGTTGAGCCACACCCCACTCCTGACACAATCTATGAAGGCATCATGAAAAAGAATACAGACAACAGATTCTGAATTCAAAATAACCAGATGTATTTACTTAATTGTCAGGATGGAAAAAGGCCTTACTTGCCCTATACTAAGTTGGGATTTCCCAACCTAAATACAACTAAGGTAAGTCTGAGTCAAAGAGTTCAACTTAGGAATCTGTCTGTGTCCAAAACCTATCCTTGCCCTCAAAACTATACCTATACAATGTGTAGGAATGTCAGCAATCAAAAAGAAAACAATGTTCAGCACAACGTCCTGAGCTTCTTCCAGCTCACAGCTCTCTTTCAGCTCCCTTTCCCAAGTATAAAATAGTTCAACAAAGTAGAGTCTCAAAACTCCCTTTCTGAGGATTAGAATGTAATAGTCTATTCAGATGTTGGGGTTTCCTTCCCCAAGTTCCAAATGTCACCATTTCAAAAGAAACCCAAAAATGTCCTTGACTTCGATAATATAGTTGTTTTTTGTTTTCAAATATACAGTTCAGATAATTTTGTAGCTTTCCTATATGTTGAATATGTCACTGTAAATCAGGCTTCAATATCCTTTGTTTGCCTGTTTTTTTCACATCTTTTTATATTGCAGCACACAGGGATTGTTTTATAATTATATTCATTTTAGCACTTAAATGTATGGTTTATAATGATTTAAGCTTTCTTTCCTCGTTAAGATTGCATCTGTGTAATTCTGTTTAGTAGGAAAGTCTTCTGTTTAATAGCAAAGTCTTAATTCAATTCAGTGTTCAATAATTGGTCATATCACTTTAAATGCATAGTTCAATGTGTAGAGACTTTCAAAAGCGTGTTTCTTGCTGCACGCAACCACTTGGATGCAGGATATTCCCTTTGATTTAATATTGCACAAATGTAACTGTTCTTTGTACTTTAATAGAATAGTTTGGTGTTCAGAAACGTTTGAAAACGTGCTTCTCACCACATGCGACCACTCTGATATTAATGTATTGTTAACAGATATAGTTGTTAGTTTCCCTATAATTGAGCAACTCATTGATCGGAGACCTTTGAACACGTGTTTCAGGCTACACGCGAGCGCTGCGATACAATGTTTTTCAGGAAACACTTCAGTTCACAAACACGCACCGGGTTTCTCAAGCATTAGAAACTCACTGGTCCCTTTGAATGCTTGTGCTGCAGATCACACGGCCTGCTTTCTTCTGTGTCGGGGTTCCAGTTGCTGCCCTCAGACACTCCTGGGGTGGTCCTCCACCCCAGGGGAACTCGCATGTCGAATGGAAAGGAACGGGGCAGCCTTCCAGCACATCTCCCTTCAACTTTCCCAGTCTGCTCCAGGGAGTCCCCACTCCCACGCCATGCAGTCTGTTCATCAGTTGCCTACACCAACCTCCTGGTCCTGATCCTGTCGATTGCTTCTGCGACTGGGTTGGGCTCCATTTATACACCTGCAGCCCCTTGACAGGCTGCAGGTGTGGATGATTATACAGCCCTGCTTGACTTTCAATAAAGGGACATGCCTGACCCTTACTACTCTTAGCAGGCATCTTCCTCTTCCAAGTACTAGAGTGGTAAAAGAGCATAGGGCCTTATCAGAACTCTGGCGGTAATCCGGTACAATGTCTGCAGAGCGGAAATAGCGTTACTGCAGGGTCATGCAGGGGTATTAGCGCTGCATCACAACCTGACAAGAATGTGCACCCGACTCTGCCAGTAACGCTATTAGCAGCCAACGGAAACTGTACTGAAATATGGGTTATTGCTGAAATCCCGGCCCTAATAGCGCTACTGACACGACTATTAGCGATGGCGCTAATAACGCTGGCGGAAATTGCATCATTGCCGGAACAGGAAGAATTGCGGCAGCCATTTTGTAAAACACAATCCATCAAATATCTCCACTTCCTGCAGCCATCCGGTCCTGGAAAGAAGCCAGAAAGTCTCAGGAGAGGACCAGAGGCAAGGAGGCAGAATATCATCCGCAGAAACCAAAATTAGTGATGGGGGAGCTGGTGGTCATCACAGATGAGGTCATTGCCCACTGCGATTAACTGTATGGCAGTTGCAGCGTAAGATCACAGGACAGCGCAGGAGAGCCATCTGGCATGCCATCAGACAGAAGGTTACTGCAGTAGCAAGCCTACCCCTGTGACAGAGAGGACTGCTGCAAGTGGGGGAACGACCTGAAGGGCAGGATGTGGGGAATTCTGTCACAACACTGCCAGGATTCCCTGGGACTGGAGGAGGCACTGTGGAGCTACTGGTCTTGACCGCCTGGGAGGAAAAGTGCAGCACTGTGTTGGACATGGAAGGAATAAAGGGGGTTGGTGGTGCAGAGGTGGGTGCCAGCAGCCAGTAGGCATGAGGCACAAGTGCATGCAAAAATGACAGCCCAGCATAAGATGCCCCAGTGGACAGGGACACATGTCAGCAAACCCAGAAGCTGGGCATGCAGACAGGGTGGAGTGACGTGGCACATCAGTCACCCTTTACAGCAGCCATGGGGCCGGGCACCAAGGGCACTCCTGAGCGTCACAGCAGCGGGAAGGGGTGGCAAGTGACCTATCCAAATGCCATGCACACCACATCCCTGCTGGTGCACCCTGTGCCAGTGGGATTGAGGAGCATGAGTGACCACGCCACCCTGCAGCAGTCCCACCAGCATTTTGCAGGCCCAGTTGACCTGCCCCATGTTGGCATGGCAGACAAGCTGCCGGGAAGTACACATCCCCCTACACCGACATGTGCTCAGCTTGCCAATCGCTGCACAGCAGCCATGCCAGTGACATGGAGTAAGCCACCACCCCAACCCCCACCATGTAAGTGCCACGTGGGGAGGGGATATGGGGGCATGAAGGACCACTAGCATGCATGCCATATATCAGCTGCTCCAGCATGGACACCCTGCCCTTGCCCACACACAGGCCAAAGACAAACTGGTTATGTGTCATACACTCATTGCTACTAGCATCCCCATGATGCTGGGCCCACATGCTATTTCACCTGACAAACCATACCCATTTGTCCAAATTTGTGGGTTCTCATTCTACAATAGAAAATGTGTCTTGCATGCCAACACAAGAGGGGGAACCATACCTGACAACATATCCTATGTCCCCTACAGGCACTCGCGCATCACCAGAGGCATCAGAGGAGGAGGTTGCAGGCTCATCTGGGAGTGGCGCATCCAGGCCCTCAAGGTCTGCCAACACCGCCACCACCCCACAAAGGCCAGTCAGGCTACGCCGAGGCGGATGTCCCGTTGTGAGACACTGCAACCCAGCAGGGCCAAACCAACATTCACTCCACAGCCTACCAGAACCAGCGCAAGGCACACTGCGCCTACTCCTGCAGCTGGAGGGTCAAACACTAAGGCCGCATCTGCTGTCAGGCTGACTGTGGAGGCACACGGGGACACCAGCCTGGTGTCACCACCTGCAGAACATTCACAAACCCGGGAGAGCCCTCCCCGCCACCAGCATCAACAGACCTCAGAGAGCCACCCCCTCCGCCGCCGGCGTGCTCAGACCCCGGAGTACCATCCCTGTCCGCGGCATGCTCAGACCCCTGAGCTAGATGTTGACACAACCACTTATGGCTCTCCTGAATGCAGCCCATGGACACTGCAAAGCCCCTCTCCCATACGCCACACACCACAAAGCAGCATCCTGCTGCAGAGGCAGGAAGAGATGGAGCGCAGACAGAGCGAGATGGAGGCAGTAGGGCACACACACTCAGAACACCTGCAGGCCATACAGGACAGCATACATGGGGCCACCCGCAGGACTGTGTGAGCCATTGCGAAGAACCAGGCCGAGACAACTGCCAGTACGGCCGCCCCGACACTATACACCTCGAGGGTCAGTGAGATGACTGAAGGTGTCTCTGCACTGCATCTGCCAGAACATTGAGTTGACATGCCAACAGCTCCGGGGGCCAGGCTCCATCCCTTCCACTTCTATGACTCCCACAGAGGAGTTTCAGCAGAGCACAGCGAGGCGTCAGTTCCAGCGTCATCTGCGCCCCAAGATCACCGGGGGCTGGCAGGGAGGGAAAGAAGCCACGGTTGTAAACATCATCGTGACACTTATTGCCCTGAATGGCCATGCTGGGAAGTTGGTGGTGGGAGGAGGGAAGGGAGATAGTGTGCTGGGGAGTTGGTGGTGGGAGGAGGGAGGGGGGATATTTGGGCCCTTCATAGCATTAAAACTGTTAAACTTCATCAATATAAGGACATTCCTGATTGCGTCATTGTCTTGTTTATTGACAGAGATGATTGGAACACAGTGGTGTATGGCTTGTGCCATGTGAAATTGTCAAAAGAACTTGTCCATCAGTCCCTGGTGAGTCCATCTCCCATCCCTCACGTTATCTCTGACAATGTGTGCATGTGTCACTGCCACAGGCATTACATCCTCATCCTCTCGGGGTGGCATGTCCACCTCAGGGGGTAGAGGAACATTTCTCTTCAGGCAGATATTGTGCAGCATGCAACACACAAGCACAATTTTACCCACTTTCTGTGAGCGTACCTCAGGGCTCCACCGGTACGGTCGAGGTACCGGAAACGTGCCTTCAGGAGGCCGTAGGTACGCTCAATGCACACACAGGTCCTACTGTGGGTGTGGTTGTAGGCAATATCCTGCAGTGTTTCTAGATCACCTGCAGGGGTCATTAGCCAGGGCAGCTCTGGGTATCTGGAGTCACCTTTATTGGGGGTGGCACAGGCATTAGTCAGGGTGTAAGGTGTCGGGGTGGCCTGACACAATATCAGGGCAATGGATATCTTGTGCATGCAAATGGGACTCCATTTCACATCCTGTGTCTATTCAAGGTCTGTGCATGCTGTATCACTTGTGTCATGCATTGTTTCTACTTCACTTGCACCCGCTTCCCTTGCAGCATATGTTACATAAGGTGTCTGTCGGTGATATGAGCATCTGACATGGTAGCTGTCATGTGGAAGTGTATTTCCCCTATGCCCTCCCTGAGCTTCTGGGGCCACCGGGTCGCCATTGTGGGCTGGGCGCACATGGGTGCATGGCTGTGGTACAGGCAGGGTTGTTGTGTAATGCAATATGGCCATTTGACATTGTTGCTTTGGTTTGTGCATGTTGCATTGTGGTACCTGTAGTAATGATTGTGTTCATATTTGCTGCTGTATGTGTACATCAGCTTCTGCATCCAGGTAAGTCTGACATGTGCATGCTCCCTGGGATGTACTGTGACGTTGGTGCAGGAGGTGGTCAGGTGCGACTTTTGCATTTGCTTGTCATGCCATGCTTTCTGTAGTTTTTCTCATCCCCCCCGTTTGGTCAGGTGATTTGCATAGCTCTCAACCATTTGTGTTGCAAAGGCGGGTGAAAACACCCGATTTTAGTTTTGGCGGGTGAGAGGCCCATTGAAACAAATGGGCGTGCTTGAGGCTTGGCGGGTGAGTACGTTGTTTACAAGGCGGGTGACACCCGCCAAAAGCGTGTGAGTTGAGAGCTATGGATTTGATAGTCACCCACTATCCACGTCCTTTGTCCTCTGTAACTCTCAATGTATCCTGGTAGTGTGCTGTTCCATAGAACCATGGAATCGTGGGTGGCACAGGGTAGCGGGCACAGCAGTGGGTGATGTAAGGTTGTGGTCAAAGGTCACCTGCACATTCAGGAAGTGATAGTGCTTGTGGTTACAGTACACTGCTTTGTAGGCTTGGGGGGCCACCAGCACTACATAGAACTGTGCCTTCATGGTATTGACCTGGGCTGGGGTGGTAGGCGGTGAGATGTGACGTTGCACTTGCCGCAGGAGGGCTTCAAGCACCTGGTCCAACACTGCGCAGAATGTGAGCTGTGCCATGCCTTGCATCTTGGCCACAGAGTGATGGAAGGTGGCAGTTCCAAGGAATTGTAGGATGGACACTAGCTTCAGCAGTGGGGCTACAGCTGTCCGGATGTTGATCCTGCTCCCTACGTTGTCCTGTATTATGATAAGCAGCTCAGTTATGATCTCCCTGTTGAGGCGGTACAGGCTGACCAACTGGCTGTCGTTGAGGGACCAGGGTGAGGGCCTAGCCCTGGGGATCGATACACGCCCTGCTTGGGCCATCACCTTCCTCTTCCTCCCCTGTCCTCCCTGTGCCCTGACCTGGCTGTCCTGCCACTTTACTTCCAGGTGCAGTATGAGCAGCTGCCTGTCCCAGCTCAAAGTGGCTAGTGTCAGCATGGTATTGGAATCAGTGTTTGGGATAGATGTGTGCCTTATGTAGCCCTCTGGGGTGGATTGGGCTCACCTGTGGCTTCATAACTGCGCCATGTTTTCAGCGATATTAGCGCCGGTTTTCAGCACGAATACCGCCGCTCATGGACTTGTGATGCAGCTGCATTTGCGCCTTGTGTGGCTGGCTGTAATTGCGCCAGCTGTAATAGCGCCGGCTGGTTTTACAGTCTGCGGTATTTGCGCCGGCTCATGATCCGGCGGAGTGGTATTGGCGGCTCTAATTCTGTTACAGACACTTTTATGGGTTACTGCCAGACTTGTGATGAGGCCCATAGTCTTCATTGTTCTTTAGTGCCCTCTTCTTCGTCCCAGTACTGTCACGTGTCAATGGTTGAGAAATGTGGGCAGCTGACTTATAACATCCCATAAGTGTTGGGGATGGGTTGGTAGTCACTAGGAAATGGGGGATACCATGTCTCGCCCAAGCGTACCCCACTCTTAGTCCCCAACGACCCACCACCCGGGTGATTCTCCTTCGCTTATCCGCCCCCAGGGTCGGGATCCAATAGCGATGGCCTTTCCCTGGCCACCCGCCTAGAGGATCCAAGGGGTTGAGGAGTGAGAATACCCTCAGGTTTCTCACAAAACACACACAAATTAGATTGACCCCAATAGACAATTCATTCAATCACACAGGCTGCTTTTCGGTTTTCAAAGCACACAATAGGTCTGCTATTTGGGATTTGGGCTGTACCAGACATGTTTTCAAGCTTTGCCTTCAAGTATTGCATTAGGACACATTTGAGCCCCCCTGCCCACATTTTTTATATCATTTCATCCTCGTGGGTGCTTTCATTGGCAATGAACGGGATACTTTTGAAGGGCACCCTACAATGTGCATAAAGCACATAAAGCTCAGAGGGGAAAGGAGAGGCTCTTTGATTAATGAAGGGAAAACACTTTTGGAGTTTAGATGCATTGCGGGACGATAATTCGGAAAAGCAAGATGCCTTGTCCAATGTTTCCCCACACACACACAGTGACATAGGAATGACTTCAAGGGTCCCTGGAAGTGCCAACACCTTGGGTAAGAAGCCAGGGCCACGCTAACACCTACATACATAATTATGAGAAGTAAAAAACCCTGGATATAGATGCACATAGTTTGGTTGTGCAAATAATAACCACATGAAAGGCGAGTGCATGTGGGAGAGAGAGAGCGAGAGAGAGCGAGCGCGTAAGATTAGGGCACATTTTTCAAGCATGCAAAGAGCAGGTGAGGGACGTAACAAAATTGGCAGGATTGGAGAGGGGGATCCCACACCCTTCACAATACAGAGCTTAACTGCATGAACATTATGCCCAATATCACACACAGTGTCAGATGCGTGCGCCTCGTGTTAAACCTGTGTCACAGACAAATGCTGCCACTAAAGCTCCCATGCAAAGGCGGACGCACACACATACAGTATAGGGGGTGTAGCGGTAGTGAGGGGAGAGCCCTTTTACGCGAGGATGACCTTTTTACACCATTCATGTTAGCAGTTTATATTTGGAGGAGACAAAGGAGTATGCCGCTAAACTTGGAATAGTTCTTTATGAAACACACATACGGTCAGCATGACTGGTAGGGAGAAAGGGCAGACTATCACGATTACTAACAGGGTTTCTATTCATATATTTCTATTCATATGAAAGGAGGAAGATTAAAAAACAGCTACAAGAAGCTCAAAAACTGCAATGGTGGGGGAGGACAGAGTGACTTCATACAGGGATAATAATGAGGGAGTGAAGTGGGGAGCAGAGACAGCTCTTAATGAGGGGCAGGCTGACTCATTTAATAGCTGGAGTCGTGTTTGTACCAAATTAGTGGATATTTAATATAGGTTTGGTGTACCAAATAAAAACAGAAGACACAGACAGAGAGGATTTGCCATTGGTACTAAGCATATTGTGAGCTGGCAGCACAATTGTCACACATTGAAGGGAGCAAGGGTGGTTGGAACAGTATACGAAGGGATACTTGGGGATGGAGCAACTGGAAGATAAGAAAAAAAACACAAAGTAAAAGGAGGTAAAGTTGGTGGTGTGGAAAGAGGGCGTAGTGTACAAAATATGTGGAAGAAGAGGGGTATCTTATTGGGGGGCTTTGTTAGTTTATTTGGGCTAGGAATGGGGGGGTATAAGGATAAGCACAATGTGCAGAGGAGTAACACATCTGCCAGCAAGGAAGCAACATACAATAGTAACACAATATTTTGTATATGATTGACGACCACTAGGGGTGTCATAAAGTTAAGGAATGTCACTCTTTCATATGGCCTCATTGGTGTAGCATATAAATGTAACTGGAATGAGCAACACATAAGGGAGTAGGTATTTGTGGAAATGAAGGGAAGGTGAATAGGGATGACAGGTAGGTACTGGGGGAGGTGAAAGGAGTGAGCGAGGTCCTCTACTGATGTCCATGGAAAGATAAGGAGGTGCAGGTGAGTAATAGGTAGAAAGTGAAAGAGGAGTAGAGGGGTTGTGAATGGGGAACATCTTTTGTATAGGGCAAGAGGCACAGGTAATGTATGGCACTTAAAAGGTGGCCATTAACAAAAACAAAGGCATCCTTTTTAATCAGATGTAGGAAATCTAAATAAACATACATGTTATTCTATGTTTTGTTATGAAATATATGTTTTATTGAGAAGATGCATCAGTAGTAGTTTCAGAGAAGGGAAAGAAATGTATATGATAGCGATAGTAGGAAACTTGTGTACACATGTCACATCTGCATGCCCACTTACATACATGAGCTTGTTTCAGAGTCATGGGTAGGTGTTTTAGCATAGGGTAAGGTTAGGGAGGTAACAAAATACAGCAGTTATGTTTTGCAGGTGCAAGAGAAAGTAATGGCCACCACACAGCATAAAGAAGGAGGACAAGAGGAAAACCACAACCAAGACAGCTCACTCACGCCTGCCAAAGCATCAGCAGAAGAAAGAAAAGTTCAACATTGTTGGAAAGGACAAGAAAAGACTCTTGGACTTCACATGAAAAATATGACCATCGCATTGGCCCAGAGCACAGAAATTGCCAGCCCGGCACATGGAGGAATCACACAGCAGCAAGGCCAAAGCCCCACGTGCAGAAGAAGAAAAGGGCTCATTAAAAGGGGAGTAGCATTCTACCCAGTACTTTAGTATGACTTTTTGTCCCCATTTGCTCTCTACAGGATATAAATAAATTCAGCTCATGAATATACACGGAAGAAGGAGCAGAAGTGGCAAAGACTGGAAAGGGGTTCTGTTGCTGTCATTTGTCTCTATTATGTGGTTAAAGGGAAATGGGGAGAGTAACATAACGGGGCACTCAATGTTCCTTAACAGTTGAATAGTATGTGTAGTAACAATTGTTAATAATGTAA
Organism: Ambystoma mexicanum; assembly: GCF_040938575.1. Classification (NCBI taxonomy): domain Eukaryota; kingdom Metazoa; phylum Chordata; class Amphibia; order Caudata; family Ambystomatidae; genus Ambystoma; species Ambystoma mexicanum. Next base: position 5,014,109 of record NW_027182323.1, read on the forward strand.
GTATACTATTTTTGTCACTTCAGGTGTAATGGGGTATTGTCTCCTGGCTCTCGGAGAACAAACTTAGACTCTAAACACAAATTACCCGTTATTTCTAACAGGCAACCCCCTATGCACTCTTATTGGGTTATTGCAAGCTCCAATTGATATTCATCTAATTATTCATACCATAATGGCGGAAAATTCAGTTGTATAAATTAAAGGTGTTGCATAAAATTAAATGAAGTGTCTCTATTTTTGAAAAATATCAACACATGAAGGCACCATGGATTGAAAACACAATGCACATATCTCAGTAAAAAATAATAATGTTTACTTCTACTTAAGAAGTATCATCTAATGCACTTACAATACAATTAACTTCAAACGATAGTTAATTCACTTTGATAAAATAACACAATTTTCTCATTCAATGACAGTGTATCAATTCGTACAATAACAAATTCTTGGCTTCTTCCTCTTCAAACAGAAAACTGACCAATCGTGGTCCAAGTCAGCATTTAAATATTCAAGTCTTGGCCTATGCGTTTCGTATATAAATCCTTCATCAGGGCCTGTTCAACACTGACGTCTAATTATTTTTTACTAAGATATGTGCATTGTGTTTTCAATCCATGGTGCCCTCATGTGTTGAGATTTTTCAAAAATGGAGACACTTCATTTAATTTTATGGAACACCTTTAATTTAACATCGGTCCTGCACCAGGAACAGGATCCCTGACAAACCCTTGGTGGAAGATTTTGTAAAGAAAGAACACAAGGACACAGATCTCCGATGGTTTGTATTACAGAAACTCAAACCCACCCTGAGAGGGGGAGACATCAATAGAACATTGACCCAGTTAGAGCAAAATGGGTGCACAAGCTAAATACAGTCAAGCAGGGATTAAACATCTCTGTGGAATGGAAATCCTTCCTGTAGAGTTTTGGGACAAACAGCAGTCTCACACATATATCATGCGTACGATTTATGGACAATACCTGTTGGTGAACATCAAGCAATCATGCTGCACTATTTAGTAGCGAAGTGTATATTTATTTATTCATTTATGTACAGTTTATGTACAGTTTGTGTCTTTCATGTTGCTGCACGTGTCAACGATATGCACAGTAGACAATATGCTATATGTTGAATACATTGGAATTATGAAACTAATCAACATCAGGCATCAGTGCATTGCCATTCTCCCTCCTCTGCCGATGTGCCTTTTGCACATATACAATACACCAGAATATATGTTTCTCTATCACACAGGTGCCCTGGAAGCCACGCCCATGGGCACCTTCAGCATTGAATATGATCTCGGCTAGCCCTCCAGGCCCTGCTCTGACACCACCCAGTAGGAGTCAGTAAGTAATTAACAATTGGCCCCTGTGCCCGACACACAATCAGCTACCATAGCTCTTTCTAAAATTAACCACTTTTCCTAACTAACATCAGGAAGTTCCCTAAATTCATTTAGAAATTTTTGTGGTGGACAGAACATTGCCTAGTACACGCTACATTGCACTGCCATGTTGGCATTTTCAAAATGGCCACCGCTGTATTAATAGCGGTGGCCATAGCAGCAGAGTTTATCTCCAGGACACGCCAGCAACAGATTCACGGATCAGCTCTGTTATGAGAGGTACATCAAGAGATCACAGGCTCATGAAACACCATTCTAAAGCACTCGAAGGATAGGTAGTAACCCGGTCCACTGTTTGTTTGTTTCAGAAACTCTGAATAAGAGAGATTCCCACGCGCTTGCATTGCACAGCAACAGTGCATCAGCCGGCATCATCCAGCCGACAGAGCAGCCTGGACTGATACTAAATTAAATCCAGTGTCCAGGTGAACAAGTGTTACGCTTTGGTGTGGGGTATTAGGCTAGTCTTAGCCATCCCTAAAACGGCACTGGTCGTGCAAATGACTCACACCATGCCATTATTACAGGGGATTTACCAGCGCCTCGCTGTTACTCTGACTTCCAGTGAACTACAACTATACAGATTGAACCTGTTCCATTGCCTCTCCTTAAAATACAGGTAAGCAACCTAAACAATGGTATGGTATCGAAATAGAGGTGTACATAGTCCCTTGACTCCTAGATACTTATACAGAGTTATTTATTCACAGATTGAATCTGTCCCATTGCCCAGCAGGCTATAGAATGACACCCGTTTGACTCAGAGTGTCTCTCCTCAAGTTTTCTGTGCACCAGCCGGTAGCAGATACAGTAAGCTTTGTCTGTTTAATTAAGACAGACAATCACCTTCAATGTGTAAAACCAAATAATTATGAAGATCATGCCACCAACCTCTAGTAACCCCGCTTGACCATGCTCCATTTATTTTGACAGCACACACAGAATATCTAGACGCCCCAACCGTCCTGTCCTGATGAAGGCCCCACAAGAAAGGCTCAAACATGAACCCCAGAAGCGCCGAAACACCGTGGTGTAAACATTGGCTTTTAGAGTCCCAGTGCTTCAAAAATACGCACTGTTTTTGTTGTAAATGTTGTTGAACTGCACTTGCATCTTATGTTTCACTTGTTTATTTGTCTTGACCCCTGTCTTGATGTACCTTGACAGTAGGATATCCATTTAACAGACTGTATATTTCAGCCAAAAAGTTATTTTGGTACTACACTTGCTGCAATTCACTTTGTTTTGTCAATGTAATATTGTCGGTCTGTGTTATGTCTTCAAACAGACATTGATATGTGATTGTTCTAAACTGCAATGAAACATTTTGAAACAATGAAGGGGGTGTCACCATCATTAATTGAAGAGTGGTTTTCTCAAAAAGCCTAGACCTGGTCGGCGGTAATGTATGTTTTTCTCCATTGACCCGTTCAATTGTGTCTGTAGACAAGTTAGCCCTCCTGGGCAGAATAGGGTCTTCACCAGGAGCCCTTTTGTATTGAGCAGCTGCAATGGAGCATCGTTACCAATTTTAAACACGCAAGTGCTTGTATGACCAAATTGGCCCACACCACTAACAATATATAGTACCAACACCTGATCCATGTGGGGAAGGAGGCTTCAGGTGAGGGCTGCCATGTGTGCTCTCTCATTTCCCAGGCCATGAGTACCTCTAGGACTTATGTGGTGGTTCCAGAGGAAGCAGGTCACACTACGATGAATGATACAGAAGATATTCCCCCATGAGGACAGTTACATAAAACACAGACAATGACAAGGATTGCTGAAGTGCAGATGACCTGATACAGTATATACTGGAAGGCCTCAAACAAAGGAAGAGCAGGAATAGTAATACAAAGGGAATTGCAATGCGTTAAGACCGGAAGAAGGGGGTTAGGGGGAGTGCCTAAATGCTGCAGAAAACACCAGCTACTAGCATATGGACAGGTATTTGCAGGAAAAGGATGGGTTGAAGGGCTACGGGGATGCAAAGAAAAAGCCCCCCTGACAGTTCCAGTGGAGATAGTGCAGAGAGGAAACAATGAATACGACAAGGACTGGGCAAGCAAGCTTAAGCTGCTCACATGTATAGAAGACAAGCCAGGCCTCTGCCCAGAATACCCCTCAACAATAACAACAGTATGTTACCAGGATGAAGGTCCAGTAAACGTTGGAGAGAATGGAGGCTGCATACACATTTTGATGGTACATGGCTTGAGAGGAGGCGCAACATTATTTGCAGACCACCATTGGTCCTGAAACTCACATGCCGATGCCACCCCAAATAGAGGAGGGGTATGTACCCCGGTGCCATTGAACACACCAGCCTTGATGATGCCCCAGAAGGACATAGAAATTGATGGATTCCCTAACCAGAACACACACCAGAGGAAGAAAAGGGTGAAGAGGAGAAGGTGACCTGGAGCACGGACGAACATAGAAGGAACTCCAGCGACAAAGGTGTTGAACCACAATACACCCATCAGTGGGGAGGAGCTTTGGGTATGTGTGATCTGTATATATGGACCAGAGGGGGGATTATAGTGGGAGCATCTACCCCCCCCCAGTATACCACCAAGGTGACAGGCACAACTCACTGAAGCAGCCCTACAGAGGATAACCGGATGACATCACTGAAGTAATCATGAAGATGCGACATGGCTGAACCCACACACACACACACACACACACACACACACACACACATAGATGCCTTAGTCATGAAGCACATACATCTGTGCCCAAAGCTACACAGACACTTAGGCCAAACTGCTCTTAGACATGAAGAACATGCTTACAATCATAAAGACAGAGATCACCTACACCCTATCTCTCTTATGCGGAAGTGCCAACCACCCAAAGAATACATATAACTGCTTGCTGATGCTTAAACGCAACTAATATGAACAGCCATGAAAACAAAGATGGAAGCCACAGCTGCATTGGAATGAATGGAAGATGCTGGAAGGGATCGAGCACACAGAGAGGGACCTGGCATGCTGACTTTTCTGAGATGCGCGGAGCAGGCTGTGAGTGCAGCTATTGTGCACAGCCTTGCCAAGGACAGTGAGAGGGGCAACATTTCAATTTAACAGAAGAGATAGGACACCTGCAAGAGTAAAAGTTGAAAATCCTCATAAATGCAAGCAGGAAAATTAAGTTTGTGGTTCCTCCACACATGATCTGAACCTGGGAGAAAAAGCCCACTCATTCGAGCCAGGCAGAGACCGTTGTTCCCACCAAACTGAAGACAGATGATAGAAAAGTGATATAGCATGAAGTTGAAAGCTAGAATGTCCTTACTTGCAGCCTGGTGAGTCAGACGGTGGTAACCTTATTGGAACAGGCGGCACCCTGGGGCCCTTGTCCCCACCCCCCCATTGTGCCCATGTGCTGGATCCTTTCCCAGGCTGAGACGGCCTACAATAGCCAATCCATACCCATCCACGCTAGTTCACACTTTGTTGCAAGAGCCAATAGAAATGTGCGAGCCTGGCATGCCAGCATTTGCAACATTTAGGAGGAGGTCACAGGTGGAACCGCCAGATAAAGTATATCCAATTGGAACACTGGCCCTGTATGGATGCTATATGTCGTTTACCCCACTAACCATTTCAATCCCACCTTAGGTTTGTGAAATATATCATTTGTTTGTGACATCACTGTCCCTAAAATAACCTTCATGACATGCCCGTTTTCAGTGAGAGAGCATTGGAAATCCGGCAATATCCACTTCTTTATCCCTGTATTAAAAAATGTTTTTTAATAAACAGAGAGACTTGTCACATTTCTTTACTCTTCCGTCTTTGAGTGCAGGGGATTTCCCCTGGACGATTTCCTCTTGCTTGCAGCTGGGGAAATGAATAGACCCATGCTTTACTTAATTTCAGTAATATGCTTATTGGCCACATATGTTTCAAGGAGGTGGAGTTGTACATGCAAGGGTGTTTGGTTTGTACACAGTTTCAACTCACCTCCCCAACACAAAGAGCACCGTTAATGAAGAGAGGGCTAACCCTATCGTGGCCAGATTTGCAAATCGATTTTATTGGATCTGTCCAAAGGTCATCACTAGGAAACAAATACATGTTGACAGTTACCTGTTTAATGTCAAAATGGTTGGAATGTATGCCTGCCCCTGATTGCAGTGTGTAGACAGTAGCTCTGTTGCTGGTGAACCATACTTTCTCTATATTTGGGATGCCACAGAGAATAGAATCAGACCAAGGAAGTCATTTTGCCAGTGCAGTAACAAACAAGATGTGAAAAATTTTAGGAGTGAAAAGAAAGCTACATATTTCGTATCGCCCATCCTCCAGTGGTGGAGTAGAGTGGTGCAAAAGATCAATGATATACTGAAAATGTTTGTGGCTGAAGCAGGGCTAGACTCCCTTTAGTGCTCATGGCCATTGGAGGGACACCATCGATATCTACAAATCTTAGACCTCATGAAATCATCATGGGCAGGAAGATGATACTGCCTCAATATTTATTGTACATGACCAACAAGCAAGTATTGATGAACGCATCTTAAATTCACATGTACGTGGAAAAATTGATGAAGCATTTGCAACACGCGTTTGCACAGAGAAATCTGGAAAGGGCAGCTGAGGGTGCCAAATCATACTATGACAGTAAATGGTCTACTAGAGATTATGAGTTTGGGACCCGGTGTACGAGTTCAATTTCGCAAAAGAAAAAAATAAGAATGCACATTTTATGGCATCTTGGCAGGGTCGGCCTTAGAGACGCTAGGCCCTATTGTTATTAAATGCGTTCTGCACCCGAGCGTGCGCATTTAATTTCAATAGGGTGCCTGCTGTGCCTTTGAAGACGGAGGTCCAAGTGTGGCCCGTGTGGCCCGTACACGACTCACAGCCTGACAGCAGAGAAATGAGAGATGTACATTACTCCTGGGCCCTTCGTCACCATGGTCAATGTATCGCAGGATTGAGAAACGTTACTCACTCAGACAGCCATTCAAACCGTACCCGACTGACAATATGGAGGAGATAGAGTTGTCATTGTTCAAACAAGTTGACTGACTATAATTTTGAAAGGCTGATGTTGTCACTACTGACATCATGACGTAGGTGCATTTAGACATGGAACATATCGGCATCCATGCACAAAGCTACAAGAACACTCATTAGCTTAATGCTTCTAGCCACGAAACAAATACTTATGACTCACGCCGATATAGGACACACGCACACACACGCATATCCTTTGCTAAGCAGAAACCGCAAGATGCCAAGAATACACATATGTAGCTTGCACATACTTAACTGTGACTAACATGGGAGGCCATAAGAACAAAGATGGAAGCCATAGGTGCATTGGAGTGAATACATGGAAAGGCTGACAGCCTGGTTCAACTAAAGGCAGACAGACAGAGCTTCCAGCACAGACACAATGCACATCTAGCCAAGAATGAGAAGAGACTGAAAGTTTCCAGTTTACCAAGACGATAAGACGCCTGCAAGGAATAGAGGTAAAATCCTCATAATTACAAGTAGGAGAGGTCCATTTAATGGTCCCTACACACGTGATCTGGAAGACTGGGACAGTGCCTATTCATTTGAGGTAGATGGAGGAAAGCCATTCCCATCCTCCCAGAGGTGGAGAGATAGAATTATTATACACATTCAAAAACTGGATGTACTCTCTCAGGGTTTAGGCGATTAGATATGGCAACGTGATGGGAACACACAGCAACTTCGTGATCGCTCCCATCGCCTTGAACAGTCCTTAGCTATCTTTCACGTTAAGGCACACTACGTTGCAGTGGCCGATAGTTTCTCTGCTAACCTGCAACTTCGTATTTGTTACATGTGGAGGTGGTACTAGGAGGAGCCACCAGATATGGCGAGCCAATAACCAAACCAACCCAAAAGTATTATATAATTAGTTTTCCTAAACTGACCAATCCCCATCCTTGATAGCTTTTGGAGGATGCGACTTGTTTTTGTGTCATCACTTATGGTTAAAACAGGGTGACACACGCTTGGAGAACGAGAACCTGTGGACTGTTATGCTGTTCTTGTGTGATTCCTGTCATTTTTGATTGGTAATAAAGACAGTAAATGTTGCCCTATGGTTGAGTCTTCCGTTCTTGCAGCAGGGATTTTGTTGGGGCCAAGTACCCTCTTGTTGTTAATCGGGGTAGCTGCTAAGAGTGCCCCTGCTCCCTGCTGCTCCTTTACAAGTGGTAGCAGAGGATGGTCACTAAGAACTTTTGACAATAAGCCTGCCTCGTCCTGCCGCATGCCTGAAGGGCTGCGCAGCGACCCGCGAGGATCGGATCCCAATACCACGTGTGGGAATAAGTGAAGAGGTTGTCAGGAGTTGTCTTGGAGGAATTTATGCCCGCTCCCCGTGGGACGCCAAACAAAGCGGACGGCAGAGTGGCTGATTGTGAAAGAGTTGGTATCTGAGGGCCTTCAGCGAACCACAGAGTGTAAGAATTGACTCAACTATACGGAAAATATAGGGCAGGGGAAAGTTCTGCTTAGTGTTGTGGTTCTGTGTTTTTGTGTTTTCTGTGTAAAGGTTACCCATTCTTTGGGTGGTCAGTTTAGGAGGTCAGCTTAGGCTGTCATGCTAGTTTATGGATGAAAATATAAAAATACTATAAAAGGGTTACCCGTACTCGAGGCGTTAGCTTGGTTTATGGCTAAAAAATGTAAACAAAATACAAAAAACGGATACCTATGGTTTAGGCAGGTCAGCTTAGTTCATGGGTGATTATGTATGTTTACCTGTGTATAGGTATTAGCAGGAGACGCTAGCTTATATCACGGAAGGTGGTTTCTTAATGTATCTTTTGAAATGTATTCCTATATGCAGTGTTATAGGACCACATGATTCTTTGGGGATACCCTGTGAGGCAGGTAGACGGCTGTGTGTTATATTATGTTTGTTATAATGGGCCTCATTATAAGTTTGCCGGTCCGGTAACAACGGTACCAGTAAGCCTACCGGTACCGTTGTTACCGGACCAGTAAACTACGGGTTCTGCTCGCGGGTGCCTTCCCAACTGCCAGGTCTGACCTGGCTGGCGTACCGGCACCTGCGAGCAGAGCATGTTGCATGCGCCGACACCATTCACGAATGGTGCTGGTGCATCCGACCTCTCCATTCCCATTACGCCGTATGGCGCTCAAATGGGAATGGGGAGCATTTTATTCTGGTGCCTGTGAATGGCCAAATACTGGGTCCGGTGGGGCGGTAATGACCCAGTAATTGCCCATTCGCGGGTGCTGGAAAAATTCACAAGTTTGGCGGCAGCCTGCCGGTTCCACCGGCAAGGCTCCCGCCAAACTTGCAATGAGACCCAATGTCTATATTGTCAAATAGCAGAGACATATATCGAGGTATTAGGGATTTTCCTCTGGGCAGTTGGTGATGTCACCTGTGAGGTTGATGAATAGGACTTGAGGTGCTTAAATGGTGGTAGATTCCGTTGTTGAACTGTTGTTTGAATCAATGAAAAGTGGTATGCCATTTGGGCAGAGCTCGAGGAGCACATGAATAAAGTCACGGTTTGGGCCTTAAGGGAGGAGAACACAGTGTGGTTAGTGAGTGGAACATGCTCTTGTTGATGGTGTAGAGCCAGAGAGGCTTTTGGGACAATTCTTTGGATTGTTATGGTTTTGAGAATTTGACCAAAAAGTGATGTTAATTATGTAAATTGTGACTTGGCAAAGGTAAATTGAACGTGTCGAGATCCCAATTTGAGGTCAAGTTGGTATTGTCGAATACAAAGTAACATGTCAAAATGAGGGATAAACGCCTTCAACTTTTATGCAAGTCCTCCCGTGATATTGTAAGCGATATTCAATCAACACTACAGCTAAGTCAATGCCTAGTATGGGATGCTGAGGAAAACCCTTATTGATGTATTTTTATGTCCAGTTCAGTACTCCGGATGACAACCTTTGTATAACACCCCCCTCTTAGAATCCCCCTGACCCCACTGAGCCAAGAAGTAGGTTTGTTTTGCAAATTAAAAGGTTTATTTGAAAATTTAAACAATATATATATATGTCACACTTCTATAAATAAATTGATAATGGATAGTACACTTGTGAATATGAGAAGTAATCAGCAAGAGGTAACTTATGAATAGGAACAGAAGAATAAGGTGGGAAAGAATGCTTTATATGGTTCAAGGAAACGAAATGATGAATGAAATGCAGTACAGAAAATAACTTGATATGGCTTCACAAGAGATAATACGTTCACTTTTCCCCTGGTTGCAATTCACCCCAACCTATATGCAATGCAAGGAAATGGAAGTAACACACAGTCTTCAGGAATACAATCAAGTACAATACGGAATGCAGTTCCCCCCTAGCAAGCTTAGAGGAAACAGGTAGAAGTTTGAAACACAGGCCCAAAATACTTTTAAATGTGATGGCAATGGATGGGAAAATGTGCTAACTGATTTTAATTCCCTCTAGAGATTCAGGGTGAGTGAGAGATGCTTGTTGGTATTAGTTCAGGCTCACTTTAGCAATGCTCTATGAGTTATTACCAGGTTGCAAACAGATTTTTAACAAAGGAAAGAATGGAGCTGTTATTTTGACAAGTGGAGAAATTGAGCCAAATCGCAAATCGCGGTAAATTTCGCGAGTGCGTAAATCGCGATTACGGAAAAAGTATAGGGAGTAGGAAGTCGGTTCTAGGTTCGTTGGAAAGCCTAGAATCACAGCTTTAAAATTTTGTTCCTAGCCCAAACGGTTCCAGAGATACGGACGATTTAATAACAGTAGATTTTCCGATTTAAAGTAAAACTCAAAATGACAGGTGACAGCTTGCAGCTGCAGAATTGACAGGTGACAGTTGTGCAGCTTTAGAAATGACAGATGACACGATTTCTAGGAGGCAGTCTACTTAGGTTAAAATAGCTTGAATTAGATTATTTTAACTAAGAGATTGATTCTGCACAGTTCTGCTAGGTACTCACAATATAAATTTGAAATAGGCCTCGTCATGGATCTGGTCAACACGTCCGGCGGCGGTTCTGTCTGCTCGGCGGGTCAATCAGGCACTGGTTCTGCTCACAGCGATCCGGATCTCTGGTTCTGCTCACATCGGTCTGGGTGAGTTCTGCTCTGCTGGTCTAGCCTCTCTGGATACAGCGGCCTCTGGTTCTGGATACTGCTCTGCTTTCCGGTCTGGATCAAGTGGATTCTGGATGTAACACTGCTTTCTGGGTACTGGCAAAAGTTCTTGGCAAAAGAATTCAGACAGCTCGCCCGGCTGTGGAATAGTTTGCAAATGATTTTAAGGTTGCTGAGTCCTGCTGAGAAGAGTTCTCAGTTTGTGGGTTCAGGCCCTTGCTTTAAGTTCTGAAGTAAATTTCTGGTCTCTGAAGATTGATGGATGTGAAGACTGGAGTCTCCCGGCAGAGCGTCCCGCAGAAAATGGAATTGAATGTCTCTACCTGTCCCAGTAGTCTCTTTTTATGTGTTTTGGAAGTGGGTGTGCGCGTGGCATAACTGAGCCTGCCCCTCTCTACTTGTCATTGGCCCAATTCTCCCCTCTCCCATGATTGGGGGAAGGAAATGGATTGTCATCATGATGAGGTCTGTTTATGGGTCAGAGGATCCTCCCCTGGTCAATTTGCCCACAAATCTATATTTGATTCAAATACATATTTCCCAGATACACAATTTGTTGAAATTACATGTACACATTATATATTCCTTATGGTCCATGCTTGTCCGACTCTGATCTTCCTAGGGGCTTGCATTCAAAAATGACAACATTTTGCACTTTTTGAGTGGTTTACCGATATCGGACATTTACCAAAAATTACACACATGTGCGCAAGGAGTATGGACATTAATTGATGAAGTGTTAGATTTTTAACATGCAGACATTTGGAGTAAGACCCTATTTTCCGCTAGCAACCCCCTAGCATACACCACAGGGTCCTAACGCCTCTTAAAACGTGCACAGAAAAATCACAAGAATAATGATATTACTTATATAATTTTGACCAATCCGCACTATGAGTTATCTATCTTTTTAACTTATGCCCTGGTCAAAAAGGGGTGTGGCTTCCCACATCACATGGTGGAAGAACTGGTTTATCCACTTCCCCCAAGCTCAGCTGGCTCTCACAGGCACTTCCCCTCCCACTTCTCCCAAGAGGAAGCCACTTTACGGCCCCCCCAATATAACATTTGCCTGAGTCCATTGTTCAGTTTCCTGCAGTGCCCCTCCCCTAATCTAATCAGAGAGGTGTCCACTCCTTTTGGTGGGGAAGCAGGATGCAGCTAGGCCTGGGAAGAGTGGCTGAGCAGGTTTCTCCTGTCGGGGGTTGTTGTCAGGCAGAATTCAGCTAAATGTCACTTTAGTTCCCAGTTTAAATTAAAACTTACAATTTTTACCTATACATTAAATAATTTTTTATTTTTTTATTTTATTGCATCAATTAGTTACCAAAGGAAACTTTAAATGCATTGTGGAGATAAAAAGAAAAGAAAAGAATTGAAAAAAAGGAAGAAAAGGAAGAAGAAAAAAAAAACACAGTTACATCAATTATATATATATATATATAGGGGGGGAAACAGTATAACTCGAGAAAAATAACTAAATGTCCAAAATTGTAAAGGTTTCTCTCATAAAGTTCAACAGAGCCAGGGTCGTAGATACTTTTTCCCCCCTTCTCAGAATTAGCCACCTGTCCTGCAAGGTTAAAGTGCTTAAATTTGAAAGGTGCGTCCCCAACCATTTCTCTCTGAACTTAGTTAAGGTAACACAATTCATCACTAGATGCTGTAAGGTTTCAGCCTCTTGCCCACAGCCTCGACACAGCAGACTGGGTTTTTCCTCTTTTTTGGTTCTTCTCCCTAAGACTTCTCTTGTGTGGAAGAGGTTTAGTCTGAATTTTAAGAACCGCTGTCTTTCCGTATTTGAGGGAAATTTATCCAAGTAAGGGTGGACGGTGCCTCTGCAATAGTGCTCGTCCATGCCTTGGGTGATTGATGGCAAAGTACTGAGCATGTCCAGGGTGGCTATCCAGTCCCAGTCCACGAGTTTTCTCATTACCATGAGCGGATTTAACATGAGATTGTCTGGTTTTAGTGCTATGGTATTCAGGATTTCTAAACAAATTAATTGCCACTTGGTTAGGACCGGAATCAATTGTCTTTTGATTGCTTCGTTAATTGCCACAAATCCACTTCTTTCCTGGGGGTGCAGACATTTGCGGAGGAGTGTCAGGGATTTCCAGACCGTAGATATGTAAAGGGACGATAGGCCTAGTTCCTTACGCACACTTTCCATTGGAGTTGATGTCGGTAAGCCCAATACTCTTTTCCAGAATAGGCCCTCCAACAGTTTCCAAACATCTGAATTGATGAAGAAATTCGCCTCTGCTGCGTAAGTGAGAATTGGCACAACTTTCAGTTTGTAGAAATCTATCAGAGGACGAAGGGAAAAAGAACAGTATCGTCGCTTGATTAACAAGGCTTGCGAAGCTAAGTTCGTAACTTTACTTCTAAGCCTGCAGATACCTGGACCATCTTGGATGCTGTTGTTTAAAGTTACTCCAAGGTATATCATGGACGAAACCACTGGTACTTCTTCCCCGGAAAGGTACCACCTTAGATTTTTCATGCCGATGATAGGTCCTAGCCTCAAGATCTTTGATTTTGTTGGATTTATACGGAGGTGGTTTCCTTGTGTGTATGACTCGAGTGCCTTTAGTTGCCGCTGAAGTCCGATGGCCATTTGGTCTAGCAACAGAAGATCGTCCGCAAATAACAGCCTCCCCACGACGGTCTCCGCGATTTTTGGGGGGAAACACCTCACTGCTTCGAAAGCTTCCTGCATGTCGGATATAAAAAGGCAAAAAACAGCAGGAGCCAACCGACAGCCCTGTTTCAGACCGTGCATGGCCACCACATTGTTTGAGGGGTTGCCCTGTCTGTCCAACCTTACTCTGAGGGTTGTCCCCGTGTGTAGTGCTTCAAGAGGTTCTCTCAGGTTGGTCGGACATCCCCATTTCCTTAATTTGTGCCATAGCATTCCGCGATCAACAGAATCGAATGCCTGTTCCAAGTCTATTGACGCGATATAGATGTTCTTATATTTCTTGGCCTTAACCATGCATTTGATTATGTTGATGAGTAGCACATTTAAGGATGTTCCAATGCCCTTTCGAAAGCCTGATTGCCAAGGGTCCAGATGGTCTGCCAGCCGACTCCAATCATTTAGATGTTTCAAGATTAGTGCTGCAAATATTTTGCCGACGACATCCAAAAGGGCAATCGGTCTGTAGTTAGTGGGCACGGACCTATCTCCCTTCTTAAAGACAGGCACAATTATGGACGTCGTCCAAGATTTAGGTAACTTTTTTAGTCTTGTTATGTTGTTATACAAATCCAGCATGAACGAAGCCCATTTTTCCGGGTCCCTTTTGAGGATGTTGTTGGTGAGACCATCAGGTCCTGCAGCCCTTGAAGAATTGGACTGTTTAATAAGGTCTAGAATATCTTGTTTTCAAAATTTAAAGTCCCAGGGCTCATTCGATGGTAAGAATGGGGCAGGACCACAGATTTTCCCCATAGAGTAAAGGTTGCGAAAGTGAGTTTCCCAGACTTCTGAGGCTATTGGATTTACCATTGGGATATTTATTTCATTGATCAACTTCCAAATACCAGTGATGTTTTTAGTAGATAGTAGGTGAAGCATCTTCTCACTGTCTTGTTGCATTATTTGATGTTTGTGTTGCTTAAGCCAGTTCCTGTAGGTGTTTCTAGCTTTAGTGTACAGGACTAAGTCAGCTGGTGCTCTAGTTTTAACATCCTGGCTTTTTTAACCAGTTTTTTTTTGTCACTACTTGGTGATCATAGTGGTGCCGCTTGCATTGGTGAATTTCCTTGGCGACTACTTTTGGGCGAAAGATCTTCAGTGTTTCAGCATATTCTATCAGGTTTGGACCTTGGTCCTTGATTAAGGAATCCAGCACCAGGGCCATCTCTTTTCTTCCCATGCGTAGTCTATTGCCACCAGGAGTTGACTCAAGAAACTGGTTTGGTAGATGTTTGCCTGGTACAGACGAGAGCTTGTTCCAGGCCTCAGATTTGAGTTCCAGGATGGTGTGACCAATCTGGAACGTGGGGATCACTTCCAATGATATTAATTTGCCAAAGAGATTTTCTGATGCAAACATATAGTCCAGTGTACTTGTTTGGGCACCCCGTTTCCATGTGCGGGCAGCTGGTTTGTCGCCCGCCAAGTTACCGTTTACCAAGTATATATTTCTTGCTAGTAGTTCCTTCTCCATGACCACGCCTCTCGTTATTTTTTTTTGAGGCGTTCAAAGGCAGGAACTCTATTTTCCTCTGCTTCTTGTCGTAACATTCCTTGTTCAAGTCACCACATAGCAGAATTTCAAGTACTGGGCATTCAATCCTGGCGTCGTCTATGGCTTCCAGTAGGACTTCCATAAGTTTGTCCTCATCTCGGGCTGTCGGGCCCCAGTATACGTTGCATATAAGCAACTGCCAGTCTGAAGTAAGTGAAGCTGGTTCTGATGTGGATGAAATCCTAGTAAGTTGGATCCAAGGGTTTCTGTTTAGAGAAGAGAGCACTTTTATGCCACTGGTGCGCTTTACCCCCAACAGTAAACCCAAGCTCGGTCTGCCTTTTGAGCCCTTTGTTGCGGGGTTTAGATATAGCTCAAACCTGTCCAGAAGAGGTAGATCACACAACCAGGTTTCTTGCAAGCAAAATAGGTCGTAAGAGGACAGGTGTGTTGCTGAATTGCCAAGTAAATGCACATAACTCCTTGTGTTCCAACTCATGATCTTTATCCCTTTTGGTTTGGAGTTGGAGTGGGCACTCGTAGATGGGTGTTGGCGTTATGACTTAGCAGATAGGACCCCAGCCAGCCAACTCCAGTCGTCTTGACTATTCACCAAGTTTAGTCCTGCTTTTTCTGATTGAATATGCACTTGGTCTCCTCCACTATCAACCTCTCGGGTCCCTCTACCACTATTTCCTGCTTTCATCGGATGATCCTTATAGGGTTTGGTAGTGGTACTTCGGTGGTTGTGTAGTAGATGTTTCCGAGTAGCTACACGGTCGGATCTGTTTTCCTCCTCCAACTCCCTAAGCACAAATCCACATAAGTTAAGTTTTGGGCCCAACTTTAAGAGTACATTTTTAGTGTTTTGATCAGTTGTGTGAAGAATCACACTGTCGTGTCGCTGTTCATTATGAAATTCAATCCAGTCTAAATCCCTCGATTTTAATTTCTCCAGAAGATCCAGGGATTGTAAGAGCCTCATAACGTTAGCCCGATTCATAATTAAGTTGTCTTCGTAGCCTAGAGTTCTTTCCAATAGTATTCTGTAGTGTTCCTTGGCATTTTTTGCCCCCGGTCCATTGTGGGCATTGTGATTGTTGGGCCCACATGTCGGTTTTCTCTCAATCGTTTCTGCCCATGACACTGTTCTTTTTGTTTCCTTTGACGCGTCAGGGCTGACTCCTTTATTACTGGTAGTTTCCAGGGATCTCTGGACAAGAAAGTTCTGTCTGTCTTCCAGTGTTGTGTAAACCAAGGCGTTAGATGGGTGTATGTCTGCCCTCTCTTTTTCTGTGGGGCTGGCCGATATTTCTCTACCGGAGTGCACTCTAGTTTTCCACTTGAGTTTTTTATCGAAGACCGAGTTCGGAATCGATAACGTGGGCATTGAGGGCTTTTTGAAGGACACCAGCCGCACCGCCCTGTCTTTAATCGTCTGAGCCTTCGTCTCCCCTTTAAGGTCGACTTCTTTTATCTTGCTGTATATTTCTGGATCTTCTTCCTCAATACCACTTTCTGTTCCGGAGGTATTCGATCCTGACTCCCCTCCCATGTGGTGTTTATGTCTGAATAAACAGATAAGTCCATGAGAGAGATGTCCATTTTGTCATTTGTCGACGTGATGTCCAGTGGGCGAGGGGACTCATCAGGAGTTACTTTTAGGCGGGCAGCAGGAGCAATTTCTGTTTTTTTTATTACTGGTCTCTCATGAGTTGGCAGTTTGCAGGAAAGTGCCAAGTTCCTTGGAAGGGATAGACCAGTTGCAATTTTAGATCTCAATGTGGGTTTTCTTGTAGGCAAAGGTCTCTGTCCTATAGGTTTGTCCGTTGATATGACTATTTTCCCATAGTTTTTGTCGCCTTTCTTGTTTACTTTAAGTAGACCTTCCTTCATTGGGGATAAACCTGATTTTGGTTTCTTAAATAAGTCAAATAATTTGATGTTGCTAGTTGGCACTGGAGCCTCGAGCTGATCCCGTGTAACCAGGGGCAGAGTATTAGTTGCAATGGAAGATGCTGAACATCCTTCCTTCGGTGCTAGCCTACCCTCCTTCATTACTGGGCTAATTGCCCGCACAGCAGGGTCCATGTTGGTAGAACTGTCCTTGTATTTAGTAGTGGAAAGTTCCTCAAAAGTACTCTTTGTAGACAGAACCACCTGCTGGTTATGAGTCTGTTCCAGGGAAGTCGGACCACTCTCCGGGCCACCTGCACTCCCTAACCTGAGACTTGTCCTTTCCGATCTTCTTATTTCTTTTTCTTTTATGATTGGCTCGATGATACTTTTCAAAATGTTTGTCGTATGTTCGTCATTTTTTTCGAGTTTCGACTGAATTGCCGAAACAAAGCCTTCTATAAAGATCATTTTAGAAAACATCATTGCGATTGTTGTCGTATGGTCCCGAAGCTGATCATTTTGCGACTCAATAAGTTTCATAAAGGGGGCCATTACAAGAGCAAAAGCTGTGATCATTCCAGGATCGATTTGGGGATCCTTTTTAGAAGGAGCATCTCCTTGAGTTGATTCCAAGACGGACAAGAGATCCTCGTCTGTGGGAGAGGGTTGTCTTCTTTGCCGTTTACTTGGAAACGGCGCTTGCTGGGGGAATACTCCTTTATGGAATGTTTGTGGGGGTCCCTGAGGTAAAGTTTTGTTGACTGAGGCAAGAGACCCCCCCCATTTATTTGGTGATGACCCCTTACGCTCATGGATAAATTTGTACGACCCTGGGGTGGTCATTTGTTGGGGTCTAGGCCGTGGCGTAGAGGGGTCCAGAAGACACTCTCGAATAGTCACCCTGTTTTGCTGGTTCGTACTTGAATAGTTTGTGTGAAAATCTGTGTTCAGTAAGGAAATCCCGAAGGGTTTCCAACCGTTGTCCGATTTTTTTGCTGGAGGCTGATCTCTTTTGTTCCCATTTAAGGAACCGAAGACAAAGGGGTTCACAACAGGAGGTGCGGTTGGCCTTAGAGAACCCGTCTCATCATCACAAGTTGCGCCCAAGTCCTTTGGGGAGGAGAGAGTAGAATTTAAGGGAATCAAATTGGGCGAAACCTCCCACACTGTGGCCTTGGGGGACAGTCCTATTTGTGGTTTCGCGTTCTGGCCCCTATCGTCAATGACCACCATGCTATTAAAAAGTCCCCGATTTTCAATTTCTATGGGGGGCACTGATGTATCCGGGGTCTTGGAAGACTGTTGGGGCTGTAGGTGAAGCTGTGTGTGGGAGCCTTCCCCTTCTCCTATACTTGATCCGTTCACCACCTCCTCAGCAGTTTCCACATTTGTTTGTAAAATATTTTCGAATGAGGCAGTGCTGCATGTAATGGCTACCTCGGGGTAGCAGCCCACCCCTGTCCTATATGGCGAGAGCTTTGAGACCGGTGAGTCCGCCATTGTGAACAGTTAGTCAGTAAGACCAGGCCGAATTACTAAGATTTCAGAAGTACCAGGTTGATATACAGGTCTTTTCAGAATAAATAGATCTTGCAGTTACCTTGCTGCCTTCTTGTCTCCCTGCCACAGTCTGCACATAGGCGTACTTCCCGAGTGAATCTGGCACCACCAGCGCCTAACAGCCGCACAACAGCTGATGGACTTTTCCCCGCCGGGCTTAACGCCGCGAGGGTGACTCACGGCTGAATAAAAGGTCTGGATAAGTCACGTGATCCGTCACGTGATGCAGCGTGGCTCCGCCTCCTCCAGGAAGCAGAAGGGGCCACAGCAAGAGCTATCTGCAGCTCGCAATGCTGTGAATATCAGGGTAGAGTTTAAACTGCAAAACGAAGCTCCAAGGTAATGCAAACACTAAATAATTACTTCCTTCAAGTCATTTCAGAATATAGTTTTACCTTGTATCCACCTCTTAGCAAGTCTTTCCTTGGTCTGGTTTGGGTTCCTCTGTTCAGTTTTACACAAATGTCTGGTGGTTTTAAGACGCCGGCTTTCTGATAGTGGTGAGTACCGGTATTGCAACCATTTTTGGGATTAAGAAAATTAATTCCCCACAGTTCTGAGTTGCTTTTTGGCAATCAGCATTGCCATTCCCAATGGTTTCAGGCTACTGTGTGTGTAGCCCAATGGTGGTTTTAGGCAGTGCCCTCCTGTGCTCACAATATAGGCAAAAATGGGTGGCAGCCTATTCTTCATGTTGTCCCTGTGCACTCTTTGGGGAGTTCTGGCCATCATGATGTTTTCCATGCCAGTACTGCACAGTTTTATGGTAGGGCTTGGATGCATGGGTAAAAACATCCCACAAGCCCCCCCCTCTTGCGATGGCCATTCTGTCCTTTCACTGATGGAACTCGCAAGATCTGGGATGTTCGCCTCCTCTTCTTCCAATTCCATAGATGGCACAGTTCAGCATCTTTTCCTCCCTCCAGTCGATCAATCAGTTCTCCTTGCTGGTCCTGATGGGAGGATTGGGCGGTACCCCGGGCCCCTCGGATCTTTGCTCCTGGTCCCCAGGTCGCCTTCCGTGGTCAGTCTCCATGTTTTCTTTCTCCTAGGACGACAAAGGAAAGCGGCAATACCTATTCATAGACATTTCTCCCCCACTATTGATATAGTGGGGTGACATATACATTTTATACTTTAATAGACATAGCATTCCAATTTTTAAAAACAAGATATAATTCAGAGACAGTGGCTTACAAGCGTCATAATATTTTAGAGACTATATATGAGATATTTTAGGGTTGGAACTGAATTACTCTGGAGCGGCCCCCTCTGGTATGGCAGAGGACTCCTCCAGTTGCTGCAGAGTGTGCCTGGGATGGCAACACTTCAGCTGATTAATATGGACCCACTTATCTTCCCCTTCTGCCAAATTACCTTTGGGGATGCAGATTTTGTAGGCAACAGGGGAGAACTTGTCTATAATTTCAAAGGGTCCCTTCCATGTAGGCAAACATTTTCGCTGTTTGGCCTGGTTCCTTTGGAAATTGTATAGATAGAGCCGGTCTCCCACATCATATTCCTTCCTGGTGGTTTTCAAATCATAGTGCGTTTTCATACTCTCAGCTGATCTTTCTAGATTCTGCTGATCATAGGCAAAAGCATGTTGGAGGTGTTTCCTTAAATTCTCCACATACTCATGAGTTGTGGAAGCATTTATCAGTGTCTGCTCTTGGGTCCTGTAGAGCAAATTCTGGGGAAGCACCATCTTGCGTCCGGTCATCAACTCAAATGGTGACATTTTAGTTGCGGATGAAGGGGTAGATCTGATGGCCATTAGGACCAGAGGTAATCGGATATCCCAACTTGGCCCAGAATCTGCCATAAACTCTTTTAATATGCTCACAATGGTTCGGTTGTATCTCTCCACTGCTCCAGAAGAAGCTGGCCTGTAAGCACTGGTGAAGTGGCTACCCCTGTCTGACTCAATCCTTTGAGGTAGACCAAACGGGAAAAGATGTGGTTAATCATCAGGGCAGCTGCTGTTTCTGCCTTGCAATTTGGGGCTGGGAGACATTCCACCCACTTGGTAAACAAGCATGTAATGGTCAACATGTACTTGTTTCCTCTAGACGAGCGAATTACAGGGCCTACAAAGTCGATTTGCAAATCTGACCATGGCAGTGTCATCCCACTGTGTGTGAGGGATGATGGCTGAAATTGTGCACACACAAGATACCCCTTCAAGTATTGGTCGAGGTCTTGCCCCATGTGTGGCCAGTATACAACCTCTCTTAAGATTTCCAGTGTTGTGTGAAACCCCCTATGACCGGCGGTGGCCGCATCATGGGCGTGACTTAACATCAGGCTTCGGAATGAGGTAGGAACCACCCACTGATCATGGACAGCTTGGGATTTCCTTACCAACAAACTGTCTTGGATTCGGAACATCTTTGGACATTTCATCAACACTCTTAGGTCCTCTTTCCCAATGTAATCGGTATCCGTCAGGGGGAAGTTCTCAGGGTCCTCAAGGTGTTGGTAAAACTTACCAATAATTGGATCCCCCTTCTGAGCTGTAATTAAATCAGCATCAGGGGTCTCCTTACTCCATTTTGCAGTTGAAAGATCATTGTGAGCATTTGTCTGGGACCTAGTGATAGCAGTGACCTGGATTTCCCCCAACAGGGACTCTATTTTTATTAGATCCCCTTGGATGGCCCCGGTTTTGGCCAGCTGATCAGCTAAGTCATTTCCAGTTTTATCTGGTCCCTCTACTTTGGAATGACCCTTGATCTTTTTCCAGTAGATGGGCATCCCATTCGATGTGACCAGATCATCAATATTTTGGATTAACTTCCCATGTTTCAGGGGTTTGTTATTAGCACATAACATGCCTCTGGTTTTCCAATTAACCAGGTGCTCCACTAACCTGTTCCGTACATAATCCGAATCTGTGATTATGACCAGTTCGTGGAGTTGATGTTGGACAGCAGTGAGGATGGCCTGATGCACAGCCATCAACTCTGCCACCTGACTACTTCGGGGATCAATTTTGTATCCAGCGGAGGGTTCTGGAAACTCCTTCATCCATGCATTCCCTACGCCGGCCACCAGTTCTTTCTCCCCGTTGTTGTCAACATGGTACGAGCATCCATCTACATAGACAGTGGGCATTCCCTCACACTTGTCTTCTTCAAAGACTTTGTGTGGGGAATTAATGTATGCTTCCATGTTGTCCTTGATTTTTAGACTTTCGTCCTTGAGACAGTTTTCTCTGGCACAATCATGCAAGTCAGCCAGACCTTGCGCGAGGGGACTCTTCTTGTTTTGGCCATATCTGACCTCTACAGGAAAGCCTTGCATTGACAGAATCCAGGAAGTAATTCGGGAATTACACACATTTCCGGCCCGGATTCTGTCACTTTGGAGGTATTGCAGAGGCTGGTGTGGAGTCTCCACTATGATGTGTTCCCCCTGGATAAACGGGCGGTAATTCTTCAATGCCCACACCGTTGCCAGGAGTGCCTTCTCACAATCGTTGAATTTTTCCTCCACAGAGGATAAAGTTTTGCTCGCATAGGCGATTACTTTATTGACCTTGTCATGCTTTTGGTACAATACTGCCGTCAAGCACGTATTAGAGAACCCTGTCTCCAGGAAGAACTCCTTGTTTCTGACAGGGTAAGCTAGGCAAGGCGCTTGTGAGAGGCTTCTTTTGAGTTGTCTTACTGCCTCGGCTTGTTCTGGACCCCATTCCCACTTGACCCCCCCCCTTCAGGAGATGAATCAGGGGTCTAGTGATTTCTGCGTAGCCCTCAATGAACTTTCTGCTGTAATTAGTCAGTCCAAGGAGGCTCCTTAGTTCCCGCAGAGTTGTGGGATCCTTCAGTTTCTGGAGTGCATCCACTTTCTTTTCTTGGGGACAGAGACCCTGAGGAGTAATCTCATGCCCCAAGAAATTAACACGGGTTCTACACCACTGTGCTTTCTGAAAGGAAAGTTTTGCTCCGGCGGCCCTCAACTGCATCAGAACATAACAGATCTCTGCTATGTGTTCCTCCACAGATAAACTTTTGATGAGGACATCATCTACATAAGCCAGGTTACCCCTCGCATCCAGGTCGTGCATGGCCTTATGTAAGAAAATGTTGAATTCATTGCCGGAGCTGAGGTATCCGAAGGGAGTCCGGGTCCATGTGTACTGCTGGCCCCCAAAGGTAAAAGCCAGTTTGTATTGGTCCTCCCTACTGACAGGCACGGTCCAGTACCCATTGGTCAGGTCTACTGCAGTGAATACCTGTGACCCCTGGATCTGGACCAGCCCTAGGTCAATGTAGGGAAGAGGCCATCGGGAAGTATGGACCCTTTTGTTGAGCTCCCTAATGTCAGCGCAGCGTCTCCACTGGCCGTTTGGCTTCAATATTCCCAGCACCGGATTATTGAAGGTGCTGTGTACTGGATGGATTATTTCCCGGGACTCAAGGTTCTTAATTATTTCAGTAAGGGACTCCATGGATGCGAGAGGCAAACGAAATTGCTTCACAAACACTGGAGTCATTCCAGGGTCTGTGGGAATTGTTGTGGTGTGGATGTCGGTGCGACCACAGTCATATGAGGCTACCGCAAAGAGATCTTGGAAATCCAAGAAAACTTGTTTCAACTTTTGCTTCTGTTCCAGAGTCACGCAGGCATCAGCTAGGTTGACCCTCTCTTCCACCATCTGCCTGCAGCCTGGAAAGACTTCTGGTTTGGCTATCTCAGCGGCCTCCTCCAGCTGGGTGGAGAAGTCCCTGGTCAGAGTGCTGATTCGGACTGGCAGCTTCAGGTGGGGAAGGCAGCCCTTGTGGACCTGGAAAACCACCTCATCCCTTCTGAAGTCACAAGTCACATCTTCCTTACCATAAGGGCAAGAAGTGTACACCAGGAAGTTCCCCCCATGCCGGGTGAAAATCCTGTCTGGTGTTGTGTTGTCATCACTGTCACTGTCAAAACAGTCCTTGGGGATCTGTCCTAACAGTTCATTTCCTAAATCAATGGAGAAAT
The DNA here is from genome assembly GCF_040938575.1 of Ambystoma mexicanum. Classification (NCBI taxonomy): domain Eukaryota; kingdom Metazoa; phylum Chordata; class Amphibia; order Caudata; family Ambystomatidae; genus Ambystoma; species Ambystoma mexicanum. The sequence goes on from NW_027182323.1 coordinate 5,037,290, forward strand.
GTCGGTCATCAACCGCCATTCCAATGATGGTGCCTGCGGCTAGAGTAATACTCTGTAAGTCGCTGTTATCCACCCCTATTGGAATGGTGTCATGTTCTATGTTTACTAATGGTGTTTGGTTTACCCCCAACCCTTGCTGTTGGAGAGAAGCATTTAGATGAATATAAGCATCAGGGTTTTTCAACTTTTGTCCTCTTTTAACTTTCACTTCCAGGGAGAATTGTCGGGTCCTTTCTGGGATGGTGACTTCTTCTTTAATCTGAATTTCAACTACATAAGGTAGCAATTGAGCTGACCTAAATGCTTTTTCTGAATCATCAAAGCCCATGGGATTATCCGCTAATCGGGACCAAGCCTTGAAGTTTATTAGGTCCAAACTAATGGCAAAGCGATTGAGAATGTCACTGCCTAAGTAAAAGGCGGCAGTGACGTCTCGCACGACCCAACAATTATGGACTATGCTCTTGTTGCCAATGGAGATTTTGAACATACACCTGCTTGAAGGAGATGTTTCGAATTGGGTGCTTCCAGGTCCATTTCCCATTTGTCTATCAGTTCGCATGTGGGAATGGCTGGATCTTTTGGGAGTTGGCGGAACATGGCTTCGCTGATGAAGCTCTTACCGTTGTTCACACACACTCGAGCGAGAACAGAGTCCTTCCCATCATTAAACTGAACAGGGATGAACAACTGCTCTCCAATTTGCTGAATATCAGCCAGGCCCTGAGCTGATTTCACATCTTTCTGGACTATAGGAGTGGGAGTGTCTGATTGTGGATTGGTAAAGAATTTCAGTGTGTTTCCTTCCAGTGTGGAATACCACCTTAAACTGGAAGGAAGGTTGATTTTCAGAAATAGAGAGGACCCCCCATCACCAGTCTGTTGTCCTACTACTATTACTGTCAAGTCTGGAATTTGGTTGTTCTGGAAGTGAAATTCTACTTGGTCGGATTTTTGTTCAACCATGTGGCAGGTGCCATTTAAACTAACATGGTTGACACTGTGTTTTAATTTTATTGGTCGGCTAGTCTGGGTTCCAGAGGACCCTGTTTAAACAATCTATTAGGGGTGACAACCTTCTCAGGAGGTCATTCCCTAGTAAACAAGGGGTGCCCTCTGGAGTCACTACTATGACCGGGTGTTTCACCTTGTGTCGCCCAATTTTGATGTCCAAATCTGCAGTCCCCTCGACAGGAATTTCCTTCCCGTCAAAGTTCTGCAGTTGTCCAGGAAGAGAGGTGAGAGGGATATGGTCATTCTCCCCCCCTTCCTGCATTTAGTTCATCAAAGGCCCTTTTGGACAGAAGGGTAGCTTGGGATCCAGTGTCCACCAGTGCCGAAATTGTACCCTGCCCCTGTACTTGTACCGGGGCATATTATCTTCCCTCCTTCTCCTCAAGGGGGCACAGATAATGCACATTTTTGGACAACTGGTGGGCTAACTTTCTGGTTTTGGACATTGCTAGCGAATAGATTTGGGCAGAATTCTGTGGAGAGCCTGGGGAATCTGAAAGAAAAAGTTGGCAACTGGAAATAGTTTCGGGTTCTGGGCCGCCCCCTCTTTTTGGAGGCAGTCATCAGGATGGGTTTGACCCATGGGATTTTGGTATTGTCGGTTCTGGGATGAGATGATGGGCGGCGGTAGCTCAGTCTCCACCTCTCCCCAGTCTGAATTGGCATCCCTTGGGACCCATTTTTCCTTGGGAGGAGTTCCCCCATCTCTGAAGGGGAAGATCCTTTTCCCAGGATCTTCTGAGGATCCCTCCCCCTCGAATTGGAAGACCTGTACCTCCTCCACAAAGTGGGTCTGTTTGGGTCATTTGTTTCTCCTACCCCCCCCCCCCCCCTCTGCTCCTTGGGAGGCAGGCTTTCAGGGGGAGGAGATTTTGTTTCCGGTTCCTGGTTTTCCAGGGGCTGTTTACAAGTTGGGAGGGAAGCTTCCTCCAAGGCTTTACACCCCCCTTCCCCTTGTGCCTCCTCCCTGGGAACCGGTGGGTTATCGGGGTGCTGCCCCCGTCATTGTTCTGGAGCACCAGGTCCAGAGTTTGGGGCATTCTGCGGTGGCATGCTCATCTGAGGGTTCTGTTGAGCCCTCAGTATGTGACCCAGATCCCGTGCCATATTTTGGACCTGGCGCTCAAGTTGGGAAACCCGCTCAGGTTGATACGGGGTTGTGTTTTCTCCCCTGGGCTAATCCCGGGAAGGGTAGCTATCCCTTCTCTGGTAGTACCCCTGGTTGGGAAGATTTGGGTACCCCTCCACCCTTGGCCTCCCCTCTCCCGGATTAGGTTGTCTGGGCTCAGGGAATTGGGGAAAGAAGGATGGATGATTTTGGGGCTGGAAATTGGGTGGATACCTGGGGAAAAAGTTCTGCCCAGGATTTGGTGAATTTCTGCCCTCCTGGGGGAAGTTAGGAGGGAAGTTCCCCGGGTCAGGTGCTTGGCTGGATCCCCCTCTTGGGCTAGAGGAGTCCACACATAACCCAGGATTGGTCGGTTTCCCTTGTAGCGGGGACTTACATAATCAGGAGAGCGAGGGACCCTATTTGTGGGACTACCTTCTTGGCTCCCTGTCTGTGTCTGGCCTGAGGGCCTTCTGGGCTTGGCATTATTAGGTGCAGGTAGGTTTTTAAGCCCCCCCATCTCCAAATCCAAAATGGGGGTGACCTTTACCTCTGCCACCTTGGCAGCAGCAGGGGTGCTATTGGCTTTGGGGTTTTTCTGCGCTTTATTTTTATTTTCGATGGGCTTCTGCACCTCATGGATCCGGGTAGCCTGCTCAATGACCCAGTCTAAAGATCTTTTCTCATGAAAATCTCTCACGAGCTGGGTCATTATGTATTTGGGTAAGGCATGGAAAAACGTATTGATAAATTCTCTGCTATCCATGCGCACCATTCTGGTGGTCTGCGCAAAAGCACGCTTTAATTCTTGCACAAACTCTTGTGGGGCCTGATCCTCCCCACATTGCAATTTGTAGGCTGCCTTGCGAGCCTCTTGAGGATTCCTGTGCACAGAAAAATGTTTCAAGATGGCCGCCCTGTATGTGGACCACCTTGAATGGTTTTGATCCTCCAGCCCTGCAAAGAAACTGGAGTATTCTGGTGAGAAGGTCCATTTGACGTACTGGATGCAGCTACTGCTGTCCTTCAAATGGAAAGTCTCCATCATTTGCTCATAGAGCTCCAAGCGTTCCCAAACAGAATACTTGGCGTTCTTATGATAAGGTGTGATGACACTCCTTATTGCCTTTATTTGTTTCAATGGGTCCTTAACCAAGGCCCTTTTTGCCTTATTGGCCCTTTTGGTTCGGGTAACCCTGGTCCATTCATCCTCTGACTCAGAAGCACTGCTCCCAGAGATGCCGTCTGATCTTCCAGGTTTTCCCAGATTCTGCGAGCCTGGGAATGGCTGGCAGAATGTGGGGACCTGGTCTCCTGTGTCCTGTAATGCTCAGAGGAGTCTTCAGATCCCTCCTTGCTGCCAGGATTTGATGGGTACCCCCTCCCTGCTGACCTAACTGGGCAGAGGTTTTCAGGATGCCCTTAATGGGCCTACTCTCATGTGGTTCCCCACTAAATTGCACTGTACTTGGGTGCCCATACCCGGATGCCCACCCATCCATTCCTGGGAGGTACTGGCCTATGAGCCCCATACCTCTAGCTGGATAGTAATCTGCCATCCCCGTGGCCATGGGCTCATGTGCGTGAGGGGACATGGGGGTGGCAGAGTCCAGGGACTGGGAGAGATGAAGGCCTCTGGTACTAGGGCTCCTGAGGTTATGCTCAGGAGTTTCTCTTTCCCAGCGAACCTCATCTCTATCCGTCCCTGCTTCCTGTTGCAATGCAAGAGCCTGCGCTTTCAGTTCCTCAGTTAAGGCCTTACTAGACTCTATCAGTCTCTCCTGCATTGCTACCTGTTGCTGGAGCCTTTCATTGGCAGAGAGCCTCATTCTCTCTCTGTGCCTCCTGATTGGTCCTGGAGTACTGGGCCAGTCTCTGGTGCAGGAGAGTTACCTTCTGAGTCCCATCCCTACTGCCTGCTCCTTTCTTGCCAGAGCCTCCTCCACCCTCCTGGTGTGCTCTAACAAGTTCTGGTGTTCTTTTTGGAGGTCACCCAGTCCCTGGAGGGCCAGGTGATTTTCTTCCATTTTCCTTTTTAAGTGGCAGACTTCCTGGCCTAAGGTATCCCTTTCCTGACTAAGAGCCTGCATCTGTGCCGCCAGGTCCTCCCTTTGCCTTTGGAAGGCACCAGCTTTCTGGCGCTCCTGGTCAAACTCTGCCTGTGTATCCAGGTCTTTCAAAATCAGTTTATTGCTTTCCTCTTTTTCCCTATCTAGGTGGCTTTGCAAGGTGACTACCTGGTCAGCACATGCCCTATTGAAATCTAATTGTTGCTCCAGCTTTTTCTGGCTCTGCAGTAGGGAGTCCAAATCTTCTTGGTACTCCTTCTGCAAGGCCAGAAATCTGATATCCTGGTCCGCCTTTTCCTGTTGCAGCACATCCATATCCTCCTTTATTTTAGTGATGTACTGTCTGCTGTCCTTTTTGACTCCTGGCTCCTGAGCAGCCTCTGCTCAGAAGAGTCCAGATCAGATTGGGCCTGCTCTAACGCCATCTGTTGCCTATTTGCCAGATCTTGGCCTTCAGCACATTTATTCTGTATGGCTCCCATATATAGGTACAAATATGCCGCTATCCTGGCAATCTTATTATGTTCATCTTTGGCCTTAGGGGCCATATATAGTTCACTCAGGGCCACATGTAGGGGACCCTGATCTCTCCATATATCTGACCCTGTTTCAGTGACCTGTTGCGCGATTGATTGCCTGCAACCAGACCATTTGGTCCTGATGAGTCCACTCACCTCTCACAAATAGCTTATGTAAAAAGTGCTCTCTGGCTATTTTGATGTCTACCAGTGTCGTCATTCTGGAATTTGAGTTCCTTCCTGACTTACAGAAGTTTGTATTTTATTTTTGCAAACCAGACCGTTTTCCTTAGAGCGTTCCTTTGAGGAGTGATTTACAGCGTAACACAGCGTGGTGATCCGACCGGATGTATGTCTCCTGTCAGTTAGCACACAGTATTAATCTGCACAAGTGATAGATCTAACCCAGAATCTCCGGCTACGAGCCCCCACTTTGTAAGCGATATTCAATCAACACTACAGCTAAGTCAATGCCTAGTCTGGGATGCTGAGGAAAACCCTTATTGATGTATTTTTATGTCCAGTTCAGTACTCCGGATGACAACCCTTGTATAACACCCCCCTCTTAGAACCCCCCTGACCCTACTGAGCCAAGAAGTAGGTTTGTTTTGCAAATTAAAAGGTTTATTTGAAAATGTAAACAATATATATATATGTCACACTTCTATAAATAAATTGATAATGGATATTGCACTTGTGAATATGAGAAGTAATCAGCAAGAGGTAACTTATGAATAGGAACAGAAGAATAAGGTGGGAAAGAATGCTTTATATGGTTCAAGGAAACGAAATGATGAATGAAATGCAGTACAGAAAATAACTTGATATGGCTTCACAAGAGATAATACGTTCACTTTTCCCCTGGTTGCAATTCACCCCCCCTATATGCAATGCAAGGAGATGGAAGTAACACACAGTCTTCAGGAATACAATCAAGTACAATACGGAATTCAGTTCTCCCCTAGCAAGCTTAGAGGAAACAGGTAGAAGTTTGAAACACAGGCCCAAAATGCTTTTAAATGTGATGGCAATGGATGGGAAAATGTGCTAACTGATTTTAATTCCCTCTAGAGATTCAGGGTGAGTGAGAGATGCTTGTTGGTATTAGTTCAGGCTCACTTTAGCAATGCTCTATGAGTTATTACCAGGTTGCAAACGGATTTTTAACAAAGGAAAGAATGGAGCTGTTATTTTGACAAGTGGAGAAATTGAGCCAAATCGCAAATCGCGGTAAATTTCGCGAGTGCGTAAATCGCGATTACGGAAAAAGTATAGGGAGTAGGAAGTCGGTTCTAGGTTTGTTGGAAAGCCTAGAATCACAGCTTTAAAATTCCGTACCTAGCCTAAACGGTTCCAGAGATACGAACGATTTAATAACGGTAGATTTTCGGATTTAAAGTAAAACTCAAAATGACAGGTGACAGCTTGCAGCTGCAGAATGGACAGGTGACAGTTGTGCAGCTTTAGAAATGACAGATGACACGATTTCTAGGAGGCAGTCTACTTAGGTTAAAATAGCTTGAATTAGATTATTTTAACTAAGAGATTGGTTCTTCACAGTTCTGCTAGGTACTCACAATATAAATTTGAAATAGGCCTCGTCACGGATCTGGTCAACACGTCCGGCGGCGGTTCTGTCTGCTCGGCGGGTCAATCAGGCACCGGTTCTGCTCACAGCGATCCAGATCTCTGGTTCTGCTCACAGCGGTCTGGGTCAGCTCTGCTCTGCTGGTCTAGCCTCTCTGGATACAATGGCCTCTGGTTCTGGATACTGCTCTGCTTTCCGGTCTGGATCAAGTGGATTCTGGATGTAACACTGCTTTCTGGGTACTGGCAAAAGTTCTTGGCAAAAGAATTCAGACAGCTCGCCCAGCTGTGGAATAGTTTGCAAATGATTTTAAGGTTGCTGAGGCCTGCTGTGAAGAGTTCTCAGTTTGTGGGTTTAGGCTCTTGCTTTAAGTTCTGAAGTAAATTTCTGGTCTCTGAAGATTAATGGATGTGAAGTCTGGAGTCTCCCGGCAGAGCGTCCCGCAGAAAATGGAATTGAATGTCTCTACCTGTCCCAGCAGTCTCTTTTGATGTGTTTTGGAAGTGGGTGTGTGCGTGGCATAACTGAGCCTGCCCCTCTCTACTTGTCATTGGCCCAATTCTCCCCTCTCCCATGATTGGGGGAAGGAAATGGATTGTCATCATGATGAGGTCTGTTTATGGGTCAGAGGATCCTCCCCTGGTCAATTTGCCCACAAATCTATATTTGATTCAAATACATATTTCCCAGATACACAATTTGTTGAAATTACATGTACACATCATATATTCCTTATGGTCCATGCTTGTCCGCCTCTGATCTTCCTGGGGGCTTGCATTCAAAAATGACAACATTTTGCGCTTTTTGACTGGTTTACCAATATCGGACATTTACCAAAAATTACACACATGTGCGCAAGGAGTATGGACATTAATTGATGAAGTGTCAGATTTTTAACATGCAGAAATTTGGAGTAAGACCCTATTTTCCGCTAGCAACCCCCCAGCATACACCACAGGGTCCTAACGCCTCTAAAACGTGCACAGAAAAATCACAAGAATAATGATATTACTTATATAATTTTGACCAGTCCGCACTATGAGTTATCGATCTTTTTAACGTATGTCCTGGTCAAAAAGGGGTGTGGCGTCCCACATCACATGGTGGAAGAACTGGCTTATCCACTTCCCCCAAGCTCAGCTGGCTCTCACAGGCACTTCTCCTCCCACTTCTCCCAAGAGGAAGCCACTTTACGGCACCCCAATATAACATTTGCCTGAGTCCATTGTTCAGTTTCCTGCAGTGCCCCTCCCCTAATCTAATCAGAGAGGTGTCCACTCCTTTTGGGGGGGAAGCAGGATGCAGCTAGGCCTGGGAAGAGTGGCTGAGCAGGTTTCTCCTGTCGGGGGTTGTTGTCAGGCAGAATTCAGCTAAATGTCACTTTAGTTCCCAGTTTAAATTAAAACTTACAATTTTTACTTATACATTAAATAATTACTTCCTTCAAGTCATTTCAGAATATAGTTTTACATTGTATCCACCTCTTAGCAAGTCTTTCCTTGGTCTGGTTCGGGTTCCTCTGTTCAGTTTTACACAAGTCTGGTGGTTTTAAAACGCCAGCTTTCTGATAGTGGTGAGTACCGGTATTGCAACCATTTTTGGGATTAAGAAAATGAATCCCCCACAGTTCTGAGTCTGAGTGAAATGGTTTCAGGCTACTGTGTGTGTAGCCCAATGGTGGTTTTAGGCAGTGCCCTCCTGTGCTCACAACATAGGCAAAAATGGGTGGCAGCCTATTCTTCATGTTTTCCCTGTGCACTCTCTGGGGAGTTCTGGCCATCATGATGTTTTCCATGCCAGTACTGCACAGTTTTATGGTAGGGCTTGGATGCATGGGTAAAAACATCCCACAATATCATGACAAAATAAGCAAGTATAGCACAGAATGGACTTGTGATTCAGACGGCAAATTGGTGAAACCATGGCCCAAAGACTGAAGCTTTTCCAAATGTGTGCAGCAACATATGACCACATATTTACATGCAGCTTATAAGGGGAAGAAATTCGGTAACCGGTTGGCTATATTAGAACTATGGATAATGTTTCAGGATGAGGAAGGGGACCTGACCCAAAAGCAATGGATGTTGGGACAATGCGATGCACGAAGCGAATCGCCTTCGGCTCGCCCTCCTCCTCCTCTGACCACAGACGCTGGTCTGACAGCAGAAAGTCAGGGATTTTACCCCTTAAAGGAATTGAAATCAGTAGCAGGATATACCAATCCCATTTTTGCACCTCCAGCATATAGCAGTGAAGGCACACTTAGTGGCGCGAAGCAGGTGAATAAAAAAGCACAGGTTAACAGTGGCGAGTGTAAGGAGCGCAGCAAATTGCAAGCGAAACTGAGAGAAGACAACGTGGGAAATACAGGACACAGTGGGGCGATAGTTCAGACGAACAAGTGGGTAGGCGGACAGATATTACTTAAACTGAATGGGAAGACTACAAGCAATCTAGGACATACGGGAGAGAAAGCTCCAAATCGTAAAGATGCAGAAGAAGAATCTAAATAATGGGCAGAGATAATGGAGGAAGGACAGTGAAGAGAAAGGGAAGAGAAGCAGGAATATGACAGGTTGAGGAGAGAATGAGAGCGAGCAGAGGAAAGGGAAAGAGGAGAGAGAGAGAAGAAAAGGCAGAGAGAGCTAGAGGAAGGCCAAAGAAGAGAAGGAGAGACAGTTGCAAATAAAGAGAGAAAAGAGAAGAGTGGACGTCGAGCGACTCGTCAAAGAACGCAGACGCAGAGGAAGATGAGGATAGGAGACGTGAGCGGGAGAGAGACGACAGAAAGGAGCGACAGTCTAAGAGTGACGATGAGGGAGAAGGGATAGGAAGAAGACTAGGGGAACTTTACAGGAGAAGGAGAGACAGCTCTGTCGTCCCAAAGGAAAGTAGGAGTACAGAATGGTCCTGATGTTAAGGAGGCTTAGCTTCGAGGATGAAAGAGAAGACAATGGCGATAGTATTGGGACCATGGGGTCAAATGAAGATCGACAGGAAACCGATGATGACCAGATGGAGAGGCCTTGCTGCCGCTCCAGGGAAGAAAGCCCTGACAGAGACACATTGTGGGGAGAAGAGGAAGACATGGGAAGATACAAGGGAGAACCTGAGGAATGACTGGAGTGTCCCAGGGACAGGTCACACAGTGTAGATGGAATTACTCGTATGCACAGAGGCTCGGAGCCCTGCCAGGACGGAAGCAGGCAGAGATGACAAGGGCATTCACAGTCACTAAAGACATAGGGAGACATGGCAGAGGAATGAGACTGACACAGTTTCTGTTACTAGAGAAGGGTGGCGGACGACCACAGTATATACTGCGGCAACAGATGCCTAAGGATAATTTGAGGTGTAAGTTACCCTTGTTGACTGCAGGGGCTGGGAAATTGATTCATGAGATAGAGAGATTGACAACAGATATGACGCTGGCAGTAGGTGATGTGAATCATGTACTATCAGCCATTCTTGGGCAGGTAGCAGATGATGTTTGGAAAAGAGCAGGATACCCTGGACTGACAGCACAGAAAACGGTGCACGAAGGCGCATCATTCAATAACTGTCGAGCTGCCATGTGGCAAGCTCTAAGTGTACACTACCCAGACACATCTGACCTAAGTGCGAAGATGGCACACAAAATGCGAGAGGACGAACACCCACTTCAATATATTCAGGAGATTCAAGAGCGTTGGCGTCTTGTGACGAGAGAACCATGGGATAAAACAGTGGGGTTATTTTATCACATATTATTTCAAGGGTTTCCAGAACAGGTACAGAAACAGCTGAAGAAGTTAGTGGGGATAGAGGCTAAGAAATGGTCAGAGATCCAACTAACTATAGTGCACTACTGTCGGTTAATGCAGGAGAATACGAGAAAGAAGCGTGAGGAGAGAAAGCAGGAAGAAGCAAAGTTAGTGCAGAAGAAGTTATCGAAGTATACAATGGAAGGGGCGATGTTGACGAGTGGAGAGGGAGCCGTTACCCAGAATATACAAAATCGACTGCAGACAGAAGGAAGAGGCTTCGTAGGAAGGGTCGACAGAAATCACTGGCCAAGAGGATGGGGAGGAGTGCCCTGGGGAAGGGGGTTTGTATACCTGATGCAACAGGGTGGAGATGGATTTAATGGGGGCAGCCGAGACCAATGGGGGGGTTCAATACAATGCTGGCAAAGTGGAAGGATAGGTCTCATCTCTCGAATGTGCAGAAGCAGGGGCGGAATGCAACAGAATGGAGGAATGCCTCATCAGCCAACATATCAGACAGAACAAACCAAATATTATGCACACAATCACACGTAGTCGCAGGCATACACACCACAACCAGCGCAGACAGAGAGCATGCCAATGCAGTCAAATCAGCTCATGACACATGACCACAAGCGCAGGAACACGTGCAGCCACCTCAACCAGCACAGCAAGCACTGATGCAGCAGAACATTGTAGCGACAACACACACAGACTTCATAATGAAGACTCCTGCACGGAAACTGGGAGGTGTGACTGCAGTGGGAGGCAATCCTTTTACCGGGACAGGAATGTCATTACATCCTCAGTAGGACAGCCCACAGACAAACCTGATGTGTTATATCCTATCTGTTACACCCAACCCGAATGAGGAACCATGTATAGGGGTGACAATAGGTGACAAGACATTCTCTCTTCTCATAGGTACGGGGGCGACTTGATCCTGTATTAAGGAGGGGAGCTACACAATGTCAGGCATTGCCATGAATGTGTAGGGATTGTCTAGGGCCACAGATTTGGTTCCTTTCACTGACGAACTTCCGATTTCCATAGGAGAACACGACTTGACTATGCCATTGTTATATTCCCGACAGACACCAGTAAACATATTATGCAGGGACACAATGAGCTGACTTAACATGACCATTTCATTCACTGACCAGGGGATACTGTGCTCAACTCCAGGAATTCACTACATGAACGAGAGGGAACTCACCCAGGCATATTGCGGGCCGACTGTACAGAGGGGGGTGCCAGTGAATCTCACGCTTTCCAATATGAAATGGAAGTGCTGATAGCATGGCTTCCAGGCATTCAGGGCAAATTGTTACATATACCCAAAAAGTTCTTGTTCAGATCAGAGGTTCCCCTAAATGAGAAGGAAGGACAGGTCATACCAATAGAACTGGAAGTGGTTATAGTAAAGGACAAGAGAGTAGTATTGCATGGGACTGACGACACAGGACGATCATGGAGGACATTAATCGCGGTGGGAGGAGGGCACAGACTGACTGACTTGACAGATGACAAACTGTTTCGAGACGATCGCTCAGATCACGAGACAGTGTTTTGTATGAACATTACCCATAGGGTGATACATTACAGGGAAGTAATACAGCAAATGGTTTTGCTGAAAAAGGCACTATCACCATTCTTCGAGGAAGACTTGGCGCGAGTACCCAGTGTTGTATGGTATAGTAGTCCATATGACGTGGGCCTCACAAGAAGTCACAGGAGTTGACTTACTTCCTATATAGTAACCAGAAGTGGAAATACATGGGATTACCACAGGGGTATTATGAATAACCCTCTTTCTTTAATAGGGTGTCCAAATGGTCCTCGGCAACATATAGATGGAGAGTACCACCATTCAGATCATAGACAGTATTTTTTGAATCTAGCAAGTCTGAAGAGCTGTATCAAAATGACTCAGAGCACTTGTTGACAGTACTAGCCGAAAAGGGTTACAAGGTAGACAAGGCAAAACTACAATTTTGCCAGGAGGACGTTTTGTACAATGGGTGGTTGATATCACAGGAAGGCTGAAGGGTAACTCCAGAAAGGGCAGAGGCGATCTTCAGAACATTGCTGCCGAAGACAGTGAAAGAGATTCAGCAATTCTTGGGCCTCAGAAATTATTGCAGAGCCTGGCTATTCGACTACAGCACATGCACGAGACCCCTCTTAAGGGGGCTTCGTGAGGCACAGAGAGGGGATGGTAACTTGTCATGGACAAACAAAATGACTGAAGCATTTGAGGAGCTGAAGAAGGAGATGTGCACAGCTCCAGTGTTAGGGATTCCCAAATACAATGGCACATTTTTCTTGTTCTTACACTCCAATGGAGTAGTGATGAGCGCGGTGCTCACACAAAAGACAACCATAGGACACAAAACAATGGCTTACTACAGTGGACGATTAGACCCAGTGATGAGAGGACATTATCCTTGCAAATAAGATTTGGCTGCTGCTACATTCACAGTAGAAAAGTCAGCGAGTATCACAATGGGGTTCAGCAATGTAGGAATGTAAATGAGCCTATCCCAACCCCCCTAGGCGCTTCCAAATAAGGCATACCCCATATGAGGCAATGTAATCCACAAGTGGGGAGCAGGATGCATCATCAAGTATCCTCTGCAGACTCCACAGCGCATAGAAGTAGGTGCGTAACCCTAGAAATGGCCATAACCCGCAACGCCATTTTGTGTTAGGCCCGAAACAGGACAGGCCGCTGGCTCCCACTGCTCACATCCCCCAGTTCACAGAGCCTGATTTCTACACAATATGTTGGCTCCGCTTGAGCCTTGTTCCCACGGAAGACCGTTTCCCTCTCGTCCCTTCAGTGTTGCAAATATTTAGTATCGCCTCCAAGAATGCACCGACCAAGAGAGTGAGACAACGCCAGGCTCCGCACTATGCCCATTCATCTCCACTAACCTGTCATCGGGCCTCTAACTCCCACCCAGCCAGACCGGAGCCGGCCGGACACCACCCACTAGACCCCCACACCCTCTGCTTTCCTAATAAGCACCCGACCCCCATGAAGTGCCCACCACAGATCCAAAGCGCACTGTAGTGATTACGTGTTTCGGAACGCGGTGCCTCGCGAGCCATGCTCTTTGTTTACTTTTATGAGAGCTTGATTCACGAGACACGGCGTCCGTTGGGAGTGTGGCTGGGCGAGGACTTGCCTGCGGGCCTGCACGAATAAACTTAAAGTTTAATCCTTAACTCACCACGTGGCGTCATCTTTACATTGGCGACCAGACTGCTCGTAGCGGGCCCGCACGGCTGGAGGCTGCATGGCGGGACGCCTCGCCGTAGCAATCGAAAATCCCTGTGTCCCAGGGCTTGAAGGCGGAGAAGTGCGTAGTAGGGGAGCGCTTCCAACGGTCTGCCGCCCGCTCCTGAAAGGCCCGGCGAAGGGAGCGGAGAAGTCCCCCAGCTGTAATACCTCATCCAGACATACGAAGTGAGGAGGGGGAGAGGGGGGCGGTGAGAGGCGGACGCACGACGTGGAGGGAGAGCAGCCTGCTCATTTGGGGCGTGTCTACAGCCCCGTTCCCTGGACCGCCCACAAGCTGAAGATGGCATTCGTCTGTACAAGCCCAACCAACAGACTGAAAGCACTGCTAGTGTGCGGTTGAACAGATTGTGCCACTGACATTCAGAGGAAGGTGATATCTCCGTTCAAAGTCTGTGAATTCTAGGAATTCACCTTGTGTACCTTAGTGGGAAGAAGTAAAAGGACTTGACAAGTATTCATTTTAAGTGGGGATGTTTAAAAAAAAATAATGGAACATTACTGCTGGTTTTAGCAAGAATATAGAAACTTATCATGGCTGAAGCCAGCATGGCCCCGCCTCCACCTTTTCTACCTGAACCAGGAGCACCACTCATAAGGTGGGACAGGTGGAAGAAGATTTTTGATACCTACCTGGTGGCAATTGGGGGCGACAAGTTTGCGGCAGGAAGGAAAGAAGCAATTCTTCTGCACAATTTGGGCACCAAGGGGCGTAGTGTTTATGATGGTTTGCCTCAACCACTGCTTGAGGGTCAAGGAGATGTGGACCAATACACTGTAGCTGAGAGAAAACTTGATATCCACTTTGAGGCGAAGAAGGACACAACATTTGAGAGACACAAATTCTTCCAAAGAGTACAAGACCCACAGGAGCCGGTGGAAAACTTCGTAGCGGCATTGAGATCCCTAAGTCACACTTGCAAATTTGGAGTGCTGACCGACTCGCTAATACGGGACCAGTTAGTACGTTGTACTAACAACATGAAGATACAGGAGAGGTTGTTGACCATGGATGTGTCACTGGAAGTGGCAATTGAGATTGCCAGAGGAATGGAACAGACCCACAAATACATGTCCACAATGAAGGGTGATAAACCCGAAGGTGAGGTGGCAGTAGTGAGAGCGTTCAAGAAAATTAATCTGAGTAAGGAGGTCAAATGCTACAAATGTGGAAGCAACCGCCATATCTCTACAAGCACGTTTTGTCCCGCAAGGAACATTTTCTGCTTGAAATGCAAGAAGAAAGGACATTTCGCCAGAGTGTGTAGAGAATCGGGACAAGTGCAATGCATTGGGTCAAGTGCTAGGATCTCGGAGCAGGAAGAAAATGCTGAAGTTGCTCAACTGTCTCAAACCAAACATGTGCTGGAGGTTTTGGAAGTATCCAACAAGCGCAGTGCACCGACTGATGTATTTATGAATAATGGAAGGGTAGTGGCTTTAAAAGTGGATAGTTGCTCTCCATGGACTCTGATATCCAAGAAGACATATGAAGTTTGCTTACAAGGAAATTTGAGTGAACTGAAGGAGCACAGCATAGAGCCATATGCCTATGGAAATGTCAAGATACACTTGTTGGGCAAATTTCAAGCTGTTATTAAGTATAAAGGCAGGAGTTGCGATTCAGAGGTATATGTCACAAAGGAAGGCTCATCCCTGTTAGGCTGGGAGGAACAGCGCAAACTTGGGATCAGAATACAAGCAAGTGCCGAGGAACCAGTTTCAGTAGCGGAGATACGTGACAAGTGGGAAAAGGAGTTCCCGACAGTTTTTAAGGGAGAATTGGGGATGGTCAAAGATTTTGAACACGAGATTCGATTGAAGGCAGGAGCATTCCCTAAGGTGCACAAAGTGAGGTTGATACCTCATGACCTGAGGGAGAGGCTAAAGACTGAGATTGAGTCATTATTGCAGAAAGGTATTATTGAAGAAAGTGAGAGCTCAGAATGGTTATCGCCAGTCGTCGTAGCAGCAAAAGCAAATGGTGATATAAGACTTTGTGTAGATATGAGAGACATCAACAGGAACATTCTTGTGGACAGGCACCCTTGCCGATAATCAGCGACAAGTTATCAACTCTCGATAAGGCCAGGGTATTCTCTGTAATTGATCTTTCTCAGGCTTATCATCAGATTCCTTTGAAGGACGAATGCCAGCATCTGACAGCGTTTGTTACAATTTTTGGGACTTTTAGGTATCGGAGAATGCCATTCGGCCTTGCCTCGGCAGCGGCCGTATTTCAAAGGGTGATGGATAAAGTCTTGGAGGGGGTGAAGAACATTGTAGTGTTCCAAGATGATATGCTTGTGTTTGCGAGTTTGAAGGCTGAACATGATGAGATGTTGAGGCAAGTGTTGGGTAGATTGTCAAAGGCTGGTATGACTGTCAGGAGGGACAAGTGTAAGATTGCGGTGGACAAGGTGGAATACCTTGGACATGAGATCGATGAGTTGGGGGTGAGACCAAAAAGGTGTTTGGTGGAGGCAGTGAAAAAAGCTCCTGTTCCGACTGACAAAGACCAAGTGAGGTCTTTTTTAGGACTTGCGGAATATTACCATAGATTTGTTAAAGATTTTGCAATGGAGTCGGCTCCTCTGAGAATGATTCTCAAAAAAGGGGTGAGGTTCGGGTGGTCTACAGAGTGTAGTACGGCATTCGAAAGTATCAAGGAAGCAATCAGGAAAGCACTGTCTATCGGGAGATTTAATCCTGTGGACAAGAAAGTTCTGGTTGTAGATGCGAGTCTGATGGGGTTGGGAGCTACGTTGATACAACTGGATAAGGAAAATAAAGAGAGAGTTATTGCCTTTGCTTCGAGAGCATTGAGAGGGGCGTAGTCCAAATATTCGGTGATTGAGAGAGAAGCTCTAGCTATGTTCTGGGCTGTGATGCACTTTAAATGTTTCTTGTGGGGCAGACAGTTTGTAGTTCGCTCTGATTACAAGACATTAGTGCAGTTGTTTGAGAGTGGGAGGTGGGCTCTGGGTTCTCCCAGGATAAGCAGGTGGGGTTTTGGTCTTCAAGGGTATAATTTTGACCTGAGTTGTTTACCTGGGAAGAGAAATGTTGTAGCAGATTGCCTTTCTAGTATGCTGTTGAGTGGAGATGAGATAGTGGAGAGTGAGGCAGTGGAGGAATCGGTGGTAGCTAAGATTACGGAAGCAGTTGCTCAAGAGAAGTGGTTGCAGGGGGAAGATTCTGACGAAGAGCTCAAATTGATTAAAGAATGGACGGTGAGGGGTTGGCCTCATAAGGATAGTTTGGATAGGAGGTTTGACATATGGTGGGAAGTCAAGGAGGAGCTGAATATACATGAGAACAGACTGAGGAGAGGATGATGTGTGGTTCCACCAGAGTCTATCAGACAGACTCTTTTGGAGCTGGCTCATGAGGGTCACCCAGGAGAAGGGGCGATGAAGAGGAAACTCCGCCAAAGTTTTTGGTGGCCGCGAATTGACAAAATGGCAGAAAGGTGGGTGAAAGACTGTATGGAGTGTCAAATGAGTGACAAAACTAAGGTGACAAGGAAAACTCCTTTAGTTCCTAATATTGTGCCAGAGCAGCCGTGGTTTAAAGTTGCTGTGGACATTATGGGACCCGTTAGGGGTTTGGGAGATGGATTGAGGTTTTTGTTTGTGCTGGTTGATTTTCACACGAAATGGATTGAATGGGAAGCGGTAAGGGAGGTCACGGCTAAGGAACTTATTGCATTTTTAGAGAAGATTTTCGTTAGAGAGGGTGTGCCCACTAAACTTGTTTCAGATAATGGGGTTCAGTTTGTCTCCTCGGCAATGAAGAAATTTCTCAGCAGCTATGGTATTAAACATGTCAGGACGGCATTGTATCACCCCAGAGCCAATGGCCTGGTGGAGAGAGTTAATCGTTTTCTGAAAGAAGGATTGCAGTTGGCTATGAGGGTGAAGCAGCCTTGGAGAGAGATGTTGAAATTCATGATGTGGAATTATGTAACTACCCCACACTCAGTGACTAGAATTTCACCTTTTGTATCCCTCAAGGGTAGGGAGCCAGGAACAAAATTGTGTCCAGGATGGTTGGGAATGGCCAAAGTGGTTCAAGTGGACAGAGAGCAAATTCTGAAATATATCAAGGAGAGCCAGGACAAGAATAAGCATAGTTTTGATTCTTGTGAGAAGGTAAAAGATCGTGAGTGGAAAGTGGGAGAGTTGGTGTATGTGAGGAATCCTAGATTGGTCAACAAATGTTTGAACAGCAAGTACATAGGACCTTCCAGAATTTCTGCAGTTAGGAAAGGGGTAGTCATCCTGGAGGGAGGAGAAGTCTGGTTGAAAGGGAAGATTGCTAAAGCATGTGAAGTGAGAACTGGTGTGGAAGCAGGAGACCGAGACAATGAAGAGTTGATAAGGATGGAGGAGGATGATTATAATGAAGGTGTGGTAGGAAGGGAGGAGAGTGAGTGTATTTCAAAAGTCTTGAGTTGTTTACAGAGGTCCAGATTCAAGCCTGCCTGGATGAAAGACTATGTGTCTTAAAAATGTATTGGAAGTTATTTGCATTCATGCGTATCACGCATCTTCAAGTGTTATTTAGGATTATGCGGTTGTGTCTCACATATGTAAATTTGATTGGTTTGTTTTAACCTCTTTTCTGTTGTTATGTTATATTATAATTTTCTGTTTCCATAAGAAGAGAGATATGTAGTGATTACGGAACGCGGTGCCTCGCGAGCCATGCTCTTTGTTTACTTTTATGAGAGCTTGAGTCGCGAGACACATTGGGAGTGTGGCTGGGCGAGGACTTGCCTGCGGGCCCGCACAAATAAACTTAAAGTTTAATCCTTAACTCACCGCGTGGAGTCATCTTTACACGCACATGACTATATTTCTCCCTAGCAGAAACATCTGTCTCCAGTAACATGAGGTACCAGGAAGGGTAAATCAAAGATCAATCCCCAGGGGGGAGATATTGGGTGCAGGGACTGTGGTGTTAAAGAAGCCCTGAATGTGTGGGTCAGCAAGATTGTATTTTATTCTCCCCTCTCCCTGGCACCCCTTTCCTGTGCCGCCCAGGTACCTGCCATAATGAATGAATAGTCTGTCTCGGTTGTTTAGTTTAGTCAGGTACAGTGTATTTTATGTATGCCCTGGCCTTCACTGCAAGGATGAGCCCAGTGGACCCATGTGCCTCAAGATCGACAGAGAAGAACCAAACAATTATCGCCTGGCATCCCCTATGGATCAGGCCCATGTGTAGGGTGCATGCAATAGGGAACACCAAGATGTCCTGCATGTGAATGACAATGTTCGTGTTTATAACCCCCTGTTTGATGAGGTAAGACCAGAGCGCTCTCGAGCAGCAGAGTTTTTTGCCTGCACTTTTATTTTATATGAGTAAACCTTGTTATCTTTGTAAAGCTATCTCTTTGCCTATTTCCCTAGCGGGTTGTATTTACTCTGGAGTGTGTATATAAAAGGGACTTGCCTTCATTTGGTGACCCCCGTGATGTGATTCCTCAGCCCTGTACTTGCAGCGATATCCAGGTGGCCTCTATGGAAGGGCTGTGCTCACCTACAGTGACCAGTCCCCCAAAATGCATACACGGCAATAGTGGTCCTTGTGGGTGCCGTCTTTGCAGAAATCCTGCCTGCTCATTGGAGCAGGGTGCGGCCCCAGGGAGAGGCACAGACCTGTTGAGGATTCCCTAGATTGCAAGGAATAACAATGTTCGGGTTGGGATATAGAGCAGTATGACAGAAGGGATTTATTTATGGCCATTTATATTCATTTAAGTTTTTAAGTTATACAGAAAATAAAAGGAAGGAAAGGGAGCCTCCCCATCTGAAGTGAGAAGGTGGCCGCCACAGTGCAGAAAAAGAGATATAAGAAGAAAATTAGGAGCCTTGTATAATTAGACGGCTCAGGAAAAATAGTGGTTGTTGTTTTAGCTTGTTATTTTAGTTTGTTATTTTTTCTATATTTTTTCATATGTATGGAGGAGGCCCGGGAGGGGCACGTATGGTGCGAATGAGGAGCGAGTAGAGAGAATGTGTGAGGAGTGAATGGGGATGCTCTAGGTGGGCGAAAAAGCAGCTTAATTTAATATTTTTCAAATAAAGAGAATTGTGACAATATTAACAGTACAGAGACAATTAAAAGGTGCATGTAACAAGGGGTACTGAAAGACTTGAGGGTGTGGACTAACGGAAAGAATACTGCACAAACTTTTTGGTCAGCACGTACTTTGGACAGGTGATAACCATGGGGACAGACACGCCCCTAGACTACATATGCAAAGCCGTACCCCTGTACGGTGACAAAATCAAGAAGTATCATAGTCAATGGGTTACAGAAACTAAAGGAAATGAATGCCCTACTCCTGGCCAGAGGGGGTATCCTTTGATATGTGTGCTTTAGACCATATGTCTTGTGGGATGTATTTACCCATGCATCCGAGCCATACCTCAAAACTGTGCAGTACTGACATGGAAAACTCATGATGGCCAGAGCTTCCCAGAAAATGCACAGGGAAATGCAGGAAGAATAGGCTGCCACCCATTTTTGCCGATGTTATGGGCACAGAAGTAAACTGCCTAAAACCACCATTGGACTACCCACACAGTAGTCTGAAACCATTGGGAATGGCAATGCTGATTGCCAAATGCAACCTAGAATTGTGGGGAATTCATTTTCTTAAATCCCAAAAATGGGTGCAGTACCAGTGCTCACCACTATCCAAAAGCCGGCAGTTTAAAACCACCCTGTGTTTCTCTGAAGGCAGGCTCAAACTGTCTATTTTAAACATTGCAACACATCTAAAAACTCACTGGACACCAGCAGACATTTGGTAGAATGGCGTTTTGTGTGCCTACAAAATCTGGGAAATGAAGAGCCCAAAACAATGCTTATAACAAAACTGCTATGGAGTCAGCAGTTTAAGTTGCACTGGATTGAAAGACACTAAAAAAAAATCTAAATGTTTAAATTGACTGAGTGACCTACTTTTGAGTGTCACATAAGTTGCAATTGTTTAAATGTCATAGTTTTGCACTTAGAATCAGCATTCTAGCTGCATGTGTAAAATTGCAAGTTAATTTAAAAAGCAACAAATAACATGACAGTAGCTGAAAGTCTGGCTTAAGGAACTGAATTCTGCCTGGCAACTACCCCCATCAGGAGGAAACTTGAGTCACAGCTGTGTTCCCAGGCCAACCTTCCTTTTGCTGCCCACACTAAGGATATGCCATCTATCTGATAATTGAATTATCTGTGCTCTGTAGGAGAGTGAACAAAGCCCTCTTCACTCAGGCAAAGGTTTTTATTACCGCAGTCGTAAATTGTAGCTTCCTCTTGGCAGGAGCTGGGAGGAGCACTGCCTGTGAGAGCAAGCTGGCTTGGCAGAAACTGGAAAGACTGGTTTCTATACCATGTGACCTGGGAAACCACACCCCTTTGGAGCCAGAACATAACTTTAAAAAGATGAATAACTCATAGTACGGACATGTGAAAATTTTATAAATGATACCATAATTCTTGTGATTTTTCTGCCCACATTTTAAGAGGTTTTTCGACCCAGTGGCATGTTCAGGGGGGTTTTAGCGGAAATGTGGATATTACTCTAAATGTATGCATGTTAAAAATCTGAAACTTCTTCAGTTAATGTCCATACTCCCTGCACACATATATGTAAAGTTGGGTCAATGTCAGAAATTGCAAAATCAGTTAAAAAGTGAAATATGTGCCAGTTCTGAATGCAAGCTCCCAGGAAGAGCAGAGTTTGAACAGGGTATACCTCCTGTAATGCATGATGGGTGCATATGATTTTAAAACAATATGTACCTCTGCAAATATGTATTTGTTTCAAATCTAGATTTGTGTGTAAGTTGACAGGAGGAGTGGACTTTCTGCAGGCTGTAAAATGACATCCCTCTGACTCACAGTTCATTCACCAATCAAATAAGAAATGGAAGTTTGACCAATTAGAAGCTGAGAGAGAGGTAGGGTCAGTGATGCTAGAACACACCCACATTCTAAACACATAAAAGCAGACAGACAGGACAGATAGGGACCTTCAAAATCCATCTGCCGCTGGAAGCTCTGCCGGAAAAATCCATACTTTACCTCCATCAAACTTCCAGAGAGCCAAACTAGAGACTTCAATCTATCCAGAACTAGAGACCAGACCAGAGGGAGAAAGCAGTGCTGTACCCAGAGAGAAAGCAGTGCTGTGCCCAGAGAGAGACCCGAGCCCAGTCCAAAACCCTGACCAGATCCATGGCGAGGCCCATTTCACTCAAGAATATAGTGTGAGTACCTTGAAAACTATGCAGAACCAATCTCTTAGTTAAAATAATATAATTCAATCTATTTAATCTAAGTAGAACTGCCTCCTAACTGTCACCTGTCATTTGTAAAGCTGTCACTTGTCATTTTCTAGTCGCAAGCTGCACTTGTCTTTTTGAACTTTAAAATTTCAAATCTGAAAAACGACCTTCACAAAATCGCTCATATCTCCGCAACCGTTTGTGCTAGAGACTTGCAATAACTTTTATTTGAAAGCTTAGAATCTTAGCTTTGAATCGCACCTAGAACCGCATTCCTACCCCTTATAGTTTTACCGCAATCGCGGAACACGCATCCGCGAATTTTGCCGCGATTTGCAAATTTCTTCACATGTAAAAACTGCTGCTGCTTGCCTTCCATTTGCCAGAAATTCGTTTAACCTGCTAACTATCCCTGCCTCATTGCTAGTGTGAGCCTGGACTAATATTAACTAGATACCACTCACCCTGAACCTCTGAAAGGGAATTAAAAAGCGTTTCCAGCCTATTTCTCATTCATTGCCAGCACATATCAAAGCAATTTGGGCCTGTGATTTCAAAACTCCTATCTGTTTTCTGTTGTCTAAGCTTGGGGGATTGAACTGATTACATTGATTGCATTTCTGAGAACTGTGTGCTTCCTTCCATTTCCTTGCCTTGCATCAAGGGGGGGAGGGGATTGCCAGAGAAAAGTGATTACATTGTTTTGTTGAAATCATATTGAGTATTTCTATACTGCATTTCATTCATTCAACCTTGCATCCATTTGAACTCTATAAAGCATTTTGTACCACCTTCTTCTTTTGTTCCTATTTACCAGTGTGCTACCTTATCCATTTCATGTCAACTCATTAGTGATTATAAGAAGTGTGCTAGTGCCAGATTCTCCGTTGGTAATCTTTATCATATCAGATTAAGTGTGATATTCAATTATTAATTTATTATAAAGTGTGATATATACATCTCTTGTTTAAATTATCAAATAAACCTTTTAACTTGCAAAACAGAACTACTTCTTGGCTCAGTGGGGTCAGGGGGATTCCAAGAGAGGGGTGTTATATAGGGGTAGTCATCCAGAACGCATGAACTGGACCTAAAGATATATCAATAAGGGTTTTCATTCAGTATTCTAGACTAGGCGTTGACTTAGCTGTAGTGTTGAATTGAATCCTCTTACAAATTGGGGGCTCGTCCGGGACGTTGGGTTAGATTTACCACTTGTGCAGCTCAATACAGTGTGCTAACTGACGGGATACATACATCCGGTCGGATCACCACGCTGCATTACGCTGTGAAGCATTCCTCAAAAGGGACACTCCAAGAAAAGTTCTGTTCTGCAAAAATAAAATACAAACTTCTGTAAGTCAGGACAGAGACCAATCTCTAGAATGACGACCTTAGTAGACATGAAAATAGCCAGAGAGCACCTCTTGCATAAGCTATTTGTGAGAGGTGAATGGACTGAACAGGGCCAGGATGTGTGGTTGCAGGCCATCACACAACAGGTCACTGAAACAGGGTCAGATATATATAGAGATCAGGGTCCCTTACATGTGGCCCTGAGTGAACTATATATGGCTCCTAAAGCCAAAGAGGAACACAATAAGATTGCCAGGATAGCAGCATACCTGTACCTATATATGGGAGACATGCAGGATAGATGTGCTGAAAGCCAAAATCTGGCAAATAGGCAACAGATGGCATTACAGAAGGTCCAATCTGACCTGGTCTCTTCTGAGCAGAGGCTGCAGAGGAGCCAGGAGTCAGAAGATGATAGTAGGCAGCACATCATTAAAATAAAGAAGGATATGGATGTGCTGCAACAGGAAAAGGTAGAACAGGATACCAGATTTCTGGCCTTGCAGAAGGAATACCAAGAAGGTTTGGACTCCCTACTGCAAAACCAGAAAAAGCTGGAGCAACAACTGGACTTCAACAGGGTATGTGCTGAGCAGGTAGTCACCCTGCAAGGCCACCTGGATAGAGTGAAGGCGGAGAGCAACAAACTAATTCTGAAAGACCTGGATACCCAGGCAGAGTTTGATCAGGAGCGCCAGAATGCTGGTGCCTTCCAAAGGCAAAGGGACGACCTGGCGGCACAGATGCAGGCTCTTAGTCAGGAAAGGGATACCTTAGGCCAGGAAGTCTGCCATTTAAAAAGAAAAATGGAAGAAAATCACCTGGCCCTCCAGGGGCTGGGTGATCTCCAAAAAGAAAACCAGAACTTGGTAGAGCACACCAGAAGGGTGGAAGATGCTCTAGCAAGAAAGGAGCAGGCCAATAGGGACACAGCTCAGGAGGTAACCCTCCTGCAGCAAAGACTGGCCCAGTTCTCCAGGACCAACCAGGAAGCACAGAGGGAAAATGAGGCCCTCTGTCAACACAATGATAGGCTCCAACAACAGGTAGCGATGCAGGAGAGACTGATAGAGTCGAGTAAGGCCTTAACAGAGGAACTGAAAGCACAAATGCAGGCTCTTGCATTGAAACAGGGAGCAGGGGCGGATAGAGATGAGGTTCGCTGGGAAAGGGAAACTCCGGAGCATAACCTCAGGAGCAGTAGTACCAGAGGCCCTCATACCTCTCAGTCCCTGGACTCTGCCACCCCCATGTCCCCTGGCGCACATAAGCACAGGGCTGCAGGGATGGCAGATTACTATCCAGCTAAGAGTATGGGGCTCATAGGCCAGTACCACTCAGGAATGGAGGGGTGGGCATCCGGGTATGGGCACCCAAGTACAGTACAGTTCAATGGGGAACCCCAGGAGAGTAGGCCCATTAAGGGCATCCTGAAAACCTCTGCCCAGTTAGGTCAGTGGAGGGGGTACCCATCAAATCCTGGCAGCAAGGAGGAATCTGAAGACTCCTCTGAACTGCGCAGGACACAGGAGACCAGGTCCCCACATTCTGCCAGCCATTCCCAGGCTCGCAGAATCCGGGAAAACCTGGAAGAACAGACGGGAACCTCTGGGAGCAGTGCCTCTGAGTCCGAGGAAGAATGGACAAGGGTTACCCGAACCAAAAAGGCCAATAAGGCAAAAAGGGCCTTGCTTAAGGACCCCTTAAAGCAGATTAAGGCGATCAGGAGCGTCATCACGCCTTACCATAAGAACGCTAAGTATTCTGTTTGGGAGCACTTAGAGTTGTTTGAACAAATGATGGAGACTTTCCATTTGAAGGACAGCCAAAGCTGTATTCAATATGTAAAGTGGACATTCTCCCCGGAATACTCCAGTTTCTTTGCGGGGCTGGAGGACCAAAATCATTTAAGATGGTCCACATATAAGGCGGCCATCCTGAAACATTTTTCTGTTCACAGAAATCCTCAAGAGGCTCGCAAGGCGGCCTACAATTTGCAATGTGGGGAGGATCAGGCCCCACGAGAATTTGTGCAGGAGTTAAAGCGTGCTTTTGCGCAAACCACCAGAAGGGTGCGCACAGATAGTAGAGAGTTTGTCAATACGTTTTTCCATGCCTTGCCCAAATATATAATGACCCAGCTCGTGAGAGATTTTCATGAGAAAAGATCTTTAGACTGGGTCATTGAACAGGCTACCCGGATCTATGAGGTGCAGAAGCCCATAGAAAACAAAAGTAATGCCCAGAAAAACCCCAAAGCCAACAGCACCCCTGCTGCTGCCAAGGTGGCAGAGGTAAAGGTTACCCCCGTTTTGGATTTGGAGATGGGGGGGCCTAAAAACCTGCCTGCACCTAATAATGCTAGGCCCAGGAGGTCCTCGGGTCAGTCACAGACAGGGAGCCAGGGAGGCAGCCCCACAAATGGGGTCCCTCGCTCTCCTGATTATGTAAGTCCCCGTTACAAGGGAAACAGACCCATCCTGGGTTATGTGTGGACTCCTCCAGCCCAAGGGGGGGGATCCAGCCAAGCACCTAACCCAGGGAACTTCCCTCCTAACTTCCCACCGGAGGGCAGAAACTCTCCAAATCCTGGGCAGAACTTTTTCCCCAGGTATCCACCCAACTTTCAGCCCCAAAACCATCCATCCTTCTTTCCCCAATTCCCTGAGCCCAGACCACTGAATCCGGGAGAGGGGAGGCCAAGGGTGGAGGGGTACCCAAATCTTCCCAACCCGGGGTATTACCAGAGGAGGGATAGCTACCCTTCCCGGGATCAGCCCAGGGGAGAAAACAGGGCCCCGTATCAGCCTGAGCGGGTTTCCCAGTTAGAGCGCCAGGTTCAAAACATGGCGCGGGATATGGGTCATATACTGAGGGCGCAGCAGAACCCTCAGATCAGCATGCCGGCGCAGAACGCACCCAACTCTGGACCTGGTGCCCCAGAACAATGACGGGGGCAGCACCCCGATAACTCACCGGTTCCCAGGGAGGAGGCACAAAGGGAAGGGGGGTGTAAAGCCTTGGAGGAAGCTTCCTTCCTCACTTGTAAACAGCCCCTGGAAACCCAGGAACCGGAAACAAAATCCCTTGCCCCTGAAAGTCTGCCTCCTAAGGAGCAGAGGGGGGGTAGGAGAAACAAAAGACCCAAACAGACTCAGTTTGAGGAGGAGGTACAGATCTTCCAATTTGAGGGAGAGGGATCCTCAGAGGATCCTGAGAAAAGGATCTTCTCCTTCAGAGAGGGGGGAACTCCTCCCAAAGAAAAATGGGTCCCTAGGGATGCAAATCCAGACTGGGGAGATGTGGAGACTGAGCTACCGCCGCCCACCATCTCATCCCAGAACCAACAGCAAGAAAATCCCCTGGTTCAAACCCATCCTGGTGACTGCCTCCAAAAAGGGGGGGGCGGCCCAGAACCGGAGCCAGGGGAACCCACAATGGCTCTGATCTCCAGTTGCCAACTTTTTCTTTCAGATTCCCAAGACTCTCCACAGAATTCTGCCCAAATCTCTTCGCTAGCGATGTCCAAAACCAGAAAATTAGCCCACCAGTTGTCCAAAAATGTACATTATCTGTGCCCCCTTGAGGAGAAGGAGGGAAGATATTATGCCCCGGTACAAGTACAGGGGCAGGGTACAATCTCGGCACTGGTGGACACTGGATCTCAAGCTACCCTTCTGTCCAGAAGGGCCTTTGATGAACTGAATGCAGGTAGGGGAGAGAATTACCAAATTCCTCTCACCTCTCTTCCTGGACAACTGCAGAACTTTGACGGGAAGGAAATTCCCGTCGAGGGGACGGCAGACTTGGACATAAAAATTGGGCGACATAAGTTGAAGCACCCGGTCATAGTTGTGACCCCGGAGGGCACCCCTTGTTTACTAGGGAATGACCTCCTGAGAAGGTTGTCACCCCTAATTGATTGCGTAAACAAGGTCCTCTGGACCCAGACTAGCCGACCCATAAAATTAAAACAGAGTGTCAACCATGTTAGTTTAAACGGCACCTGCCACATGGTTGAACAAAAATCTGACCAAGTAGAATTTCACTTCCAGAACCACCAAATTCCAGACGTGACAGTAATAGCAGTAGGACAACAGACTAGTGATGGGGGGTCCTCTCTGTTTCTGAAAATCAACCTTCCTTCCAGTTTAAGGTGGTATTCCACGCTGGAAGGAAACACTCTGAAATTCTATACCAATCCACAATCTGAAACTCCCACTCCTATAGTCCAGAAAGATGTGAAATCAGCTCAGAGCCTGGCTGAGATTCAGCAAATTGGAGAGCAGTTGTTCATCCCTGTTCAGTTAAATGATGGGAAGGACTCTGTTCTCGCTCGAGTGTGTGTGAACAACGGTAAGAGCTTCATCAGCGAAGCCATGTTCCGCCAACTCCCAAAAGATCCAGCCATTCCCACCTTCAAACTGATAGACAAATGGGAAATGGACCTGGAAGCACCTAATTCCAAACATCTCCTGCCAAGCAGGTGTATGCTCAAAATCTCCATTGGCAACAAGAGCATAGTCCACAATTGTTGGGTCGTGCGAGACGTCCCTGCCGCCTTTTACTTAGGCAGTGACATTCTCAATCGCTTTGCCATTAGTTTGGACCTAATAAACTTCAAAGCTTGGTCCCGATTAGCGGATAATCCCATGGGCTTTGATGATCCAGAAAAAGCATTTAGGTCAGCTCAATTGCTACCTTATGCAGTTGAAATTCAGATTAAAGAGGAAGTCACCATCCCAGAAAGGACCCGACAATTCTCCCTGGAAGTGAAAGTTAAAAGGGGACAAGAGTTGAAAAAACCTGATGCTTACATACATCTAAATGCTTCTTTCCAACAGCAAGGGTTGGGGGTAAACCCAACTCCATTAGTCAACATAGAACATGACACCATTCTAATAGAGGTGGATAACAGCGACTTAAAGAGTATTACTCTAGCCGCAGGCACCAGTATTGGAATGGCGGTTGATGACCGACATTTTTCCATCGACTTAGTAAATGAACTGTTAGGACCAATCCCCAAGGACTGTTTTGACAGTGACAGTGATGACAATACAACACCAGACAGGATTTTTACCCGGCATGGGGGGAACTTCCTGGTGTACACTTCCTGCCCCTATGGTAAGGAAGATGTGACTTGTGATTTCAGGAGGGATGAGGTGATTTTCCAGGTCCATGAGGACTGCCTTTCCCACCTGAAGCCTCCAGTCCAAATCAGCACTCTGACCAGGGACTTCTCCACCCAGCTGGAGGAGGCCGCTGAAATAGCCAAACCAGAAGTCTTTCCAGGCTTCAGGCAGATGGTGGAAGAGAGAGTCAACCTAGCTGATGCCTGTGTGACTCTGGAACAAAAGCAAAAGTTGAAACAAGTTTTCTTGGATTTCCAAGATCTCTTTGCGGTAGACTCGTATGACTGTGGTCGCACTGACATCCACACAACCACAATCCCCACGGACCCTGGCATGACTCCTGTGTTTGTGAAGCAATATCGCTTGCCTCTCGCATCAATGGAGTCCCTTACTGAAATAATTAAGAACCTTGAGTCCCGGGGAATAATCCGTCCAGTCCACAGCACCTTCAATAATCCGGTGCTGGGAATATTGAAGCCAAACGGCCAGTGGAGACTCTGCGCCGACCTCAGGGAGCTCAACAAACGGGTCCATACTTCCCGATGGCCTCTGCCCTACATTGACCAAGGGCTGGCCCAGATCCAGGGGTCACAGGTATTCACCGCAATAGACCTGACCAATGGATACTGGACTGTGCCTGTCAGTAGGGAGGACCAATACAAGCTGGCTTTTACCTTTGGGGGCCAGGAGTACACATGGACCCGGACTCCCTTCGGATACCTCAACTCCGGCAATGAATTCAACATTTTTCTACACAAGGCCATGCCCGACTTGGGTGCAAGGGGTAACCTGGCTTATGTAGATGATGTCCTCATCAAAAGCTCAACTGTTGCGGAACACATAGCGGAGATCCGTTATGCTCTGACACAGTTGAGGGCCGCCGGAGCAAAACTTTCCTTTCAGAAAGCACAGTGGTGTAGAACCCATGTTAATTTCTTGGGGCATGAGATTACTCCTCAGGGCCTCTGTCCCCAGGAAAAGAAAGTGGAAGCACTTCAGAAACTGAAAGACCCCACAACTCTGCGGGAACTAAGGAGCCTCCTTGGACTGACTAATTACAGCAGAAAGTTCATTGAGGGCTACGCAGAGATCACCAGACCCCTGATTCATCTCCTAAAGGGGGGGGTCAAGTGGGAATGGGGTCCAGAACAATCCGAGGCAGTAAGACAACTCAAGAGAAGCCTCTCACAAGCGCCTTGCCTAGCTTACCCTGTCAGAAACAAGGAGTTCTTCCTGGAGACAGGGTTCTCTAATACGTGCTTGACGGCCGTATTATACCAAAAGCATGACAAGGTCAATAAAGTAATCTCCTATGCGAGCAAAACTTTATCCTCTGTGGAGGAAAAATTCAACGATTGTGAGAAGGCACTCCTGGCAACGGTGTGGGCATTGAAGAATTACCGCCCGTTTATCCAGGGGGAACACATCATAGTGGAGACTCCACACCAGCCTCTTCAATATCTCCAAAGTGACAGAATCCGGGCTGGAAATGTGAGTAATTCCCGAATTACTTCCTGGATTCTGTCAATGCAAGGCTTTCCTGTGGAGGTCAGATATGGCCAAAACAAGAAGAGTCCCCTCGCGCAAGGTCTGGCTGACTTGCATGATTGTGCCAGAGAAAACTGTCTCGAGGACGAAAGTCTGAAAATCAAGGACAACATGGAGGCATACCTTAATTCCCCCCACAAAGTCTTTGAAGAAGACAAGTGTGAGGGAATGCCCACTGTCTATGTGGATGGATGCTCTTACCATGTTGACAACAACGGGGAGAAAGAACTGGTGGCCGGCGTAGGGAATGCATGGGTGAATGAGTCCCCAGAACCCTCCGCTGGATACAAAATTGGTCCCCGAAGTAGTCAGGTGGCAGAATTGATGGCTGTGCATCAGGCCATCCTCACTGCTGTCCAGCATCAACTCCACGAACTGGTCATAATCACAGATTCGGATTATGTACGGAACGGGTTCGTGGAGCATCTGGTTAATTGGAAAACCAGAGGCATGTTATGTGCTAACAACAAACCCTTGAAACATGGGAAGTTGATCCAAAACATTGATGATCTGGTCACATCGAATGGGATGACCATTTACTGGAAAAAGATCAAGGGTCATTCCAAAGTAGAGGGACCAGACAAAACTGGAAATGACTTAGCTGATCAGCTGGCCAAAACCGGGGCCATCCAAGGGGATCTAATTGAGATTGAGTCCCTGTTGGGGGAAATCCAGGTCACTGCCATCACTAGGTCCCAGACAAATGCTCACAACGACCTTTCAATTGCACAATGGAGTAAGGAGACCCCTGATGCTGATTTGATTACTGCTCAGAAGGGGGATCCAATTATTGGTAAATTTTACCAGCACCTTGAGGACCCTGAGAACTTTCCCCTGACGGATACCGATTACATTGGGAAAGAGGACCTAAGAGTGTTGATGAAATGTCCAAAAATGTTCCGAATCCAAGACGGTTTGTTGGTAAGGAAATCCAAAGCTGGCCACGATCAGTGGGTGGTTCCTACCTCATTCCGAAGCCTGATGTTAAGTCACGCCCATGATGCGGCCACCGCCGGTCACAGGGGGTTTCACACAACATTGGAAATCTTAAGAGAGGTTGCATACTGGCCACACATGGGGCAGGACCTCGACCAATACTTGAAGGGGTGTCTTGTGTGTGCACAATTTCAGCCATCATCCCTTACGCACCGGGCACCTTTACAAAAGAGGGGAATGACACTGCCATGGTCAGATTTACAAATCGACTTTGTAGGCCCTGTGATTCGCTCGGCTAGGGGGAATAAGTACATGTTGACTGTGACATGCTTGTTTACCAAGTGGGTGGAATGTCTCCCAGCCCCAAATTGCAAGGCAGAAACTGCAGCTGCCTTGATGATTAACCACATCTTTTCCCGTTTTGGTCTACCTCAAAGGATTGAATCAGACAGAGGTAGCCACTTCACCAGTGAAGTAATGACAAAGATGTGGGAGATACTGGGGGTCAAGAGAAAGCTGCATATTGCTTATAGACCAGCTTCTTCTGGGGCAGTAGAGAGATATAACCGGACAATTGTGAGCATATTAAAGAAGTTTGTGGCAGATTCTGGGCCAAGTTGGGATATCCGATTACCTCTGGTCCTAATGGCTATCAGATCTACCCCTTCATCTGCAACCAAAATGTCACCATTTGAGTTGATGACTGGGCGCAAGATGGTGCTTCCTCAGCATTTGCTCTACAGGACCCAAGAGCAGACACTGATAAATGCCTCCACTACTCATGAGTATGTAGAGAATTTAAGGAAACACCTCCAACATGCTTTTGCTTATGCTCAGCGGAATCTAGAAAGATCGGCTGATAGCATGAAGACCCATTATGACCTGAAAACTTCCAGGAAGGAATATCAGGTGGGAGACCGGGTCTATCTATACAACTTCCAAAGGAACCAGGCCAAGCAGCGCAAATTTTTGCCTACATGGAAAGGACCCTTTGAGATCATCGACAAGATCTCCCCTGTGGCCTACAAAATCCACATCCCCAAAGGCGGTTCGGCAGAGGGGGAAGACAAGTGGGTCCACATAAACCAGTTGAAGTGTTGCCATCCCAGGCACACTCTGCAACAACTGGAGGAATCCTCTGGAATCCTAGCGGGTACTGTCTCAGACTAATTCAGCTCCAACCATAAAACATACCACATCTAGTCTCTAAAATATTGTGATTTGCATGAAACTGTCTCTTAGTTATACTGTTTTCTTTATCAAAATAAGAATGTAATGTTTCGTCATGATGAAATGCATATGCTGTCCCACCATCTCAACAGTGGTGGAAAAACGTCTATGAGTAGGTATTGCCGCTCTTCCTTTGTCGTCCTAGGAGAAAGAAGACCTTGAGACTGGCCAAGGAGGACGATCCGGAGACCGGGAACGAAGATCCAATGGGCCCAGTGGACCGCCCAATACTCCCATCAGGACTGGCGAGGAGAACCGATCGATCAGTACCGGATGGAGAAGAAGATGATGAACTGTGCCATCTATTGGAAGAAGATGAGGAAACATCCCAGGTCTTGCGAGTCCCATTCGTGAAATAGAATGGCCATCGCAAGAGGGGGGCTTGTGGGATGTATTTACCCATGCATCCGAGCCATACCTCAAAACTGTGCAGTACTGACATGGAAAACTCATGATGGCCAGAGCTTCCCAGAAAATGCACAGGGAAATGCAGGAAGAATAGGCTGCCACCCATTTTTGCCGATGTTATGGGCACAGAAGGAAACTGCCTAAAACCACCATTGGACTACCCACACAGTAGTCTGAAACCATTGGGAATGGCAATGCTGATTGCCAAATGCAACCTAGAATTGTGGGGAATTCATTTTCTTAAATCCCAAAAATGGGTGCAGTACCAGTGCTCACCACTATCCAAAAGCCGGCAGTTTAAAACCACCCTGTGTTTCTCTGAAGGCAGGCTCAAACTGTCTATTTTAAACATTGCAACACATCTAAAAACTCACTGGACACCAGCAGACATTTGGTAGAATGGAGTTTTGTGTGCCTACAAAATCTGGGAAATGAAGAGCCCAAAACAATGCTTATAACAAAACTGCTATGGAGTCAGCAGTTTAAGTTGCACTGGATTGAAAGACACTAAAAAAAAATCTAAATGTTTAAATTGACTGAGTGACCTACTTTTGAGTGTCACATAGGTTGCAATTGTTTAAATGTCATAGTTTTGCACTTAGAATCAGCATTCTAGCTGCATGTGTAAAATTGCAAGTTAATTTAAAAAGCAACAAATAACATGACAGTAGCTGAAAGTCTGGCTTAAGGAACTGAATTCTGCCTGGCAACTACCCCCATCAGGAGGAAACTTGAGTCACAGCTGTGTTCCCAGGCCAACCTTCCTTTTGCTGCCCACACTAAGGATATGCCATCTATCTGATAATTGAATTATCTGTGCTCTGTAGGAGAGTGAACAAAGCCCTCTTCACTCAGGCAAAGGTTTTTATTACCGCAGTCGTAAATTGTAGCTTCCTCTTGGCAGGAGCTGGGAGGAGCACTGCCTGTGAGAGCAAGCTGGCTTGGCAGAAACTGGAAAGACTGGTTTCTATACCATGTGACCTGGGAAACCACACCCCTTTGGAGCCAGAACATAACTTTAAAAAGATGAATAACTCATAGTACGGACATGTGAAAATTTTATAAATGATACCATAATTCTTGTGATTTTTCTGCCCACATTTTAAGAGGTTTTTCGACCCAGTGGCATGTTCAGGGGGGTTTTAGCGGAAAAGTGGATATTACTCTAAATGTATGCATGTTAAAAATCTGAAACTTCTTCAGTTAATGTCCATACTCCCTGCACACATATATGTAAAGTTGGGTCAATGTCAGAAATTGCAAAATCAGTTAAAAAGTGAAATATGTGCCAGTTCTGAATGCAAGCTCCCAGGAAGAGCAGAGTTTGAACAGGGTATACCTCCTGTAATGCATGATGGGTGCATGTGATTTTAAAACAATATGTACCTCTGCAAATATGTATTTGTTTCAAATCTAGATTTGTGTGTAAGTTGACAGGAGGAGTGGACTTTCTGCAGGCTGTAAAATGACATCCCTCTGACTCACAGTTCATTCACCAATCAAATAAGAAATGGAAGTTTGACCAATTAGAAGCTGAGAGAGAGGTAGGGTCAGTGATGCTAGAACACACCCACATTCTAAACACATAAAAGCAGACAGACAGGACAGATAGGGACCTTCAAAATCCATCTGCCGCTGGAAGCTCTGCCGGAAAAATCCATACTTTACCTCCATCAAACTTCCAGAGAGCCAAACTAGAGACTTCAATCTATCCAGAACTAGAGACCAGACCAGAGGGAGAAAGCAGTGCTGTACCCAGAGAGAAAGCAGTGCTGTGCCCAGAGAGAGACCCGAGCCCAGTCCAAAACCCTGACCAGATCCATGGCGAGGCCCATTTCACTCAAGAATATAGTGTGAGTACCTAGAAAACTGTGCAGAACCAATCTCTTAGTTAAAATAATATAATTCAATCTATTTAATCTAAGTAGAACTGCCTCCTAACTGTCACCTGTCATTTGTAAAGCTGTCACTTGTCATTTTCTAGTCGCAAGCTGCACTTGTCTTTTTGAACTTTAAAATTTCAAATCTGAAAAACGACCTTCACAAAATCGCTCATATCTCCGCAACCGTTTGTGCTAGAGACTTGCAATAACTTTTATTTGAAAGCTTAGAATCTTAGCTTTGAATCGCACCTAGAACCGCATTCCTACCCCTTATAGTTTTACCGCAATCGCGGAACACGCATCCGCGAATTTTGCCGCGATTTGCAAATTTCTTCACATGTAAAAACTGCTGCTGCTTGCCTTCCATTTGCCAGAAATTCGTTTAACCTGCTAACTATCCCTGCCTCATTGCTAGTGTGAGCCTGGACTAATATTAACTAGATACCACTCACCCTGAACCTCTGAAAGGGAATTAAAAAGCGTTTCCAGCCTATTTCTCATTCATTGCCAGCACATATCAAAGCAATTTGGGCCTGTGATTTCAAAACTCCTATCTGTTTTCTGTTGTCTAAGCTTGGGGGATTGAACTGATTACATTGATTGCATTTCTGAGAACTGTGTGCTTCCTTCCATTTCCTTGCCTTGCATGAAGGGGGGGAGGGGATTGCCAGAGAAAAGTGATTACATTGTTTTGTTGAAATCACATTGAGTATTTCTATACTGCATTTCATTCATTCAACCTTGCATCCATTTGAACTCTATAAAGCATTTTGTACCACCTTCTTCTTTTGTTCCTATTTACCAGTGTGCTACCTTATCCATTTCATGTCAACTCATTAGTGATTATAAGAAGTGTGCTAGTGCCAGATTCTCCGTTGTTAATCTTTATCATATCAGATTAAGTGTGATATTCAATTATTAATTTATTATAAAGTGTGATATATACATCTCTTGTTTAAATTATCAAATAAACCTTTTAACTTGCAAAACAGAACTACTTCTTGGCTCAGTGGGGTCAGGGGGATTCCAAGAGAGGGGTGTTATATAGGGGTAGTCATCCAGAACGCATGAACTGGACCTAAAGATATATCAATAAGGGTTTTCATTCAGTATTCTAGACTAGGCGTTGACTTAGCTGTAGTGTTGAATTGAATCCTCTTATAGTCTACATGGTATTGGCATAATGGACCAAAAAACATTTGACCTAAAACATTTGATCGAATTTTTGGGACCTTTTTTCAGTCTTTAATTTAATTATATATATATATGGTGTGTGGGTAAGGTTATAGATTAGGTTGAGGGAAGTGGGGGGGAGTTGCGGGTGGTCTCCCCCTGCATTTTAGATTGAAAAAAGGTCAAATAAATTTGATCAAATGTGATTAGGTCAAATGTTTCAAATAGACTCAAATTGTCTACATACTTGACTGGTAAATACAAAGGGAGACCACTGCAGAACCGATGCGAAATATTAGATTTATGGAGAATGTTCGAAGAAACAGAGGCCTCAGAGAAGGGAGGAATGACACCAGACAATGAGACAGCGACTAACACGGGGGAGGACGAGAATGGGGGGGGATATACAAGCAAAGAAACTTTACCCATTATTAACTAAACAACAGAGGTATACAGATCTGACCAATGTGTCAGGGGGATCGGTTCTAGTAGGCCCTGGTACAGCCCCACTCCCTTCGTATGGTGCCCCCCGCACTGACCACCCACACAGGGGCAAGCGCTAGAGACCTCGAAGTGGCGCTATACACCACATGCAGAATTAGCTACATTACGCGCAGCATGTGAAACAGTGATGGCAGCAGAAGTCCCGATGTTACCCCAAGGCACCCCTCTCATACCTCCCGTGGAGGAGTGGAAATCCGGGGACTTTTTGTTCAGGATTGACAGCACGCCCATAAGAGCTGTACATGTAGAAAGGGAAGGGGAGACAGATAGCTTGGGGTACGAGAATGTAGGATCTGCACGTGGGGACAAAGAATACTGGAGAGATTTTTATGACACAGAGAAAGGGGCAGCGGGAGGGGCAGAGACAGTACCCCCCACCACACTGAGGGTAGAAAGCCTGTGGATGGAAGGTTGCAAGAAAGGTTTGGGAGAATAGCGTTGGCGAAGAAAAAGGGAAGTAGCCTGAAAACAGGGAAAGTTAAAACAAAATGACAATTGCCCTTTATCCACAAAGGCGCCGGACGTCCCCATTATGTCCCATGGGTGCAGCTGGATAAAAACAATCTCCTCAAGGCCCTCCCCCAACTCACTGCAGGGGCAGGGAAATTGATCTACGCTTTTGAGAAACACACCGCAGGGGTGTGCCTTTTCCAAATGTTTTTTAGTCTCAGCAGTGGGAGACCAGGCAGAATCAGTACGGGTGAAGGAGGGGTACCCAGGAGTAACACTAAGTAACGACTCCCATGATGGAGCGTCGTTCAACAATATCAGGGAATGTGTCTGGGATGCACTGCGAAGGACCTTCCCAGATACTCCCGATTTACAATGAATAATGCAATGCACAATGGGGGATGAGGAAGATGCTGTGCAGTACATTTTTCGGGTTCTGGAGATGTGGAGAGCAGACAGGCAGCACCGGGGACCAATCGACATCTCTGTTTTACTTTATTCTGAAGCGGGGGCTCCCAAAGGAAGTGCAGAAGGCACTTGATAAAATAGCGGGGGTGGAAGCAAAAGGTTGGCCTGAGATTCAAAGTATCATAGTGCAACACTGTAGAAGGATCAAAGAGTGTGAACAAGAAACTATTCAAAGACGGCGCGGCAGAGGAAGCGAAACTAGTTCAAAATGCACTAGTGAAAGTAGCTGCGGTATCCGTAGCACCGCCCCCAGAACAGATGGGAGAAGAATGGTGCGCCTCTGTCATCACACAGCAACGGATTTCAGCTGTGTGGGCAGACAACGGGCAAGGACAGTGGGGATAAAACTAACACTACACAGGACACCAATGGAAAGGGGGGCTACAACAAGCACAAGGTGGGTTCCGAGGGCAGAGAGGAGGGGGATTTGGGGGGCAGGGGCCAAGAGGTGGTGGACAGGGGCAATGTTGGTCATGCAGGAGGTGGGGCCAGTTCTCCAGAGAGTGTCATAGCCAACAGGGAGGGAATTACAGCCACAATCAACAAGCCTATGGGAACCCCCACTTCGGAAGTACCCAAGGTCCCCCACATGGGTCGACCATGATCCCATACGAAAAACACCAAGCTTACACTCAGTTACCCCCCCAAATTCCTGGCCCATATCGACCACCGCCACAGCAGCAAGCTATGCAACAACAGCAGGTCCACTCCAACATGCAGAACGAGGGAAATGCACACCCTTTTACCACTGCACCCAACGGTGCCATGGCCCCCTATCAAGGGGCCACCATGGTAGGATGAAACCCCTTCTCGTTTCCAGGGACATACACCTATCCTGACTATGACAGCCCACAGGGAGCATTTGCGTGTCCAGTACTATCAATGACCTTGCACCCAGAAGAGGAACCACTGGTGGGGGCAGAGATAGGAAATAAGCAAATCATCTTCATGGTGGCCATTCATAAGTGAAGGTGACTTCTCGCTATCAGGAAAAACTCTCCACACGCAGGGATTCTCTGGGGCTGTAGTTACGGTTCCATACACAGAAGATTTAGATGTCAAATAGGAGGGAAGGTAGTGCGGTCGCCCCTCCTCTACTATGAAAATTCCCCTGTCAACTTACTGGGAAGAGACCTGCTCAGCAAATTAAATATGACCATATCATTCACAGATAGAGGGGTTGTCTGCGCCACCCCTGGCATGTGCTCCCTCCGAGCAATGCTAGTGATACATGCGGTGGCTAACAAGATAGTGGTGAGAGGGATACCTGTGGACCCAGATATGTTTATTTACGGCATTCGAGTGCTTGCCAGGGTGGTGCCCCAGATTACCAGGAAAGAGTGGAGAGTGCCTGCCGATTTAATCTTTCACCCTGTTGCGCCCCCTGAAGTGGTTGCTGGTACTATCCTGTCTCTAGACTTAGAAGGGCTGCAGGTGTCCGCCAAGAGAATTGTAGTACTAGGAATAGATACACATGGGTGCCAATGGCGCACAGTGTTTTGCATTGACCCCAATATACCCTTGCAAGAACTAACAGATGAGGACTTGTTTGAGGATGGAAACAATGGTGGAGAGATAGTACTGGAGATTTGTATACCTTGTGAAATTATGGTACAACATTGGAAGGTGCAGAGCCCTTATGGCCATTGTCAGTGGTCCCCCCTCATTCTGTGACATTGACCTACAGCAGGTTCCACCGCACTTATGGACCACAAACCCACATGATGTAGGGATGCTAAAGGAAGTGACCCCAGTAACAATAACACTCAAACCAGGTGCAGTGTTACCAAGAGTAAAACAGTATCCTCTTGTCCAGAGAAGCAAAAGAAGGGATTCAGGAAATGTTACAGGCCCTGATACAACAGGGGATTATATGGCCCACCACCTCACCATGCAACACTGATATCTATCTTATCAGAAAAGCAACAGGGGGTAGTTGGAGGATGATTCAAGGTTTGCACCACCTTAACCACATTGTGCAGAAGGATTTTCCTCTTTTTCCGAACCCAGCTTCTATCCTATGCAGCATCCCAACGCAAGCCATCCATTTTACCATGGTGGACCTAAGAAACACCTTTTTCTCAGTGCCCCTCAACCCAGCACCACAGTATCTTACAGCATTTACCCTGGGACGAAAGCGATACATACACCGCCGCCTGCCCCAGGGATACTGTGAAAGCCCCAGTATCTTTAACAGAATCCTACACAAAGACCTTGGCAACATTCAGGTGCCCAGCGCAATCATTCAATACGTAGACGACCTACAGGTCTGCAGTGACAGCGAGCAGGGCTGTCGAAGGGACTGCATTGCCTTACTCCAGTTACTAGCTCAGAAAAGGTACAAGGTGGATAGGAACAAACTCCAGTATTGTTTGCCAGAGGTGCTCTACTTAGGGCACCTCATCTCTAAACACGGCAATAGGATAATACCAGATAGAGTTGCTGCAGTGCATCCAAATCCTAAACCCACGACTGTGAAAGGGATGCAAAGCCTGGATTCTAGACTATGCAGCATACACCAGACCACTCATACAAGGCCTCAAAGAAGGAACAAAAACAGGGAACAATCATTCCATGGACAGCGGGAATGATAACTGCCTTTAATGACTTAAAAGATGTAATTTCAACAGCTCGCAGGACTTCTACTTATTTTCACACTTTAATGGCACCCTCATGACCGCAATACTAACACAATAAAGCTTCTTGGAGCACAAGCCTTTGGCATACTACAGCGGCACACTCAATTCTGTCATGCAAGGACAGTTCTCGTGCGAACAAGCTCTCACCGCTGCCGCCTTCGCCGTTGAAATAAGTTCCACTATCGTGATGGGATGCTCAATAACATTGTACGTTGAACACTCACTATTTGCAATATTGGAATGATCAAAATTCACCCTGACCACTCAGAGAGCATCGGCATATGAAATAATCTTGTCCAGTCCCCATATCCATGTGGTACGGTGCAGAACGGTAAACCCAGCCACATTCCTTACAGAGCCATGCACTCTTGAGGACATGTAACAGCATAAATGAGCAACATATGAAGGGGAGGGAGAAGACATTCCAAAAGCCAAAGACAGAAGGGGAAGTATTTTTCGTTGATCGGTCAGTCTCCATTGATCCACAGACAGGTGAAAAACATGTTGGGGCAGCTGTGGTGTGATTAGAGGAGGGGGAATACGAAACCCTCATCATGAAAAGATTGCCAAGGCATTTTTCCGCATAAGCAGCTGAACTCGTAGCACTGATCGAGGCCCTGAGGGCATCAAAAGGATGCTGTGTTACCATTTATTCAGACTGTGTGTACGTCACCACCACAGTGCACGCAGGTTTATCCCGGTGGAGAAGGAGAGGTTCAGAAGGGCAGATGGTTCCCTAGTGCAACGTGCAGAGTTACTAAGCGAAATTGATTACAGCCCTCGCAGAGCCCTCTGTAGCAGCGGTCGTTAAGTGCCTAGCTCACACTCAAAGCACAGAAGAAATATCATTGGGGAATCCAAAAAAAGCAGCATATTGGTGCAGAATACATCCTAACTGGTAGGTAAAAACCCTCCACATCAGAGGCATACACAGCACTCCCAATATCATTGAAGTGCAGTGCAGGGCACCAAGCGAAGAGCAGGATCTACGGCTTATACGTGAGTGTATTCAATCACCCACAGACGTCCTCTGGCGACAGCAAACAATGGGAAAGGTTGTGATGGCTGTCGAGCTACTATATACAGCATTCGAACAGCTGCATTTCCCAGCACACAGTTCTAAACAACACATTGCTGCCGATCTCCAGGAAGATTGGTTCATTCCAAATTTACAGGAGCACCTAACTCAAATGGTGGTCTAATGTACTACGTGTCAAGTGTTTAGCACAGGAATGACATTGAGAACATTATGAGGAACATTACCCCGCCCTGTGGGCCCTTTCCATGAACTGCACATTGACTACTCAGACATGGGAGAAAGGTGCAATGGGGCAAGATACCTGATTGTGGTGGTGTATCCATTTTCTCAGTGGGTAGAGACAGGACTGTGTGCCCACCCTGATGCATAGTGTGGTGCAAAGTTCCTCGTAAGGGAGGTGTTCCCTGATGGGGGGTGTGTGATGTCCTACGATCAGACAATGGGACTCACTTTTTCAACAACCTATTCAAAGAAGTAACTACCCTATTGGGAATAAAACAAAAACATTAGATGTGTTCCATTTACCACCAACAAGCAAACAGAATGGTAGAGAAAATAAACGGCCTATTAAAAAGCAGACTTACCAAATTGTGCAACACCTTGAAAAAGAACTGGGTATATTGCCTGTCCCTGGCATTGTTCTAATTGCGCACACAGCCCAGCAAGGACCACCACCTGTCCCCCCACAAAATAGTGACTGGACAAGGCATGCAAATGCCACTGTCGCCTGTAAGGAGGGCATTAGATGCTCACAGGACTGCCACAATCTTAGGGGAGGAATTCAAAAAATATCTCACACAATTTACACATGCAATAAGATGCATTTCAAAACGGATCACACCACCTCACACTGAAGACATTGAAACTACTACCTCTCCAACTGACACCTCCCCAACACAACCCTTGTTACCTGGGGACTGGATCAATGTCAGACGTGTTGTCCGCAAGTGGAACACATCCAGATTCCACGGGCCATATGAAGTGGTGTTTTCCACCCCTCTTACAGTAAAAGTAAAGGGGCTAAGATGTCGGATACACTTCACAGATGTTCGCAAAGCCCCAAACAACATAACACAAGGCACACCGACGGAGAACAACACTGATTCCTCAACTAAAGTAGCCCTACACCATCCTTAACTGTGCATGTAAATTGTGCAAAAAGAACATTTATTGCTGCTAGAGCATGGGCTACAAAGAAATTAAAACTCTCTCTCTCCCCCTCTCAAACCCACTTCGTTCTTTCCCTCTCCGCAGGTGCAACGATCATAGAGAGGACGCCACTGAGAGACGCATCAAATGTAGATAGCAGTAGGAATAGAATTAGTTTTATGAGAACATATAGTTACAATTGTGGAACGCATTTTGTAGCTATCCTATTTACTGTATTAATGTTTGCATTGGGCATCTACTGGGGAACATCTTTTATCTGGGGAGGGGGACCATATAAAAGAAGGGGGGAGGGGTCCAAATGGACATTGGATGGATACAAGTGGACCAGGAATCGAAGCATAGCCTTAAACCTCACAAGTATACATCGAAATACAACAAGAACTGGCCCAGGTGTTATCATATCAAGAGACAATGTAACTAGAATGTCACCAGATGCCACTTGTATACCCTCTTTAGTATCCAACTCCCAATCACCTACCTCAGTACCTAACATGGGTAAAGGTTTTTCCCTTTTCTCAACTCTGAATGCAAGTAAACCTGTAATGGATAATGAACAAGCCGAGATGGTAACAAACAATACACTGCATAACACGACAAATGTCACCTGTAGCAACTCCCAATCCACCATATGCAACAGCTTAATGGTTCAGCTACTGAAGCCACATATACAACGTTCCTTATGTAACACTACTACTTTTCGAAGAACAACGTTGGGAG
Organism: Ambystoma mexicanum; assembly: GCF_040938575.1. Taxonomy (NCBI): domain Eukaryota; kingdom Metazoa; phylum Chordata; class Amphibia; order Caudata; family Ambystomatidae; genus Ambystoma; species Ambystoma mexicanum. The sequence goes on from NW_027182323.1 coordinate 5,079,590, forward strand.
GGATAAGGTTTCCCTTGCGGAGTAATAGAAAAAAACGACAGACACAGCAACACAAATATTATGCATATCATGGTTTAGGATTAGATGCGGTGGAAGACCTCTGCCATCCCGAACATTCAAATAGCTGGTACTCTGACATGGGTGCGATGGGAAGGCGAACGACTGACGTGAGTTGCTATGTTTGTTCCTTATTACCGCACGCATCCGGGGCACCTTAGGTATTAATACCATGAGAGGAATCATTGAAAGAAACACAATGGGCCTCATTATGACCCTGCCGTTCCGGAAACAATGGTGGCAATAAACCCGCCGCCACCGCTGTCTCCGGACCGGCAGACTATGAGTTCAGCATGCGAGTGGCCTTACTCCCGCCAGGTCTGACCTGGCGGGAGTAACGCTACCCGCCTGCTGATGGAAATGGAAACACTGGCACTGTTAATTAGGGTACCGTTGTTTCCACGGCCCCCATCCTCATGACTCCATGGGAATGGGGAGTAACGTTATTCCACCTCTGGAATTACCGGACCACCGGGGCTTTAATGCCCCGGTAAATCCAGCAAGTCCAAAAGCGGTAATTCATTCCAAGTCTGGCGGCAGCCTGCCGGTTTTTCCAGCACGGCTACCGCCGGACTCGTAATGAGGCCCAATGTCTGATTCATCTTGCACTATGTAGGGTAAAAGGAACTTTTCAGGCACACAGCTTTCATCTACAACTTCTTGAGCCAGATATTAGAAAATGCAAAACGAGCTCCACCAACCCCAACTGCTTCAATAAGGCATTCCTTGCCATACAAGGGGCAAAGAATACAGATAATAAGTGGCAAGAAACAACTTTCATGTGCAAAGCAGAAGGACTTGTCGGCTACTCAGAAAAATACACTAGCCCTCGTCGAACAAGCATGTGCACAAATATGGACATAACATGTTGTAAAACTAACGTAGATCACAGCAAGCCAGTGAAAGTTCACCAAGAAGAAAGTTATGAACTTTGTTTTGACAGCAAGGGAACTGTCTCGATAGGATCAAACAAACGATGTAATCGAACACTGCTCATTCCATATCTCTGAAAAGGCACTGCAGCGTTGATGGGTTACTACTGGGTCTGTGGCCAGAAAGCATACATGCACCTCCCGCCATCATGGAGGGGCTACTGTTTGCTTGCAACGCTGCATTCAGCTCTGCTCGTAGTGCCAGAAGGACACCTGAAAGGGGACCCTTGCCTGACAAAGAACAAACGGTGTCTGAAACCACAGAAGTAATACCCACCATTCCACCTCCAGACTTCCGTATCCTCCCAGAGAAGGAGTGCCATGATCAGCTCAGAAGAAAGAAGCGATCATCCAACTATTTGTCTCAAGACTCGTCTGATCTGCTTGCACAAATACCAGATGAATACAGACTGTACAACTCTGCAGAGACATTTTTTGCATCCCATCCCAGCATCCATTCTAGGGCCAAAGACAAATGGCACCAGATCATTAGATGGGAACTGATCCAGCTGGCAAACGATACTGAGGAAGGGTTCAACATCATCAAAGTGGAACTAAGAGCCCTCAGACTAATGACAATGCAAAAAAGGTACGTCCTCGACCTCCTGACAACAATGGAGGGCGGGGTTTGCAAAAAGATTGGGAGGTCATGTTGCACATTCTTACCTTCTGAAGACGCTGAAAATGGGGCACTGTGCAATGATGATGGGGACAATTGGGAAAACAAATAATAAAGTACCTTGTGATACGCAGGAAGTAGAGATCCAGACCGAGCAAAATGATGGCCCTAAATATCGTATGGTTGTCATCCCCCAAGGGCATGGGGACGAGGTGGATACTCTACACCACACAACCATTGCACCTCCCCCAGACCCCGAAGATTACAAGGATGTTTGGGTAGATTTGGCAAGGGATGGGGGATGCATGCACAAGACCTGCATGCCTGAACAGTATGCGCTGCATGGAGAGAGCCTAAGACATGTTTGTAGAGCATGGATGCCGATAAAAGGGACACCAGCGTGGGAGGAAGCAGAAAGACGGGCTAACGAACGAAAATATGGGGGGTAAATTTGTTACTGTAGAAGTAACGAAAGTGGGGAATTTTGGGATTGAAATGACCATGCCAGGCGCAGCGGGCACGGTAGGCAGACTATTCACAGAAGCAACAGTGCCAGCGCTTCCGAGTCCCCATTCCCATGGAGTCCTATGTGGGGGACTAACATTTTACCGGCGCCTGACTTCCCAGGCCGCTGGACTTGTAATGTCCCTGTGGCACCGGGAAGTCAGGCGCCTGTAGCAACCTGCCAGAAGAACCGGCAGGGAAACCACCAGACTCGTAATGAGGCCCAATATCTCCTTTCAAGAGAGGCAGACGAAGGAGTTTATGAGACGATAGCCGCTCTAGTAAAGCAAGGCATTCTAGTCCCTTTGGAGTCACAGTGTACCGCCTGCCATAATGAATGAATAGTCCATCTCAGTTGTTTAGTTTAGTCAGATACATTGTATTTTATGTATGGTAGTGAGATGCAGAATTGTAAACCCAGCAACATTTATAGCTGTACTAGTGGAAGAGGGAGACTATGTAAACGACTGTAGTACGTAGATTATCAATATGAACAACATTCCTAAAGTGGGGGAGAATGCCCTTGAGGAGGGAGAAATGCCTTTCATTGATGTGTTATCAACTATAGACCAGACAACAGAAGAAAGGCATACTGGGACAGCAGTGGTGAAAATGAAATCAGATGGGACAGCCGAAGTAGTGGCAAGCGCAAGATTGACGTCAAACTTTTCAGTGCAGGCAGCGGAATTAGCTCTTATAATGGCATTAGACGCACACAAAGACAAGGAGGTTACAGTATATTCTGATTCGCCCTAATGGAATTTCAAGGAAACGCATCATTAGAAGAAAAGGAATCATGGGTTGTTCGATATCCCTTGAAGACGCATTATGGTGACAGGTGAGCACAGGCAAGTTAGTGATTAAAGTAGCATTGTTGCTAATTGCGCTCACAGAATTGCATCATCTCACTCACTAAAGTAGGTACATACTTACAGCACACACTGGGCAAGAGTGGTTCTGTCCAAATATGGCAGAGCATATAGCTGCATTTATAGAAACTGTACTGTCTGGAAAAAGTTTAAGGCAGGCCATACTTTGCGCGTAGGGAGCCCACCCAATTCAGCCTTTCCAATATCTCCATATGGATCATGTAGACATGATCCAAGTCTGGCAAGGCTACCATTATATGATAGTAGTCGTATGCCCTTTTTCCCGGTGGATCGAAGCTGGTCCCTGTTCAAACCCTGACGCCCTCAGAGCTGCAAAATTCCTTGTTAAAGAGGTGTTTCCACAATGGGGGTGTGTGAAGTCCTGCATTCTGACAATGGGCGTCATTTCGTAAATGAGACCTTGGAGCATATAACAGCTCTACTGGGGATCAGCCACAGGCTTTCCTGTACTTATCACCCACAAGCGAATGGAATAGGTGAGTGCCTCAATAGCATACCAAAAGAGAAAATTGCTAAAATTAAAGCCACATTGAAAAAGGAATGGCTTCATTGCCTGCCCTTAGCTTTTTTGCGTTGTGCAATCAGCCTGGATCCGACCACCACTTACCCCCTCATGAGCTGGTGACAGGACGAGGCATGCGACTCCTACTTGCTCCTCCCACTACAGCACTGACAGACACTCACGGTTCTGCTGTTGTCTTAGGAGATGCATGATTACATTGCTGTAACGCTTACTTGACCTCTGCGGGAGTGTAAGGATCCTCCGAGCAATGGGCGCTGAGGGCGTGCTTGTGGTGACTGCGTAGTGTACAGGTCTGCACTTAAAACAAGGGAAAAAAAGGTCACCCAGTGGATTCCAGATATAGCCCCCCCTCCTGTCTTCCCCCACCCTTGAGGATCCTGGGGACTTTAGCTAGGGCCCTGCTCACCTGAGTGTTCACAATGGTGAGCTCTCCGTCCTGCTGTCTTGCAGGGGCGCTCTGTTCCTTGTGGGGGCTAATGCCAGTTACTTCACTGGCACCCAAGTCCAATCCAGCTGTGACTTGAGAGCGACCCTTGTTGTCCTTGTGCAGTGTTCGTGCTGTATTCAGTTCTAAAAGCCTTGCTTGGCTTGCTGTGGCCTGTTCAGCCAAGTTGGCTAACACCCCTCTTAGGGTGCTGGTGGTTTGCCTGCACGGCGAGTGTATGTTATGGGGCTGCTTAAAGGTGTTAGCAGCTTTTGCAGCGTGGAACTTTGAGGCAGCGTTTTGACTGCTGCCGGTATGTGTGGAGCGTGTTTGCGAGCGTTTTTGGTGAAAAGCTCTGATCTTGCTGCTGCTGCTTGTAGGTACGTCTATCCATGCACTATACGTAGTGCAGTTACCCTTCTGCTTTTGGGGTGTGCGTGCTTGTTGTGCGATTGGTTTATTTACTTTTGAAGTGAAGCGCGCTGTGTGCGCAAAGTCAGCTGTTTATGCACTGTTCTCTGTGTTTTCTTTCCTTCCTCTGCAGGATGCGGTCAGCGGCTGGTGCGGCGGAGGTGCGGCTTACTGAGGGCACCGAGATGCAAGGAGACGTGTAATCATGAAAGCGCTGAGCGCCGGATGCAAGCTTACCTGGAAGTTCTTCAGTACAATGTGTCACAACTAAGCGTTACCTTGGTTTGTTCCTGCTTGCGAGAGTTCGTTATCTGGAATTGTGCTTTCTTTTCTTTCAGGTCTGGACAGAAGCGCAGGCAAGCATCACGCTGCTGAATGCAAATCAACGCGAAGCACAGAAGCAGCTCTGGGCGTGGCTTAAATAGGCAGCCACTCCCAGAGACTAGCAATACCCTGGAGTAGTCCATGGCCTGCTGGGCGGTCATTTTAGGGGAATAAGGAAGTCCATTGTCACTATGCCTCAAAGGTTTTGTGTGAAAGGCACTGTAATTCGAATGGCTGTATTGTTTTTTTTGCCTTCTGTTGTCTCTACTTCTTTACCCTCTTTGCACTACAAAGGATACTATTTCTGCATGCACATGCTTTGGCCCCTACTAACAACCCCCATCCATGTCTTTACAGAAGCCATTTCTGGGCAGATGACAAATGCTGGCAAAGAAGTAAAAAGACTTAAACGCAGTGTAGACATAGATGTTGACCAGCTAAATTTGTATCTAACTGATTCGGCCCATATTTCCAACAACATGTGGTACATGCACATGACCAAGGTGGGGAAAGAAACTACAAAGGAGAGCTGTTATGTGTGTTCTCTCATCCCGTATGTCATGAGTACATCCAGACCATTCGTAGCAACTGAAATTGCAACCGCCAGAGCACAATGCCTCATGCTCTTGTCGCTCTGCACCACCAGGGGCCAATTTCAAGGGAGATGGGCTACATTAAGATGGATGTTGCGGAAGACGTTCTCTTATGAGGACAGTTATATGAAGACTCAAGACACGATAGAAGACTTCTGGAGCACTGACAAGATAATAGAGTATATTTCTGGTGGGCCACACGAGGGAGAAGCCAAAATAGTGACACAAAAGGAATTAAAATCGCCCAAGACAGGACCAAAGTAAATAGCAGGAATGCCAGGATGCTGAGAAAGACCACAGCTACAAGAATATGGACCAATCTACACAGCTGAGGGATGGAAAGAGAGATTGGAGGATAGCACAGGGGCAACATGTTGGTCGTGGAAGCAAGACCACACAGAGCAACAGAGGTTCAAATCCCGGATCCACACTTAGAAACTGAACTCGGGTATGGTATTAGGCGTGTTACAAAAATACAATTAAATAAATAAAAATAAAATGGTTGGGAGAAAAGCACACACTCTCCTAACTGTTCCTGTAGAAGTGGTACAAAAGGAAAACAACAACTGCCTCAAGGAATGGCAAGCAAGTGCAAACTTGCTCACATAGGTAGAGAATGAAGCAGGTCCTATGCCAATTCTACCACTCGAGAGTGCTTCATTGTGTTTCCAGACAGAACAATGGTCCAGTGAAGGTTGGGGAGAATAAAGGATGCAAGCTAATATCAAAGATACCAGTAATGAAGGTCGGCATTGCAGTGCTAATGAACCACTACAGGGCCTGTGTGTCGCAGGGAAACATGCAACTACTGCCAAACTGGGTGGGATATGCTCTCTCATACAGCTAAACACACCAGCATTAATAGTACCTCGGAAAGATATACAAGTAGATGGGTTCCCCAAGATGGATACTCATCGAAGAAGATATCTGCAGAACTGACAAGCGTGAAGAGCGGGAACTATGCACCATCAAAGATGACGCTATATCACCAGAACATAGGCTGTTCAGTTCAAGCAAATATGAATGATAAATGGCTCCATATCACACAATGGGAGCTGATGCAAATGAAGAACTCGACAGTCAACGCGTTCAACGCCATGAAAGAAGAGTTGAGAGCTGTCAGGTTAATGGCCCTACAGAATCGATACGTTCTATACCTTCTCACAACCATGGAAGGAGGAGTATGCGTCAAGATCAGGCCTACTTGCTGTACATTTACATCCGCCTATAATGGAGAAAATGGGACCCTGACAGAAGCTATCACTCAACTATTAGAACTGCAGGCTAAAATGGAGGCAGTAGGGAAGGACGACGACTGGTTGTCATACATCTTTTCCTGGATACCATCATGGATGGACAATGGATTGAAGGTACTGATAGCAGCATTGATACTAGTGTTATTAGCCTTCTTTGTCATTAGATTAGCAATATTGCAATGCAGGAGGACTACTGAAAAGAGTGTAGGGATGAAAGCATTACTGGACTTAGAGACTGAAGAGGATGAAGAAACAAAGACACGTAATGCACTGAAATTACAGCTGATGCAGTGTCCTCTGTTCCCATCAGGAACAGTGTTCGAGTTTCCCTTCAACACACATGACTATCGGGGGAAATGAGTATGGTGCAAACCTAGTGGAGATTGCAGTTATGGAGTTTGGACGACCATGCAAGTACCATGGACACCTCAGAGGAATAACAAAGGTCTGGCTCCCGAAACTGTACATGAATAGAGAGAGTCATGTGGGAAGTGTGGTCTACTTGTCAACTAGAGAGGGGGATTGAAGACAGAGGTCAAAGTGTGGTGCTCGTGGCCCCCACCCTACTCACAGCCCGAAGGCAGATAAATGAGAAATTTACATCACTCCTGGGTCCTTTGAGAAACGTTACTCACTCAGACAACCATTCAAACTATACCCAACCGACAATATGGAGGAGATAGAGTTGTCATTGATCGAACAAGTTGACCGACTATAATCTGGAAAGGCTGATGACATCACTACTGACATCACGATGTAGGTGCATTTAGACATGAAGCATATCTGCATCCATGCATGAAGCTACACGAACACTCATTAGCTTATTTCTGCTAGGCACGAAACAAATGCTTATGACGCAGAAAGAGGACTTACACACGCACACACATGCATATCCTTTGCTTTGCTAAGCAGAAACCGCAAGATGCCAAGAATACATATAACTAGCTTGTAAATGCTTAACTGCGACTAACAAGGAAGGCCATAAGAACAAAGATGGAAGCCATAGGTGAATTGGAGTGAATAAGAAAGGCAAGGTGGATTTCAAATACATGGAAAGGCCGACAGCCTGGTTCAGCTAAAGGCAGACATATAGACCTTCCAGCACAGACACAATGCACATCCTAGCCAAGGACGAGCAGAGATGAAAAGTTTCCAGTTTACAAGGCGATAAGACACCTGCAAAGAATAGAGCTAAAATCCTCATAATTACAAGCAGGAGAGCTCCATTTCGTGGTCCCTACAAACGTGGCCTAGAAGACTAGGACAGTGCCTATTAATTTGAGGTAGATGGAGGAAAGTCACCAGAGGTGGAGAGATACAATTATTATACAGGTTCAAAAGCTGGATGTACTCTCTCAGGGCTTAGGGAATCGGAGATGGCGCCATGATGGGGACACAAAAGACCTTCATGATTGTTCCCATCACTTTGAACAGTTTCACTCAGTCTGGTAGCTGTGCAAGGTCTCAAGGCTGGGAAGACACATCTGCCAAATCCTTAGCTACCTTTAAGGCACACTATGTTGCAGCGGCCAATAGTTTCTCTGCTAACCTGCAACTTCGTATTTGTTACATGTAGAGGTGGTCCTAGGACGAGCCACCAGATATGGCGGTCCAATAACCAAACTAACCCATATGTACTATATATATAGTTTTCCTAAACTGATCAATCCCCATCCCCGGGTTTGGGGGATGCAACTTGTTTTTGTGACATCACTTATGGTTCAAACGGGGTGACACACATTTGGAGAACAAGAACCTGTGGACTGCTATGCTGTTCTAGTGTGATCCCTGTCATTTATGATTGGTAAAAAAGACAGTAAGCTTTGCCCTATGGTTGAGTCTTCCGTTCTTATGGCAGAGATTTTGTTGGGCCCAAGAACCCTCTTGCTGGTACTCTGGATAGCTCCTAAGAGTGCCCATGCTACTCCTCTACACCTTCTCCCACCAAGATAGCTCAGGGGAGACCTTGAAAGCCTCCCCCGAGCTTGCGTGGCAGGAGGATAATGGCACCCAGGTGGTCACCCGGGCAGCCCTGTTCTGACGCCGGCCCTGCGTCCTGGTGTGGCCCATTCGAAATTGTAGACATGATTTTGACTGTGGTGCACAGGATTCTGATGAAGGAAGGCAATCTGGACGTGGAACAGTTTGTCCATGTGAACCAGATCAAGTTATTTCATCCAAAACATGAGGTGAGCCGGTTGGAGAAGCCAAGCGAGACAAGCAGGGATTGAAAGGTGTGATCACATCAGCGACAGAGATACACCATGATGACATGATCCAGGTGAGTAGTATGCCAGTATGTGGGGGAGACATGAAAATGTGAGGGAAAGGATTCAGCGTGACAAGTGAGTATGTATTTTTAATGTGGAAGAAAGAGTGAAAAGTGAATGAGGGAATTGAAAACGTTAAAGTCAAATAAAGTTAGAAGGAAGTTGAAAGAAAAAAGGAAGACCCTTGAATGAAACTGTTAGTGCCTGGTACTTAACCTGTCCGTTTCTCTACTTCATCGTAGAAATGTCTAACCCGCTTCCCTCCAAAAAGGTTCCCTGGAGGCCAAGGTCCATGGAGGAATCCCCAGGACGAAAGATGCAGTCCAGGAGTTGGAAATAAACTGGCAGGCGCAGGGCGAAAGACCAAATGAGAAGACGGTGGAAAGAATCAAGAATTGTGTACATATATTTAAATCATTTACCGCTACACAGGCACATGGACAAGTTTTGATGCCGTATCCTTCCTAGACAACTTCCTGTCTTACTTGCTACTTTGCTTCATCATGGTGGTTGCAGGAACTTTTTCTTTAAAATAATATGACTTTAACCACCTAGACCAGAAATTGGCAAAAGGAAAGCTTTGGACGGAAAAGTGGTTTAAAAGGTGAAATAAAGACATCTAATCACACCAGAGTCAGAAGATTAAGTGAAGCAAATTCAAAGTTGACAGTTTTATGTATGGATCGAAGACAATGTTATTGCTATTGCCAAGAAACTCAAATATTGCAATAATGTATGCTTCAATAATAAGAACAAGGCACTTATTCACAAGATTACATAATAATTCAGCTGATCTGCATACCATGTCATTTGCACGGACAACCATCGAAAGAAAAAGATAGGTTTGGATGGTGCACATGATTTTTAGCTAGCAGGTTATTTCTACATAGTCCCCATGTTTAATCAGTGTACTCTGCAGAAAAAGTGGGGAAAGGTTGGAAGGGTTGAGTGCTAATACGTTTTGTAGCATATTGTGTGTGTAATGTAGTTACTGGTACTAATATGTAGTATCAGGGGCAAAGCAAGGGGGCTAGATTTGCAGGCCACAGGCCCAATAATGCGAACATTGCAGCTGGTGGAGGAACACACAGCATTGCTGGTGTTTGCCAGATTCAGGCAATATAGCAGAAATTGAAAGCTGAACATACTGTTTGCAAGGCGAGATGCTGAGCGTGGTGTAACAAAATGATAAACCTTGGAAATGAACATGCTCATTTTTCATACAAAGCGAGTGCAGGAAGGTTAAAAAATGTGTGGCCTTTCCCTCCGAGCTGCAGGATGCATGATTACTGGAAGAATGCTGTTAGGTTTGCCAAAATAGAATAGGGCGAGATGGGTACTAAGACGTGCTGGAAAGCGCTTGAAGATTCTGGCACTTAAGTAAATTGGAAGTGACTTCATGAAAGGGGCTGGAAATTATGATGGATGGTGACATGTGACATCACAGAATAGGAGGGAAAAATGTGAAAATCCATACGTGGTATAGGGAAAAGGGCTAGATTGTTGAGAAGGGTTTATAAGGTGCTGTGAGAGTCAATGAAGGGTTTCTCTTGACAAAATCTGCCATTTACAAGATCTGGGTTTTTTGGCTATTGGGGCTTTTTGGCCTTTACAAGA